>NC_132853.1:55628039-55931313 GCF_048164855.1 Canis lupus baileyi | reverse complement strand
GATCAGGTTCTGATTTTGAACTGTGGGCTAATCAGAAGACAAGCGTTTATGTAGATGTAACAATGGCATTTCCAGTAATTCTTGAACAGTGAGTTCACCAAAGCTGTGTTTTGGAAAGATGACTTTGGACTAGTACAGATAGAAATAGGGAAAGGTTGGAGGCAAGGCATAGGGTTGAAGAGGCAGGGCTGGAGCCCAGGCAGTCTAGGTTCAGACTTCAGCTGTGCTGTTTGCTGTGAGTGTGACACGGGGCAAATTTTTTAAACTACAGTGTGCCAGATTTCCTCTTTGGAAAAATGGGGGTGGTATTAATACTATTCCAGTTTTTGTGAGGATTAGATGAATTGAATGATACAAGTATTTAGAACAACAACTATATAATTCTTATCACCTAGGAAGTAGTTTGGTTGCAGGGTACTGATGGAGTAAGTTGTCAGGGATCAGCAAGAGTCCCACTCCGTGGGCGTTACAAGGGGAAAAGCCCCAGGGTTAGGCAAGAGATGCAGGCAGGCAGACTGGGAGGCTTTGAGGCTGGGATGCCCTGCTACTGCTGACCCAGGTGGGAAAGGTGGGAATTCTCTAATTGAGGAAAATAGGAGCTTGAATGCTGAACTGTAGGAAAAGGTTTGACTGAACATATTGTGGATTATTTAAAATCTCCCCAGGAATGAATAAAGTAAACAGCAACAGAAGCCACCTCATTGCTCCCAACGTAACTTCTCCTTATGTCTTCCATGGCAAGAAGCAGCCTTAATCTGGAGGAGCATCAGTCATCCCTGGGATTTACTGCTCTAGGCAATTCCTATTTAACTATCTGTCTTAAAATAGAGTGATGAATGGGATTGTGACTCTTTGTGGCAAATGCTAGAATCCACTGGAGTAGGTTTTTTAAATTGATTATAGTGGAAGGTACTTTTTAAAAAAGATTTTATTCATTTGAGAGAGAGTGAGCACGATTGAGGGGAGGGGCAGAAAAGAAGGGAGAAGCAAACTCTTCTGCTGAGCAGGGAGCCCAACCTTGGCCTCAATCCCAGGATCATGACCAGAGCCAAAGGCAGATGCTTAACTGACTGAGCCAACCAGGTGCCCTGAATGTAGTTTTTAAAAAATATCTAGGGGGGGATCCCTGGGTGGCTCGGCAGTTTAGCGCCTGCCTTTGGCCCAAGGCGTGATCCTGGAGCCCCAGGATCGAGTCCTGAGTGAGGCTCCCGGCATGGAGCCTGCTTCTCTCTCCTCCTATGTCTCTGCCTCTCTCTATATATCTATCATGAATAAATAAATCTTTAAAAAAAATAAAATAAAATAAAAAATATTTAGGGCAGCCTAGTGGCTCAGCGGTTTAGCGCCGCCTTCAGCCCAGGTCATGATCCCGGAGACCTGGGATCGGGTCCCACATCGGGCTCCCTACATGGAGCCTGCTTCTTCCTCTGCCTGTGTCTCTGCCTGTCTCTCCCTCTCTCTCTCTCTGTTTCTCATGAATAAATAAATACAATCTTAAAAAAATAAAAATATTTATTTATTTATTGGAGAGAAACAGTGCATATGCACATGTGAACAGAGGAGGGGCAGAGGGAAATGAGAGAGAATCCCAAGCTGAGCACAGAGCCTGATGAAGGGCTTGATGCCAAGACCCATGAGATCATGAGCTGAGCCAAACCGAGTTAGATGATCAACTGACTAAGCCACCCAGATGCCCCTGGAATATGATTTTTCTTTTTATTTATAGCTAATAGAATAGTATAGTCCTATAAATGAACAGTTCTAGGGGCACCTGGGTGGCTCAGCAATTGAGTGTGCCTTCAGCTCAGGGCGTGATCCTGGGGTCCCGGGATCAAGTCCCACATCGGGCTCCTGCATGAAGCCTGCTTCTCTGTCTGCCTGAGTCTCTGACTCTCTCTCTCTCTGTGTGTGTGTGTCTCATGAAGAAATGGATAAAACCTTTAAAAAAAAAAAAAAAAAAAGAACAGTTCTAGTAAGAATTCCCACATCTCAGTGATAAGATCCTCAAGTACTGAAGTTTTGTGTTAGTTTTATACCCTCATTAGCCTCATTATGCTACTGTACTTGTTATGGTAGGCCCAGGAAAAGCTTCCTGGCTCAGCTAGAATGATTTCAGTTAAAGCTAATTCATATGGACAGAAGGTTGAAAACACAGGTACTTCCAGTAGAAAAGGGACCCTTAACAGTGCTGTCACCTATCAAGGGAAAGTTGTACTTGCCTCCCTGTCATTAGAAATCTTTGTCAAAGGGCAGCCAGGGTGGCTCAGTGATTTAGCGCCACCTCCAGTCTAGGGCATGATCCTGGAGACCCGGGATCGAGTCCCACGTCGGGTTGTCGGGTTCCCCGCATGGAGCCTGTTACTCCCTTTGTCTGTGTCTCTGTCTCCCTCTCTCTGTGTGTCTCTCATGAGTAAATAAATAAAATCTTTAAAAACAATTTTTTTTTTTTTTTGGTCAGGTCCTTAAAGCCTTATAGTATACTCACAAAGGGACTAGAGATCAATCCCTCTACTTGTGCTGATGGGTGTATATTACAGGCCATTTTCCATGGGAGTCTTTGGCTTCTTTGTGTCCTTGATAGTTGCTGATTGAAGAACTGTGGAATCTTTTTTTTTTTTTTAATCTTTTTTTTTTTTAATTTTTATTTATTTATGATAGTCACATAGAGAGAGAGGCAAAGACTTAGGCAGAGGGAGAAGCAGGCTCCATGCACTGGAAGCCTGATGTGGGATTCGATCCCGGGTCTCCAGGATCGTGCCCTGGGCCAAAGGCAGGCGCCAAACCACTGCGCCACCCAGGGATCCCTGTTTGTGGAATCTCTATTGCTGTACTTCTTTTTAAATATTTTTATTTTTTATTTATTTATTTTTTATTTATGATAGGCACACAGTGAGAGAGAGAGGCAGAGACACAGGCAGAGGGAGAAGCAGGCTCCATGCACCGGGAGCCCGACGTGGGATTCGATCCTGGGTCTCCAGGATCGCGCCCTGGGCCAAAGGCAGGCACTAAACTGCTGCGCCACCCAGGGATCCCTATTGCTGTACTTCTTAACTGCTTTGGAGGTCACACCTTTGAAACTATTGAAAACTTTCAGGAAAACACACACACACACACACACACAAAACTGTTTCCAGGAACCTGGGTGGCTCAGTGTTGAGATTTGCCTTTGGCTCAGGTCGTGATCCTGGGATCAAGTCCTGCATTGGACTTCCCACAGAGAGCCTGTGTTTCCCTCTGCCTTTGTCTCTGCCTCTCTCTCTGTCTCTCTCATGAATAAATAAAATCTTTAAAAATACATACATACATACAAAATGTTACCTGGGGGGCCGCCTTGGTCAGTTAAGTCAGTTAAGTGTCTGCCTTTGGCCCAGGTCATGATCCCAGGGTCCTGGGATTGAGCCTCACATTGGGCTCTCTGCTCAGTGGGGAATCTGCTTCTCCCTCTGCCACCACCCCTGCTTGTGCTCTCCCTCCTTCCCTCTCTCAAATAAATAAAATCTAAACAAACAAACACCTATTTCCTGGGGTGCCTGGGTGGTACAGTTAAGCATCTCACTCATGGTTTTGGCTCAGGACTCTGTGCTCACTGTGAAGTCTGCTTAAGACTCTCTCTCCCGGGATCCCTGGGTGGCGCAGCGGTTTGGCGCCTGCCTTTGGCCCAGGGCGCGATCCTGGAGACCCGGGATCGAGTCCCACATCGGGCTCCTGGTGCATGGAGCCTGCTTCTCCATCTGCCTGTGTCTCTGCCTCTCTCTCTCTGTGTGACTATCATGGAATAAATAAATCAAATCTTAAAAAAAAAAAAAAAAGACTCTCTCTCCCTCTGCCTCCTCCCCCCTGTACACACATGCATGCATTCTCTCAAGTAAATCTTTATAAAAATATATTTCTTACCTTGCAAATGTGTATAAAGAATCCATATTAAGAGCCTCTGCTTTATTTTAGAATATGCTAGGTGTTGAGGCAATTCAGTATAAACGTAAAACAATTCCTGTCCTCTAGGAATTTTGTATTTAGTTGAAAAGAAGTGACTCAGGCGCCTGGGTGGCTTAGTCGGTTAAGGGTCTGACTTCAGCTCAGATCATGATCTCAGGGTCCTGGGATTGAGCCCTGTGTCAGCCTCTGTGCTCAGCAGGGAGTCAGCTGGCAATTCTCTCTCTCCTTCTCCCCACCCCTCCTGCTTGTGCCAATAAATAAATAAAATCATTTTTTAAAAGATTTTATTTATTTATTCATGAGACACACACACAGAAGCAGAGACACAGGCAGGGGGAGAAGCAGGCTCCATGCAGGGAGCCCGATGTGGGACTCTATCCCGGGTCTCCAGGATCACACCCCGGGCTGAAGGTGGCACTAAACCGCTGAGCCACCGGGACTGCCCAATAAAATAATTTTTAAAAATTAATACAGAAAGTTATGTTTTTTTTTAAGATTTTATTTATTCATGAGAGAGAGAGAGAGAGAGGCAGAGACACAGGCAGAGGGAGAAGCAGGCTCCATGCAGGGAGCTTGACATGGGACTCGATTCTGGGTCTCTAGGATCATGCCCTGGGCTGAAGGCAGGAGCTAAACCGCTGAGCCACCTGGGCTGCCCAGAAAGTTATGTTTAAATGTAATAACGTAAAGTGCCCAGGATGTAGCTGGTGTTATAGCAGATGTTCAGTAAATGAGGTGGATATTATAAATTCCTGCTGTTAACTGTTGAAGGCATCAAACATTCAGAAAAAGTAGTTGTTGGGGATTCAAGGTAGGAAGGAAGAGAAGCACTGATCTAAGTGGCTAAGATTTGGATAGGTACAGAAAAGTGGTAGTATTCACAGAGGGTTAGCATGTACATGGAATATGAGTTTCAAAGTGATCAGTATGGCAGTCTCTTTTTTTGTAATTAAAAAATATGTGATGGTTCCTGATCATTGCCCCAGTCTAGCCCCATCTTTTACCCCAAAATGATCACTGTTTATATTTTATTTTGCCTAATAATAATTTTCCTAGATATTTTTATTTTTTAATTTTTTTCTAGATACTTTTTTTTCTAGATACTTTTTAAGTGGAGATCACCATATGTGAAATTGAAATTTTTAAAAAATTAATATTTTTCCATTGCATTAAGTGGCTTTTGTTTGCAAATAACAGAAAATGCTGCTACAACTGGTCTAAACATAGGCTTACGTTACCAGAAAGATCAAAGGTAATGTAGAGATGAGATATGGTTTGTTCAGGGCTCCAGCTCAGTGTTGCCATGACTTTTTGGTAGCTGTGCCCTATTGCATGTGTTAGCTTTGTTCTGCAGCTGGTTTCCCTTGTGACCAGTCACCAGATATCCTTGATTAGAAGACGCCTTACTGACAGTAGCAGAGGAGAGAAGTATGCCTTTCCCACCTTCAGCAAAAGTCCTGCAATTTGGGTTGGTTGGTTCAAGTAACCAAAAACTAAACCCTTCCTACAGCCAGCTCTCCCTGGGGGTCAGGGGAGAGTTGATGAGTGCCACATAGCTGCTGGACTAGAGGTTGAGGAGACCACCAGGTGTCTACTCCACCCAAGCTATTATAAACTCTTAGAAGTAACATTTGTAACAGCTGCAGAGTATCTTGTTATATGAAGGAACCATAATTTTTAACCTTTCTGCTACTGCAGGACATTTTAGAATGTTTCTCCTCCCCACCCCACTATGCTCAATAATGCTTAGGTGAACATCCTTATTATATTTAGAGGTGTTTTAAAGGAAAGGTAAGACTTGATACCCGAGTAGATGTGAATATGAAAGAAAGGAAAAAGAAGTCACTATGAAAGTGTATGACCATAGACAAGAGTTGCAAGTGGATAGTAGAGAGGCTTGGGGGATGATTGGTTTTGGTTTCCACAGGTTAAGTGAGATCTGTTCCTCTGATAGTTCTAGTTATCTTTTTGGTGTTCCTGAGCAACCTTTGGGGACCCATTGGTTATTAATTGTTTCCAGTTACTTTCACTTACTCAACTTGTAAAGACATTCATTGTACTGATGGTGCTTTTTAAAATTTTACTCATTATTTTCTTTGTGCCCCACAGTCCCATTGTACTTCGACTTGAACTTTTCACCTTGATAGAGATCATACCAGATGTTCCTTTTCAAGTCAGACCAGTCTTTACTACCACAGTTGTAAAGGCAACTTCTGGCCCTAATAGCCTGTCCCTGGTGTCCCCTTCTAGTTTTACTTATATTAAAAATGCAAAATTGATTTATTCTGAGTAAAAGGTCAGCTTAATTTCCTGTACCATTTACAACAAAATAAAATTCATTAAAGGAAAATTGAGAATTTCTTTGATACAAGGTTCTATCTGGAACCTTATAAATGGTTCTAATGTAGAAGGTTTTTGGTTTTGTTTCATTCTGAGACAGCTAAAAGTAGGAATCTCGCATAAGATGAGCCCTTAGCTTCTACTCCCTTCATGGATTTTTTCCCAGTTTAAATGTAAGCATCTGGGTGAGTAGCAGATGGAGCTGCTGTAGGCCTGGTATCAGACACCTGCCAGCTTACATATTCTCAGTATAGCAATCATTTGATACTAGAACTGCCAGAGAATGTCCTAAAAATAAAGATGTCCAGGAGCAGAGGAGAGACTTACAGGATTAGTTTGATCTTACTTTTGTCTTTGTGGTCTGCCATCAGAAGTTTGGTTATTGGACTCAAAACCACCAAATAAAAAGAATTTTTATATTTTCAGACTGTCCTGCCTTCCAAAAATTGAGAGGAGTTACTCCTTTTGAAGACTGACCTAAGTAAATAAGTAATTGGTAGATGTTTTTTTTCTACGTGGACCTCAAAAAGCTACCTTTCCATGGCACCTGGAGGCTCAGTCAGACCTCTGCCTTTGGCTCAGGTCATAATCCCAGGGTGCTGGGATCTAGCCCTGCATCAGGCTCCATGCTTAGCGGGGAGCCTGCTTCTCTCTCTCCCTCTGCCTGCATTTCCCCCTATGTGTACTCTCTCCTCTCTCTCTGTCAAATAAATAAAATCTTAAAAAACAAAACAAAACAAAAAAAAACTATGTTTTCTGGCTGGTTCTTGTTTGGTTTGTTTATTTTTAAGATTTTATTTATTTATTCATGAGAGACAGAAACACAGGCAGAGGGAGAAGCAGGCTCCATGCAGGAAGCCTGATGCGGGACTCGATCCCGGGACTTCAGGATCACGCCGAGTCAAAGGCAGATGCTCAACCGCTGAGCCACCCAGGCGTCCCTCTTGTTTGGTTTAACTGGAAAGATTAGGTTGAGTAGCAGGTACTTGTATGTAACGCAGTTTACAGTAATCCTGTTATTCTGAGGTCATTGTCCATGGCATTCTTTATCTGAAATAACTATTCTCTCAGCTGTAAAAAGTGTAAAGCCTCAGTAGAAACCTAGCTAGATAATTCTGTGAAGTATTGGTTAATTCTGTGAAGTGGTTACAAACGGCATGGAGGGATCCCTGGGTGGCGCAGCGGTTTAGCGCCTGCCTTTGGCCCAGGGCGTGATCCTGGAGACCCGGGATCGAATCCCACGTCAGGCTCCCGGTGCATGGCGCCTGCTTCTCCCTCTGCCTGTGTCTCTGCCTCTCTCTCTCTCTCTCTCTATGACTCATAAATAAATAAAAAATAAAAAATAAACAAAAAAAAAACAAACGGCATGGATAATAGTCTGGGAGGTCTGTCAAGGAAAGTGTAAAACAACACATGGCGGGAAGTGTACATAATGGTTAAAAGCATGAACCCTGGAATCGATCAGACCTGAGTTCTAATCCTCCCTTTTCCATTTATAAGCTATGTCTCCTTGGGCAAGTTATCTGGCCTTTTTGAATGACATTAGATTCCTCATTTATAAAATAGGATGATAGATAGATAGATAGATAGATAGATAAGGATAATAAATACCCACCTTACGGAGTTGTCATGAAGATGAAATGGCCCAGTAGATCATGAATCTATTTCTGGTACATGATAAATGGTTAATAAAGGTAAGCTGTGTTATTTCAGTTCCTCATTAAAGGAGGGATTAACTCGTTCCTCAAACAGGTGTTTCATGTCTCCCGTATCTCGGTGTGTGATGAAACCAAAGACTGGACTCAGCAGGATATAGGAGGAACATATGCTCTGTGGCTGTGTAGTTACATTTCACTAGCGGAGATGTGTACAGGGTACAGACCTAGAGAGGAGAGTTAAGATGATAGATGGCCCAGATGATGGGCCATCCAGCTACATTTGAAGAGTGAGATTCAACTGGGTGAATGAATATGGAGGTAAGGGCGTTACAGCAGAGACATGAAAACACACGGAAGGTTGAGGAACTGCAGGGAATTCTGCCTTAGTCCCAGTCAGTGCAGAGTCTTTGTGGGGAAATGGCAAAGATCGTTGGAGAAGTAGCCAGAAATCGTATAATTCAGGAGTTCATATTGAACTTGATTCTTTTTAAGAATAGGAAGTAATTGGAGGATGTTAAGCATGGAAGTAACTCAGAGTTGCATTTTAAGAAAGAAATTGTTAGGGCACCTTGGTTAAGTGTCCAACTCTTGGTTTCAGCTCAGGTCATGATCTCAGGGTTGTGAATAAAACCTGGAGGAACGTCAGACCTCTGAAGAGGAGTTGGCATGGTGCTGTGGAAGCACACCTGCTGCCTGAAATCTAAAGAGGCCATTGTAACACTGTACCAGCAATATCCTAGGTTGATTTTTTTGATACGCGGTCATGATGTTGACTTTCTGGCACACACACCCAAGTCAGTTGTATCTTTGTGTTCTTTAGCGGATTTGCCCTTTGGACGAGCTTAACAAAAACTCAAGGCTGTGATTTCTTAAGAATGAGATTCCGTCTAAAGCATTCTGCAAATACAGCATTCTTTGCATTCTTTGTCCTTTTGGATTCCTGAGATAAATGATCAAACAGAGTATCCCTGTTTTCTACCTAATCCACATAGTTTTCCCAAGTGGAAAAGATGTTCCACAGAGAAAGCCTAGAAGCAGAAGGTGCTAGCCACTCTAAGTGAAAACAATAGTAGTCTACCCCTCTGGGGCTGATTTTAGAGGTGGAGAGGTGGAAGACCTGGCAGTTACTTATTAGCAGATGGGTATTGGGACATAGGTTGACCAAAGAAGACAATTTAGGTGTTCAAAATCTTTAAGAGAGTGTGTCTTGATTCTTGATGTTAGAAACCAGGAGATCTATGTGATGGAAAAGAATCTTTCCCCCTCAAAAAGATAGGACACACATACTTTGTGAACAGACATGGATTATGAAGTGTGGTGTCCAGAATAAACCCTCAGCTGGGCACCTTTATTTTCATTTGTTTCTTCCTTCAATTTCCTAACTGGAACAAACAGTTCTAAATGTGTTTCTCTGTCTTCTAAGACTCATTATTCTTCCTTCCTGTACTCCTAAGATGAGAAAGCCTTTAGCGTTCAAGTGTAGTACTTTATTTAGCTGTCTGTATCTGTCACATTAGTAATTGGGTGATCTTGGCTGGAGGTGGGGGACCGTTCTGCCCTTTTAAAGATTGGCCCACACACCATTGTGCTTAGGTACCCACACAGGAGCAGAGGCAGGCTGGCTGGATTTTTGAATGCAAAAGCATGATACTGGGGGTGGGAGTATGTATCGTTTTAGAATTTTTACAGGAGACAAAGCCCATGCACCTAATGGGGCCAAAGGATAAACTTTACAACAGATAGAACTTTTAGTTCTTACTCTACATCCAACAATTTAAAATACTAAGAACAGAGACACAGTAAAAAGTATTCAGGGGGGATCCCTGGGTGGCTCAGTGGTTTAGCGCCTGCCTTTGGCCCAGGGCGCGGTCCTGGAGTCCCAGGATTGAGTTCCGCATCAGGCTCCTGGCATGGAGCCTGCTTCTCCCTCCTCCTGTGTGTGTCTCTGCCTCTCTCTCTCTCTCTATGTCTATCATAAATAATAAATAAATAAATATTTTTTAAAAAGCATTCAGTACCTGTATGTATTGCTTATTGGTTTTTAAAAAAATCAACACATTTAAAAATGTGTGTTGGCACCCAGATTATTAATACTTGCTGACATATATGTTTCGAGTAATTTATGGAGGAAATGAACTGGATTTTGCGTTCTCAAGAGGAATTCTTTCTCCCCTGTGGGGGTGAAATTTGGTGGTTGGAGGGTGAAAAAAAAACCCATACTCTTTTTATGCAGACAGTGCATAAATATACAGTATATCTGTGGTATCAAAATTTCAGTGGGGGAGGTGTTTGTTTGTTTATAAAGGCTAAGAAACACTGGGCTACCTGACCTCATTTGAGTGCCTGTCATGCTCTGAGTCTGTGTCTGTCTCAGGGTATTAGTGTACTTTTTTTTTTTAAAAGATTTTATTTATTAGAGCATGCAGGGGGAGGGGCAAAGAGAGAAGGAGAGAGCCCTCAAGCAGACTCTGTGCTGAGCTTGATGGAGGCTCAATTCCAGGACCTTGAAATCACTACCTGAGCTGAAATCAAATCAGGTTTAACCACCTGAGCCACCCAAGTGCCCCCAGTGCACCTTCTTTATTTTTCTCATTTCTAAAACTGGTCCAAGGGTGATAAAGTCTCAATGATCTGAAGTGTTTCCAGAATGCTTATGGGTACTTTTTAGGATTTATGTGATTCTAACACTGTATATGTAATGATTCAAAAAATATATAGTTCCCCTACATCAGGGAACTTTGAGGTTGGCTTAAACATGAGAAAATAAGCTGAAAAAAATACCAGGGGTGGGAAGACATGAATCCTAAAATATTTACAACATTATAACTTACAGTATTAATGATCTGTAGGAGTGGAATTGGCCCAGTTAGCAACAGACATTTAATGAGCATAATATATTTTGCTCTGAAGTCATGTTGTTTCAGGGATGTTAGAAACTGCTAGGGAGGGCAGCCCCGGTGGCTCAGCGGTTTAGTGCTGCCTGTAGCCCAGGGCCTGATCCTGGAGACCCGGGCTCCCTGCATGGAGCCTGCTTGTGTCTCTGCCTCTCTCTCTCTCTCTCTCTCTCTCTCTCTCTGTCTCTCATGAATAAATAAAATCTTAAAAGAAAAAAAAATCTTTAATAAAAAAAAAAAAACTACTAGGGACGAGGGACACCTTGTTTCTGCCTTCAGCTCAGGGTGTGATCCCAGGGTCCTGGGATCGAGTCCTGAATCAGGCTCCCCACAGGCAGCCTGCTTCTCCCTCTGCTGTGTCTCTGCCTCTCTCTGTGTGTCTCTCATGAATAAATAAAATCTTTTTTTTTTTTAAGTCTACCTTTTTTTTTTTTTTAATTTTTATTTATTTATGATAGAGAGAGAGAGGCAGAGACATAGGCAGAGGGAGAAGCAGGCTCCATGCACCGGGAGCCCGATGTGGGATTCGATCCCGGGTCTCCAGGACCGCGCCCTGGGCCAAAGGCAGGCGCCAAACCGCTGTGCCACCCAGGGATCCCGAATAAATAAAATCTTAAAAAAAAAAAAAAAACTTACTAAATTGGGAATTTTTTTGGTCTTGTTTTGATGGGGAGTTTATTGTGTGGTGTGCCTGCCATGCCCTCCTGTCAACCATGATACTGAGAGTGCTCCTCACATTGTTGGGAGTGTTAACCTCACATACCTTTATTCAAGATGCCTGGTATTTTGCAAGTAGTAGATCAATGAAGTTAGTGTGATGATATTTTCTGATTAATTAAGCAATTGGTAAGGAAACAATATAATTTATAATGACATTTTAAAAGAGCCAAGTATTTGGGCCCATTTTTCTTAGGATTTCCCTATCCGTTCCCATAGCGTAATAGACCATCTTGACCTATTTTTCTGTCCTCACACTGTCTGAAAGAAAAACACTTATTTGTATCTTTGCCACTCTATAGTTTTGGGTTCCCCCCCCCTTTTCCAGGAGGCAGATTAGCAAGATGTCTTTTAGAACAAGAGAGACTGTGGTTTCATTTTATGTTAGCTGTGTTTGTGATTGAGGTGTTTAATGAACCTCTTTGGAGCTCAAAATAAAAATACCCTCTCTGGAAAGGGTGGTTTTTAATATACACATAAAGGTTATATAACAGACACACAATACACTGTAAAAAAAAATTTTTTTTTTAATAAATGGCTACAATTAGTATTTTAGAGCTCCAGCCCAGAACACTATGAGGGATTCGTGTGAGACCCAGACAAACCAAGAGACTGGAGCAAGGTTAGAGGGAGGGACAGCATGGATGCCACTAACTCTGTTCTTTTCACTCTGGTATACCTTTTTTTAGTGTCACATCATTCCTTACGGTGCAGACACACATGGTAATGGTGGTGGTTGTGTGTGAGCCGATGCTGAGTGAGACCTACATTGCATTGGCAACGATTACACTTGTGTGGATTCCTAAGGATAGTTCTGAGGAAGCCTTCTAAAATAGGATAATTACTTTGTCCGTATTTGTGACTTCATTTACTAGGCTTTATAATAGGAAAATGGGTTGGAAAATCTCCTAAAAGCCCATCTGGTCCTTTGATTTTTATGTGTAAAGGGCTTACAATTACCAGGAATTATTCCAAATACATATAAAACCAGTCCCTGTTGTCCAGAATTATCTTTTAAGATGTGGGTGGGTGGGTGGGGAAGTGAAAGAGGGAGGGTGGAAGGTGGGTGGAAGGGAGGGAGGGAGGGAGAGACTTACCCTAAATGGCTGCAATCTGTTGAAACCATATTTTTGAGACTTAAGCTATTGAAGCATTTGCTTATTATGAGTAAAAAGAAAACTAGCCATAAAAAATCATTATGTAATAATCACATTTCCTCATTTACACTTGAGAGATAGTTTATCATTTTTTTTAAGGAAGAAAGAACTAGAATATTTCCATAGCACACTGTCTTTGTAAGACAAATCAAACTGTCAAACCCTTACTGAATGCCCTTGAGGATACCAAGATTAATAGAGGTTCCTGCCTGCAAGTAGCTCAATCTCCTAGAGAAGACATATTATTAAAATCTATTGATGGTACAACTGAGATAATCCAAAGGTCAGTGGTAGCAAAGAGGAAGTGATTCTTGAGTCTTGAGTTTGCCATTTTAAGGAAAGGAAGCAGCATATACCAAGTCTAAAAATCCTAAAACATCTTGGCAGTTGGGAAGCCACTTCCAGTAGTTTTAGTATTGTTGGAACTTGGAGCTCAAGGCAGGAAGTAACAGCCACGAAGGCTGGCAAATCAGGGGGTGTCTGATGCAGAGGAGCTGTGCCACTGCACACCAATCTCGGAATCTCGGAGCCTAAATGATTAGTACTGTTTGCTGTGTTAGTTTCAGGTGAGATTTCTGGAACTAATCTTCTCCAGCCTGTCACTGGAGTTAGTTATTAGATTCACTGCCCACACAAATAAGTATAAAACGGGAAAAAAATAGCTTTTATGAGTAATCAATATTTAAACTAAAAATTTGGTCATAAAGGGATCCCACCTGGGTGGCTCAGTCAATTAAGCTTTTGCCTTCAGCTCAGGTCATAATCCTAGAGTCCTGGATAGAGCCTGGAGTCATGCTTCCTGCCCAGCAGGGAGCCTACTTCTTCCTCTGCCCCTTCCCACCACTCATGTTTGCTCGCTCACTCTCAAATAAATAAAAAAATTTTTTTTAAGATTTTTTAAAATTTTTTTAAATTTTTATTTATTTATGATAGAGAGAGAGAGAGAGGCAGAGACACAGGCAGAGGGAGAAGCAGGCTCCATGCACTGGGAGCCCGACGTGGGACTCGATCCCGGGTCTCCAGGATCGCGCCCTGGGCCAAAGGCAGGCGCCAAACCGCTGCGCCACCGGGGCTGCCCAATAAATAAAATTTAAAAAATAAATAAATAAAAATTTGCGTATAAGACTTGTTAAGATGAATGATTCCAAATTGTATTTTACCTACATTGTTATGAAAGAAGTCCTTACATTTAACATTTTTATTAGAATGTTATTTATTTACATTTGAAAACTTGCATAATCTAATATTGAGGGCAGGAGAGGGAACAGGAGATAACAATTAGGAATATAGACAACTAGGGATCCCTGGGTGGCTTAGCGGTTTGGCCCCTGCCTTCGGCCCAGGGTGTGATCCTGAAGTCCCAGGATCGAGTCCCTGTATTGGGCTCTCAGCATAGAGCCTACTTCTCCCTCTCTCTCCCTCCCTCTCTCTCTCTCCCCCTCCCTCCCCCTCCCCCACCCCCACGCCCATGTTTCTCATGAATAAATAAATAAAATCTTAAAAAAAGATATAGACAACTATTCTAAGGAGTTATGATGTAAAGGGAAGGAAAGATAAGCAGTAGAATCAAAAGAACTGTTTCTACCCCAATCCCAAAGATGGAAGAAATAACAGCATTTTTAGTTACTGATAGCAAATATCCAGTAGAGACCGAAAAAAATCGGTGGTGTAGAAGAAAGGAAGGAATATTACTGGATGAATGTCCTGGAATGAGCAAGAAGAGAAGTAGCGCAGTAGTAGATTTTTACATGGGCAAGAGTAATAGAGAGTTAGGATATGGATACAAGCAGGTTTTTTTGTTTTTTTTTTTAAGGTTTTATTTATTTATTCATGGGAGGGGGCCGCGCAGAGCACTGGCAGAGGGAGAAGCAGGCTCTGTGCCGGGAGCCCGATGTGGGATCCCGGGACTCCAGGATCATGCCCTGGGCCAAAGGCAGGCGCCCAACCGCTGGGCCACCCAGGGATCCCCGGATACAAGTAGTTCTGTGGATGTGGAGGAGCTTTTTAAGATGTCTTCTCTTGCTTCTGTTTTGTCAGTGAGGTAGGAAGTAAGCTCATCTGGTGGGAAGGATGGTGGAGGGGCTGTTGAGACTTAAGGAGATAGGAAGAGTGTGAGCGTCGGCTGGGAGAGTGAATATAGTGAGAACCAGCCCACTTGTGGGCTTTTATTAGGACTGATAACTGACAGACATTTAAAGTTTCAGAAAGAGAACTGTGTAAATTGAAGGAAAGATAATCACATTTTTAAAAAAGGAACGTCTTATAGCTGATGAATGTGAAATTCCAGGTTGGAAGGGCCTACCCACCAAATACGCAGCCTAATGAGTAAAAACAGATCCAAGCTCAGATGCATTATTGTGAAGTTTCAAAATGGCAAAAAAAAAAAAAAAAAAAAAGTTCTAAAAGCATCTAGAGAAAAAGAAAGAAACAAGTCTCTGTAAAGAACTGATAATCAGACTGCCAATTTTGCATAAACAACTCCAAATACCAGAAAACAATGTCATTCACATTCTGAGAAAACAATGTCAGAAAATTCTTCAGTCTAGAATTTTATGGAGTTCTGTACCTCATCGGACTAGCATTCAGGTATAAGCATAGAATCAAGGCATTTTCAGACCTGCCAGGACTCAAAACATTTGCTTTCCAAGCACTCTTTCTTGTGAGAGTACTTTAAGGGTGCATTCCAGTAAAAACCAAGAATGAGGAAGGCTTGAAATCTAGGAATCAGGACATCCAGTTGAAAAAGGTATTTAGAGGAAACCCCCAAAATGATAAACCTATTGAAGCGGGGAGTAGGTAATCCAGATATTTTACATCGTCCTTGAAAACTTGTAATAGCTTAAAAGTGAGATGAAGCCAGGAAAAAAAAAATGTTTTAAGGCCATTTGAACTCTAGGAAAGCAGAAGGCCATCCAATAAAGGAACTGTAAATTTTTTTAAAACTAGCTTAACTTTTTCTCCCAGAGGTACACACTGTGACCTTGGCCATGAAAATTTAACTGTAGAAAACACATTGTCCTTTCAGATTTGTTACCTTAGTTATTACAGGTCTATTGTGCTCAGCCATTTGTGACATTAAAACCCTTTTGTTAGGGCATCCCGGGTGGCTCAGCGGTTTAGTGCCACCTTCAGCCCAGGGCCTGATTCTGGAGACCCGGGATTGAGTCCCACGTCGAGCTTCCTGCATGGAGCCTGTTTCTCCCTCTGCCTGTGTCTCTGCCTCTCTCTCTCTCTGTGTACCTCTCATGAATACATAAATAAATGAAATCTTTAAAAAAAAAAAAAAAACCCTTTTACTGAATGGAGGGGGATTATAAAGGCCTAACAAGAGCATCCTGTAGCTGCAAACAGTAAGCATATCTTAGTTGATCCCAATAATGTCAGATCATTTTGGGGAAACTACTTCTCACTGCAGGCAAGGGAGGGAATCCCATATGCCAGCTTCCCTCTTGAATTTCCAGAGAGCACAGCTTAGTTCTGTACACAGTTGATTCTGTGGCTACCCCAGAATTAGGGGGAGGGGTTGGCACCCAAGTTTCCCATTTTTAAATGCCACATGCAGCCAGGAAGTTGTTCTTGTAGTCTGGAATTGAGGGTCTGACAAACCTATCGTTGACATTAATATATCCTGTTATTTAGTCCTCTGAGTCCCTCTGTGCTCTCTGCAGGTTGTGACATTTCCGTGGGACGAAAGTGCTGATTTTCCCCATGGAGCAGTGTGTAGGTGCTTAGAGAGAGAAAATGAACAGGCGAGCAAGGCTGGGCCTGTCATCCCCGACGGTCCCAAGCAGCCCCACCCCCACCCATCCCGTGAACCTGCTGTTTCTGGCTGTGCAGCTGCCTGAGGAGGCCCCAGAGCTGGGTGATCACAGAGAGGGGGCCTACTCTCCACTGGTACAAGGAGGGGTAGTCAGCCTAGCCTGCCTGTTAGCGGCGGCTGTGTCCCCTGTGGTTCTAGTGGTGCTGAGGAAAAGTTGTCCTATCCTGGGCTCTTGTGTCCATTTTCCTCATGTCACTTTTGGAAATAGGAAAAGGTTAGTAAGTGAATAAGCATGTGTCAGAGTATACTAGTTAAAATTTAATATTTTCATGGATTGTAAAGTTTGTCTGCATGTGATATCTGTTTGAATTGGTTGTCAGGAAAAGTAATGTCAGTTTTGTCTAGCAATTTTTAATGGTATAGCAATTAAGATATCACCTGTGTTCTCAAAGAGCTGAGGGATTATCCCTTTTCCCTTTTATAGATTTCCTTTTTTAAAAAATGTATTTATGGTGGAAAATACTTCAGCTTTATCCAGCTTTTATATTTTGTCACCATGAGAAGCCCATGGAATGGCACAAAGTTTTTTGTCTCACCCTATACTAGACTGTGTTCTCTGTTCCTGCAGACCGGGGATTTTGCAGGGTAGAGGAATAAGTTTAAATTCTTAAAATAATGTGTATGGGTTTTTAGTGTTTATTTTAGAGCTTTTCAAAACTGTCAAAATCCCCCTACCCTAGTCTAAATTTCCATCTCCTCCTACCTGACTTGCTGCAGTTACTTCTTAACCAACTGGTCTTCCTGATTCCACTTTTGTCCCCACAAAAGCCAGTCATCATCTCAAAGCACATTTAGTGCATATTCTCCCAGAATCCTCATTCTACTCTCCAAAGGCCTCCCAGTTCTCTCTCCTTGACTTCCAGCGCCTCCCCTTTGGACATCTTCCCTGGGATTCAGGGTCTGAATGCTAGGCTCTGCTAAACCCCCTTGTCACCAGAAACCTCTGCTCATGCTCTCCCCTCTACTTAGACTCTCTTTCATTACTTTTATTCGTGTCTTCATACTTGGGTTTTCGGTTGAGGCGTTACCACCCAGGTGAGCTTTCCTTGACATTCATCTCTGCTCAGGGTTAGATTAGATCTCCCTAAGATGTGCTCTCCTACAAAGTGCCCTGAACTTTTCATCATATAATTTATCCTATCTGAAGTTATAATTCACTTGCTTCCCCCACTGTCAGCTCCTTGCAAGTAAGGATCAGTTCTTTATTATATGCCTGGCCAGTGTCTGACTCAAAATGGATACTCACTGCATTCCTGTCTGCTCCCTGAACCTTGGTATACAGTCTTTGATTATTTTATTAGGCTAGAGCTCTAAGAATGGTATTACTGGGTTATTAGGTATGAAAATTGAGATCTTGAATACATATGGCCAAATTCCTTTTCATAAAACCATGTACCTTTTTCTGTTCCCACCAGTACCATCCCACCACCATCACAGAGTATTAACTTGTTTTCATCTTTGCCAATATGATCATCCAAAAGGAAGGGAGACAACGGGCAGTCTGTCAAATATCTGAGTGATAGAAACAGAAGACTTGGAATAGGCCACTTGATCTGGTTGTTCCAGGCATGCCTACATGAAATTCTGTCCTTGAAAATTGCTGGCTTTAGGACTGTTCCGCCTCCTGGCGTCACTTCAGCCAAGTGGAAGAGGCCACAGAGAGAGTAGCTCCTCTTACTTGGTTAGGCAGTAGTTCCCCTGCAGTGGAGTAGCATTGCCAGAGTGATTCCCTGTAAGAGGTAACTCTGCTTGATGAAGCCATATCCAGCTGTCCAGTATCTATAATTACCATTTGTCATTTAAACACATGACACTTTGTCCCAAGCAGGACATCTTGAAGCCTGGCAGAGGGTCGTAGGCAAAGTGTGATGAAACAGCAATGGCTCCTTCTCTTATTGAACCCTAGTTAAAATATAAAGGGGAAGGGGGCCCTGGAATGGAGCCCTGAGTCAGGTTCCCTGCTCAGTGGAGAGTCTGGGAGTCTGCTTCTCCCTCTATACCCCCCGCCCCCGGCTCATGTTCTCTCTCATGCTCACGCTCTTTCTCAAATAAATAAAACCTTTAAAAAAAAAAAAATAAAAGAAGATTTGTTTGCTTACCATATCCTGTAACATACTGAGTTGCTCTACCTTTAGGTTCTTGCTCTATTCCTGGACTCTTTGAAGTTGCCCTTTTTATAGTTCCCAGACAGGAACTGAATTTTCTACATCAGCCATGCAGCTGATTTGGAAACCAGTAGCTGTGGGTTCCATATTCAGCTCAACAATCAGCAATTTCGCTTGTCCCACGTTTTACTTATTCCCTCATGATTTATGTAGACAGCTCCCTTAGCTCATAAATGCTTCTGAGGGCAGGACCGTGTCTTTTTTTTTTTTTTTTTTTTTAAATTCACAGTGTAGCTTCCTAACATCACATTTTCCATGTAATCGATATGTAAACACTAAAGTGCAATGCAAAGAGGATAACAACTATGAATTATTATGACTGTCTAGTAATGACCAGACGACAGGCTCTAGATTTTTCATACCTTCACTCCCTTTTTCAGCTTCCTGGAACTATTTGAATAATAAACAGGACAGAATCATTTGTCTCCTTAAAAATAGTGGGCCTCATAAAGCAAGGCCCTTTTATGATTTTCTTCTCCCAAATAGTTGGTAAAATTCGGGTATTTCTTGCATTCTCCTTGCCCCATAACAGATGTCACTTTAAAAAAAAAAAAGATTTTATTATTTATTCATGAGAGACACAGTGAGAAAGGCAGACACATAGGCAGAAGGAGAAGCAGGCTCCCTATGGGGAGCCTGATGCGAGACTTGATCCCAGGACCCCTGGGATCACGCCCTGAGCCAAAGGCAGATGCTCAACCATTGAGCCACCCAGGTGTCCCCAGATGTCACTTTAAATCGTGAAATGTCTTCTTAATGAGTTCCAAAGGATAGATTACAACTGATTTTGAGAATCATTTCAATCAGGGTCCTGGTAGGAAATACATGACACACACTTAAGTCAGCTAATTTGAAGAGACTTCAGTAATGAGACTCTACGGGGTGTAGGCAGAGCTTCTCTGAAAAACCACAGGGGATGGTGCAGTGCCCAGTGCTAGGAACCAGGTTTCCATCTTGAGGGCTGAAGAAGAATGGGGCAGAGGAAGTAGGGGGAGTTACCAGAAGCTGGGGGAGAAAAGGAGTGTGTCAAAGGGCTGAGAGTAATAGTTGAGGGTCCAGAATTGTCCACAGAAACCCACAAACTGGAGGAGGAAACCAAGAGCAAGAGATCCTGTGAAGGAGCCTGTTAATAGGGTCCACACAGGACAGAGTAAGGTGTCAGCCAGATCTGGAAAGGCAGAGGTGGATGATACCATCTACCTTTTAAAATTATTCTTTGTATTCATGGTGGCCTTAAAAGAGAAAAATTTGCCCAGTAGCTCTAAATAGGTAGTTTTCTAAAATGCTTTTTTTTTCTTTTTTTTTTTTTTTTTTTTTTTTAATGATAGGCACACAGAGAGAGGCAGAGACACAGGCAGAGGGAGAAGCAGGCTCCATGCACTGGGAGCCCGACATGGGACTCAATCCCAGGTCCCCAGGATGGCGCCCTGGGCCAAAGGCAGGCGCCAAACTGCTGCGCCACCCAGGGATCCCTCTAAAATGCTTTTCAGAAAAAAATCAGTGGCCAAGAGAAACACCACCCAGCCACATCTAATTACCAAGCCCTTTTGATTCTACCTCCAAAAATTGTCTTAAGGGGATCCCTCAGTGGCTCAGCTGTTAAGCACCTGCCTTCGGCCCAGGGCATGATCTGGAGACCCGGGATCGAGTCCCATGTCAGGCTCCCCGCGTGGAGCCTGCTTCTCCCTCTGCCTGTGTCTCTGCTTCTGTGTGTGTGTGTGTCTCATGAATAAATAAAATCTTTAAAAAAAAAAAAATGTCTTAAATGTGACTCCTTGGGCAGCCCCGGTGGCGCAGCGGTTTGGCGCCGCCTGCAGCCTGGGGTGTGATCCTGGAGACCTGGGATCGAGTCCCACATCAGGCTCCCTGTGTGGAGCCTGCTTCTCCCTCTGCCTGTGTCTCTGCCTCTCTCTCTCTGTGTCTATGACTAAATAAATCTTAAAAAAAAAAATATATATATATATATATATGACTCCTTCCCTTCATTGCACTGCCTCTCCCCTTGCAGACCATGTCATCAGTGCCCTTAGCTATAGTGTTGCCACCTGTCTTCCCTGTCCCTGCAAAATGGCAGCTGTCAGGCCATGTGAAAAAAATAAGCCTGAGTGTCAGTCTTCAGTGCCTTCTGATTGTCATCCCTAGCCACCACTTTTCATTCCCTAACCTGCACATGATAAACTTATGCCTTCAGCATCCACAGGAGACCTTCTGGATCTCCCCTCAAATGTCAGTTTCTGACTGCCTAGCCTAACACGGGACTAGACTAGGTTCTAGTTTTCTGTTCCCTCTTGCTGTACGTAACAGTAATCCACATTTTCACCTTAGTATTGTCATTACCTGCCTGACTGCCTGCACTCACCTCCACCATGGGACTAGGGAGTGGGAACTTAACACTCTACCCAGTACGTCCATTCTAACTTGTGATTGCAAACTATTCTAATTTGGAGCTAGATTCATGGGAAGTGGAAGTCCATTTGCAACTAGCTTTTTTAGTTCAGAATGTTAACATTCTTGACATTCTGGCCTTGAGTTTTTCAGAGGCCTAGATCCTTATGCACTGTCAGTGATTAGCTCAGTGACTGACATTGGTTTTTGGTGTGGTGTTGTGTTTTTGTTTTTTTCTTTCAGTTATATTTTCTGAGGTGGCTCTTGTGTCACAAGACCACCGTAAATCAGTTGACTCCGGTTCACATCTTGAATCAATAAGGCCTTAAGTGAAATTTAATAAATTATTGTCATTAATAATTTTTGGACTGAGGTGGGGGTGGGGGTGTTGGGAGTTCCTGTCTCCTGTTGTATTTATTATGGTGAAGCAGCAGGAAGTAGGTCTCTGAGGATGGAATGGGTGAATGGGAGCAGGTTTGCCATCCTTAGAAAACAGTAGCTCCTGTGCTCTGGCCTCTCCTTGTTTATTTTGTTTGGTTCTTAGAGGAGAGGGTTGTAGAAATTGACCCAAGATTGAAAGCCTTCTGTTGTCAGTAAAGAGTATGGCAAAGACAGTATCTTTTATAAATATATTGTTAAAGTTAGAGATTATTTTGGTCACTTCCGTTGGGAAGTTCTGATACTGTTAGTAAAGGTTTTACTTTTCAACTTAAGGAAGTTTAACCAGTCATTTAGTTAATGGCAGCTAAGTGTGACCAAGAGAAAAACCCACCCTCCATTTGGCTGATAGCAAGTCGAGAAGTGTGCCATGTTGCTTCCATTCACAGCTCTGCCTGAGCTGGGCAGAGCTAAAGTTGCAGACAAAGAGTGTAACCTAGTTCACACTTGATCCAGGAAGTTTTCCTGTGTTCCCTAAATTGGACTCAGGTCTTTGTCTTCAGTGTTTGGAACCCAGATATCGTCTGTTAAGTTGGCATTTACCGTAGCACCCATTAGCACCTCCTCCCCAGCATTTTTCTCCCTGTGTTGCACCTAGCAATTTACTAAACTCCAAGCGTCTTGGAAAGTGTATCCATTGCATCCTCAGCTCACCTAGCTCAGGGCTTGGTACTCTTGTGACATAGTACTTGCCTGATACAGGTCATCATATGATTGCTGAATTTGCAAATGCACAGAATTTTCTCTCTTGTAACTCCTGGTATCTATCTCTGTCCCTCCCCTTTCCCCCAGCTCTCCTGACCCCCTGAAGTTGAAATTCTAACATTCTAACTGCATTTTATGGTTCTGTTTGAGCAGTCAGCTACACCAATGTAATATGTCTTCTATGAGTCATAAAAACACAAAAGACAGTTATTTTGAATGGAAACTCTTGGTACCCCCTTGGTAGAATGAGTTTATTTTGGGGTATTGCCTGTGCATTTAGGTTTCACTGCCTCCAGATTTATCTGGGTGGAGTAATAGCACATAAGTGTGAACTACCTTCCTGTTTTGTTAAAATGTCATGAACAGCTTTTCTCAATGACAACTGAACCTTTACTGGTTGATGAAAGTATCTCATTTGGTTTTTAAGTACTTAACTGTTTCTCAGAGAAGGAGAAATACATAATTTGATTAGTCTTCTTAATTGTTCATCTTCTTACACGTATAAATATTAAAAAGAAAGTCTTCTTACATTTAAAAAAAATGCACACATAGTCCTGAGCTGTTAATATAATCATTTTGTGTATACACAGTGTGTGTCTAATCATTTTTCTGTCTACATCAACTTAACTACCATTCAGTGGAAGCATAGAAAAGTCCAAGGCCTAGGGGCACCTAGGTGGCTCAGTTGGTTGAATGAATGACTTCTGGTATCAGCTTACGTCATGATCTTGGGATTGAATTGCCTCCTCCTCCTGGTCTCCATGCTCAGTGCAGAGTCTTCTTGTCTCTCTCCTTTCCCCTCTGCTCCTCCCACCCCCTGCTCATGCTTGCTCTCAAAATCTTTTTAAAAAATCAATTAAGGCAACTGCCCTTCTGCCCACGGGTCCTGTCACTTTAATAAAACTACCATTTAAAAAAAAATAAAAGTTCGGGCAGCCCCGGTGGCTCAGCGGTTTAGCGCCACCTTCAGTCCAGGTGTGATCGTGGAGACCCGGGATCGAGTCCCCCGTCAGGCTTCCTGCATGGAGCTTGTTTCTCCCTCTGCCTCTCTCTCTCTCTCTCTCTCTCTCTCTCTCTCTCATGAGTAAATAAATAAAATCTTTAAAAAAATAAAAGTTCAAGATCTTCTGGGCTTTTTTTTCTTAAGATTTTATTTATTTGAGAGAACAAAAGAGAGCACGGGCATGAGCACGAGCAGGGTGAGAGGCAGGAGAAGCAGACTCCCCGCTGAGCAGGGGGCCTGGATGCAGGACTGATCCCAGGACCACCACCTGAGCCAAAGGCAGACGCTTAACCCCTGAGCCGCCCAGGTGCTGCGCCTCCCACTTTTTAAAGACTTATTTATTTACCTGAGCGAAAGACAGAGAACTGGGGAAAGGGCAGAGGGAAAGGG
The DNA here is from genome assembly GCF_048164855.1 of Canis lupus baileyi. NCBI lineage: Eukaryota > Metazoa > Chordata > Mammalia > Carnivora > Canidae > Canis > Canis lupus. Next base: position 55,907,705 of record NC_132853.1, on the reverse strand, counting down.
AGAAACAAACTCCCCCTGAACATAGAGCTTGATTTGGGGCTCCATCCCACGACCCCAAGAACATGACCTGAGCTGAAGTCAGACATTTATCAACTGAGACACCCCAGACACCGCTTCTAGGCTGTCTTTTGTTAAAAATTTTGCTGGAGGGCAGCCCGGGTGGCGCCCAGGGCATGATCCCGGGGTCCTGGGATCGAGCTTCCTGCATGGAGCCTGCTTCTCCCTCCGCCTGTGTCTCTGCCTCTCTGTGTCATTCATTCATAAATAAATAAATAAATAAATAAATAAATAAATAAATAAATAATCTTTTTTTAAAGATATTTTTTGCTGGAAGAGTTTTAGCTATAAAGTAATACTCTGCAAGTCAGAAGTCAAACATGCCGACTGAAACGGGCATCTCTGCATTCCAGGAAGTGCTCCCCTACTGGGAGGCATTAGTATGAACAGTGTAGGAGCTACCTCCCGTTGCTCTGATCTACCCAAGTCATCTGCTTTTATCCATTTCATACTGAAATTTCCCTCACCTACCTACACACCCCCACCTTATGTCTTTTTATCTAGGGGAAAGTAAAAGCAGGTAGTCTTGTGAAAAGGATTCCCCCTTTTGAGGTACTTTCTCCACATGGAAGTCTTTGGGCAGTAGTAGTCATGTTGCAGCAAGACTAACTGCCTAATTCTATTACTTGCTTTACTTTGCCTCTTCCTCCTTGGAGAAACAAACTCTTAGGAGAGTCCTCTTTCTAGGTTCTATTTAAGAGGCTGTTGTTTTTCATCAAGGAGTCTGATGGTGTGTAATGTATGCTGCTCCTACCATTGATCTTAGATCCAGCTAGCTCTGGGATATAGTGTACATCACTTAGAACACAGCCCCCATATTTAAGTCAATTCCTCAAAATATGCTAGATACCATTCTAAGTGTGGGGACCACAGATGACAATTGGGCATGGAGCCCGCTTCAGGATGTTTGCAGTTTAATTTAGGAGAGGGCCAAAGCACACCAGTAGTACACAGTACAAAGTGTAGCGGTAGACAAGATGTCATAAGGGATTATGTTATGCTGACCATGATGCTCCATTAAATATTATAAAAGTGAAACAGAAGATTTGACTAAGGTGATTGTAAACTCTGAACTGAATCTTGAGAGCTTATCAAATAGATAAGAGGACATTCCAACTAGAGGGAAAACTTGGAAGTCCATAGTATGTTGGTGAGTTGACTTCTTAACTAACGGGTCCATTTAGAAAACTAGCAGGTAAGAAAGTAGATAAGTGGGTGTTGTAAGAAGGCAGATAAGTAGATAGATGTTGGCTGAATTATAAAAACTGGAACGCCAGACTAAGAACAGTTTGGGTCTGTAGGAAACTACTCAGTACTTTCTAAAGAGAAAACCAGTGACGTTTCAGCTGATTTGGGGCATTAAACAGATTGAGGTCAAACCAGTTCAACCTTAATCAGGCATTTGGTGCCCCTCAGCCCACTGATTCACTGCTGTACCCCTTTCAAACTGATTCCTGTTGATAGCAGCTGCTAAGAGAGTACAGAAATGTAGCTTGAGCAACAAGGAAGAAAATACCTTTTCTGAGATACAACTGGTTCATATTCAGATGGCAGTAGTGATAAGTGATTTTTACCACTGAAGATTTTGAGAGCTTGTGGTTTTTTCCCTCCTCCTCTCGTTCTTTTTCTTTCTTTTCCTTTTAAAATAGTTTTAGGGGCGAGGGGGTGCCTAGCTGACTTGGTAGAACATGCCACTCTTGATCTTGGGGTCTTGAGTTAGAGCCCCACATTGGGTGTGGAGCCTATTTTAAACAGATATATTTTTTCAAAAATAGAATTGTTAGGGACTCCTGGGTAGCTCAGCGGTTGAGCATCCGCCTTCAGCTCAGGGTGTGATCCCAGGTCTGGGGATCGAGTCCCTCATCAGACTCCCTGAGAGGAGCCTGCTTCTCCCTCTATGTCTCTGCCTCTCTGTGTCCCTCATGAATAAATAAAAATCTTTAAAAAAATAGGGATCCCTGGGTGGCGCAGCGGTTTGGCGCCTGCCTTTGGCTCAGGGCGTGATCCTGGAGACCCGGGATCAAATCCCAAATCGGGCTCCTGGTGCATGGAGCCTGCTTCTCCCTCTGCCTGTGTCTCTGCCTCTCTCTCTCTCTCTGTGACTATTATAAATAAATAAAAATTAAATACTCTTATTTTATTTATTTTTTTAAAGATTTTTTTTTAAAGGCCAAAACCTAACCCCTTTCACCAAACATCACTAGTGGTCAGAAGATAGACTTAACTAACAATGCCCATTGGATTTCTTTACTTTGATAGATGATATCCTCTCAAAATAACATGGGACGCCTGGTGGCTCAGCAGTTGAACATCTGCCTTCAGCTCAGGGCATGATCCCGGGGTCCTGGGATTGAGTCCCACATCAGGCTCCCCACAGGGAGCCTGCCTCTCCCTCTGCCTGTGTCTCTGCCCCTCTCTCTAGGTCTCTCATGAATAAATAAAATCTTTTTTTTTTTTCCTAAAGATTTTATTTATTCATAGAGATAGAGAGAGAGAGGGGCAGAGACACAGGCAGAGGGAGAAGCAGGCTCCATGCAGAGAGCCCGACGTGGGACTCGATCCTGGGTTTCCAGGATCACGCACGCCCTGGGCTGCAGCCAGAGCTAAACCGCTGTGCCACCGGGGCTGCCCCCCCACCCCCTTTTTAAAAAAAAAAAAAAAAAAGGACGCCTGGGTGGCTCAGCAGTTGAACATCTGCCTTCAGCTCAGGGCATGATCCCGGGGTCCTGGGATTGAGTCCCACATCAGGCTCCCCACAGGGAGCCTGCCTCTCCCTCTGCCTGTGTCTCTGCCTCTGTGTGTGTGTGTGTGTGTGTGTGTGTGTGTGTGTGTGTGAGATGAATAAATCTTAAAAAAAAAAAAATTAAAAAGTCAAGGATTTCAGACTCCTGGATCCCCAAAGAAATGAATCTTCTGGAAAGATCCATTTTAAAGGGAACTAAAAAAGCATTTTCATGGCACAGATGTACTTTTGCTGAGAGAGATCATCACCATAAGGTAAAAAACCCTCTTGTTTTGATATTGTTACATGAATACTTTTTTTTTTTAATGAATAGACTGTCTTTAAACCATTTAATGTTATTATTTTAAGTAAGCTGTCCTCCCAGCGTGGGGGCTTGAACTCACCACCCTGAGATCTGAAGTCACATGCTCTACTGACTGAGCCAGCCAAGTGTCCCTCTTTAAAACATTTAATGAAACAGTATAATTTCGATGTTCACACACAAATTCATAAATCTGCTAAAATTGGGAGAGGTTTAAAACCTCATAAATGTATTTCACTTCTTAATGTTCTGGTGTCTAAGGGCCAGCTGCCTGTCAAGTGTCTTGACTGGGCCAGAGGTGCTTGGCAAATCTCGACTGAGCTGTATAGTCCTTCATCCTAGAGACTTGGCCAGGAAGCGTGAACTTTGAGAATTGTTGCTCTGTGTGCGCTTGGGTAAACACTTGAAGGTTTCTGTGGGACCAGGAACCTTTATTATTTATTAAACTGCCTTTAAATTGGGCATCTCATCTTTAAAATGAGAATAGCTTATCTACAGTGTGGGTGTTTTTCATGATTTGGCATGCTGTAGAGAAAGCAGCACAACCAAGATGTTTTTCACGTTGAGCAAAACCTGTAACAGACGGAGGTGGTGATTGTAAAGCACTTATCTAAAGTGTTAGTGGTGAATCAGTGCAGTCTGAGCCCGAATCAGTAATCCACGCTAAGGGAGTCTTAAAGTCGAAGACTAATAGTTTCCAATAAAATATATAACAGTCAGCTGAAGATAACAGATTTTAAGTGGCTGTCAGTGCAGTTACCCTAGCCAGGGCCCTGGTCACATTTTTTTAGGGGTTCAAGTCTTTAAACAGTGTGTGTGTTCTCTCTTTTCTAAGAACTTGGAATTAATATGCTAGGATCACCAGATTCTTAATCTGTCTTCATGTCATGGCAGGATTTCAGTATTTTTCCTGTGGGATTGATTGACCTTGAAGAGCAGCAGAAACTCACTGGCTTATGTTGAATTTCTCTAATGCAGGGATCACATAAAAGGGGCATGTAAGGGGGGGTATGTGTAAGAGCCTAAATGTGTCATTGTGCTAATCTTTCGTGTGTGAATGCCCTTACACAAGTTGCTTTACAATTGATAAAATTTTGGATTGGCCTACTCCATAAACTGTACTGCATACTTATTTTTTTTTTCCAACATCCCAGTTGACATTTCTTATTTTATTATTTTTTTAAGATTTTATTTATTTCTTTAGAGAGAGCACGAGTGAGGGGAGGGGCAAAAGGAGAGGGAGAAGCACACTCCCCTCTGAGCATGGAGCCTGATGCAAGACTGGATCCCAGGACCCCAAGATCATGACCTGAGCTAAAGTCAGATGTTTACCCAACTGAGCCACCCAGGCGCCCCATACACACACACACACTTACTTACTTACTTACTTACTTACTTACTTACTTACTTACTTACTTACTTACTTACTTATTTATTTATTTATTTATTTATTTATTTATAATGATTTCTCAGGGTCCTGGGATCAAGCCCCACAATGGGCTCCCTGCTCAGCGGGGAGTCTGCTGCTCCCTCTCCCTCCCTGCCTCACTTGTGTTCTCACTCCCTCAAATAAATAAATAAAATCTTTATTATTTTTTTAAGATTTTATTCATTTATTCATGAGAGACACAGAAAAGCAGAGACATACAGGGTGAAGTAGGTTCCCCATGGGGAGCCTGATGTGGGACTCGATCCCAAGACCCCGCGATCATGACCTGAGCCAAAGGCAGATGCTCAACCACTGAGCCACCCAGGTGCCCCAATAAATAAAATCTTTTGAAAAATAAAAACCATGGTTTCTGGGGCACCTGAGTGGGTTCAGTGGGTTAAGCAACCAAGTCTTGATTTCGATTCAGGTCATAATCTTGGGGTTGTGAACTCAAGCCCTGCGTCAGGCTCTGCACTGGGTTTAGGACCTGCTTGGGATTCTTTCTCCTCCTCTCCCCCACTACCCCTGCTCTTCAAAAACATCATTTCTTTTGTTTATTTATTCTGAATAACTGAATATGTTCAGCAAGAGAATAGTCCCATAATTCAAATTACAATCTAATAAACTAGCAATTTATAAACAAAATATTTACCTACCATTTTCCTAAAAGATACCTTTTCCATAGTTTGTGCAGAAAATTAAGTACAGATCGTATCTCCCAGGATCTGTGTAGAAGAGACAAAGAACGGAATTAGGTATTGTAATCCTGGAAATCTGCATTTAAAATCTTTAATAAGCCTAGAGTCTCTTACTTGTATGTTTTCAGAATAAAACAAGAATCTCGATCGTCTTCCTATGTATGCTATTGGTGCCCATGAACATGAATCTGTACTGATTGCTACGCTGCACATCACATTTTCTCATATAATCATCTCAGTAACCCTGGGAGGTGTAGCTCTTACCACCACTTTTTAGGTGGAAAAACCAAAATTTAGACAATGGTCAATTGCTCAGGGTCACTTAGTTCACTGGTAAACTTGGAATTTGAACTCATGTGTTTGGCCCCTTCAATCCTAGGGATCTTTGACCTTTTTTGTGTGTTGTTAAACCATTTAGAAAGCTTTGACTTTAGATTGGTATAAATGGAAATTTGCATTGCTTTAAGAATGGTCTCAGATTGGGGATGCCTGGTTGGCTCAGCGGTTGAACATCTGCCTCTGGCTCAGGGCGTGATCCCAGGATCCAGGATGGAGTCCCGCATCCAGCTCCTTGCATGGAGCCTGTTTCTCCCTCTGCCTGTGTCTCAGCCTGCCCCCCCGCCCCGTCTCTCGTGAATAAATAAATAAAATCTTAAAAAAGAAAATTGTATGAAATAGAAAAGTAGAATCACATGGTAAAGAAAGTTTTATTTCTTTTTGCAAGAAGAAAAAGTCACTGAAACTTGTCATTTCCTCCTTTCATAATCTCATCTCTTGATCAGTTTGCTTCCGTTAAATGGGAGTGTCTTGTATAGCTATGAAGTCCTAATTTGAGGGAATATGAGGGTTGGAATAGAACTTGCAGCCATGGGGTAAAACCTAAAAACATCGCTTTAGGTTTTCAAGATTGAAGATTTGGCTGTAAAACGCCACCGTCTATTCGTTTGGGGGAATGGATGAGTGAGTGTACCTTCCATTGTGGGGAGTGGTGAGAGGAGTACTTCCTCATTCTCAGAACTCTGATGAGGCTTTTTAAATTTTGTGTGAAGGGCGTGGGTATTCATGTCAGTCCATAGGAAAGTGAACACTGTCCCTGTAGGTGCACTCATCCACACATGGTTCTGGTCCCCTTCTCTGCTTCACCTTGGACTCACTTAGGTTTTGTGTCCTTTGCTGTTTAAGCATTTAGACATTTGGATAAAACTTTTTTTTTAAAGATTTTATTTATTTATTCATAGAGACACAGAGAGAGAGAGAGGCAGAGACACAGGCAGAGGGAGAAGCAGGCTCCATGCAGGGACCCCGATGTGGGACTCGATCCTGGGTCTCCAGGATCATACCTCAGGCAGCAGGCGGCACTAAACCGCTGCGCCACGGGGGCTGCCCTGGATAAAACTTAATTTGGAAATATCTGTTAAGTCATCTGAGCCACAGGGCTTGCATGTCATGCTGTTGTATGAGTGGAGCTGCTGGGTGGAAAGACGTGGTCCCTGACTCCCAGAGTGGCCCCAACTGGCAGGATCACTCTTTCTCTTGTGCTTTGCCTACAGCAGAACCAGTCATCTTCTTAAGTTCTGGAGTAAAGAACTTAAGAGGCATGCACCAAAAATTCTGACTTTCTGGCAAAATGATATTCTAGATACTAGAATGTTTCAGAGAACCAACATTTTAATTATTCACATGCATTAAAAATAAATGCATTTATTCCATATTTCCCTGTCTTCCTGAGGAGAAAAGCATACTAAACACCAAGTAATACTTTTGTTCTGCAGAAAACCATAGTTCTAAATTGGTGCCAAATCTGCAAGTTGTCCCATAAATTATTTTATTAGGGGGAATATTTTTAGGGGGCTTGCTTCTATCTTAGTAAAGGTGATAGGTATGTGCAGCTGTATGAACTAGTATGTAATAACACAGCCTATTCTGCAAAGTTATTGGTCACAAATTAAAACTGGTCTTTTCCAGGTGGTTACATTACTCTGTTTTGATGCCCAGATGGGCCTAAGTTACTTGTCAGCCTGACTCTACTCTGACTTCCAAGAAATCTTTAGAGTAAGATATATAACGCACCATTTTGGGGAATTTTAAAGACATTTTGAAAAACTCTTCTTAATAAGCCTACAGGTTTGTTGTTGTTTTAGGATAATGAGGTGGAAAACAGCAAGCACTGATGCTTGCTAGGAGGTGATTACTAGGCCACATTCTTCCTAACGCCCTTCTTTTTGGTAGATCACAGAATACTGTCCTAGAATCTAGAATTCAGAGGTGGCTTTTATACTATCCCTGTTCTGTTCCTTTTACTCTTCTGCAGTATCATGAGCCTAGCCTATCCATGTAACTCACAAGGAGCAGTTGGGGATCTACAAATCTATGTGTAATTCACCAGCTCATAACCTTGGGTGGTCATGTCACATTTGTAGAGAATCTCTTCATTCTGGAGAATACAGTGTTTAAGTTTTATGGTCTCTGCATCTTCCCCCTGAATTGGGCTGGTTGTTGTCCTTCCAGCATTCCCTAACTCAAACACATTGTGGCCTTAAGGGTGAGAGGAGTAGGACTTGCCGTGCTTTTTCATTAAAATATGTTTTGTGCATGAGGACACGTGGATGATGCATGTAAACAGCAGCCTGACACACCTGTTTGGTGGCTGACCCAGGATTGGATTCCTGTGATTCTGAAGGTGGGCCAGAGGAGCTCTAGAGAAGTCTTAAAAGTCTCTCTGTTCTGCCTCTCTCCCAGAGAGCAGGCTTATTTCATCCTTGTGGGGCTCCCTTCATTCTCCGGCATCAGTGCTTGCTGTTTTCCACAAACTATTATTTTCCTGTCATTCTCCTGTCTACTTTCCTACTGAGGGGTTACTGCTAGGTACTCAGGGGGTCAGACTCTCATTTTCAGAGACCGTTTATTTTACTTTTTAATTTTAACTGTAAGAGTTGATTTATTGCTGTTTGAAGTTATTTGAAGTCTTGAATCCATGTAACTGACCATACTTCAAATAACGCTTTAAGAGTGTGAAAAGGAAATTATTTGATTCTCCCCTCCCCTTATTTCTTTTCAGGTTTTGAATGAAGAATGTGATCAGAACTGGTACAAGGCAGAGCTCAACGGGAAAGATGGCTTCATTCCCAAGAATTACATAGAAATGAAACCACATCCGTAAGTTGAACTCTACTGGTCTTCCAAGAGTCAGACCCATCTGCTTATTCCAAATAATATTTTTATTTTATTTTATAATGTATTTTTAAATTGAGATCCTTCGGATAGTTGTCACACCTTTTACTCTGTCTTCCTAGAGAATTAATAAAGCATGTGGATTTTGCATGTCAGTAGTAGTATATGATGATAATACTCCACGCCCAGCGCAGAGGCCATTGCAGGGCTCGATCTCAGGACCCTGAGATCATGACTTGAGCTGAAATCAAGAGTTGGATGCTTAACTGACTCAGCTATCCAGGTGCCCAGTCGTATGTTTTAGATTGATAATGGTTGCTGATGATCTTTAATGAAGCAATTGTTTCGTTTAAAACAATAGTTTACCTACGAGGGGATCCCTCCCTGGGTGGCTCAGTGGTTTAGCACCTGCCTTTGGCCCAGGGCGCAATCCTGGAGTCCCGGGATCAAGTCCCACATCAGGCTCCCGGCATGGAGCCTGCTTCTCCCTCCTCCTGTGTCTCTGCCTCTCTCTCTCTCTCTCTCTCTCTCTCTCTCTCTCTGTCTATCATAAATAAATAAATAAATAAAAATCTTTAAAAAAAATAGTTTACCTACGATTACATGATAATAATAAATGTTTTGGATCAATAATAGCTGTCATTGATCCTCAGATAATAAAACAACAGAAATACCGTTCCTTGATTGTTTTTCCTAAAACCCTTGAGGCCAGATCTGTTTCATAATTCTCCATTTTTTGAGTTTTAGAAACTGTACTTATCACATGGTTTTGTCAATATGTTTGATTGCCCTGTGGGACTATATCTTAATGATCTTTGTATCCCTAGAGCACAGTGCTTGGCAATATAATAGGTTCCCAGTAAATGCTTATTATAATCCCTATCCTTGCCTACTGCTTAGTGTTCCCACTTCAGAGGAAACAAAATCATCTACCCCAGGCTGTTGAGAGTAATGAACTTTTTTCCCCCCTCCCTCAGAACATGCCCTCCTCCACCCAGTTTTTATTGATCGGTGACATGGCTGGACCTTGGGAGCCCTTACAGACCTCTGTCCTCCCACCCTTAGCAGGCCCTGCTTCTCCTTCAGAAGCAGTCCTTCCATCCCTTGCACATCAGGGGGAACTGAGGCTCAGTGCTCAGGGTAGAATGCCATTGAGACACAGGAGCAGTAGATTCTGTCTACTTAATTTAACACAAATGATAAATAAGACCTTTAGATGACTTGACCCACCTTGAGTGACAGCCCATTTGTCCCTGTCTTCATTGTCATTGCTCTCATGTGTGTCTGTCATCCCCCATCACCCCTCCAAGCCACCAGAACAGAGATCTTAACCACATCTTATCCTACACAGAGCTCAAAGGGGCCTTCAATCATCTAGTTCATTCCTTTTTGTCTTAAAAATTAGGAAAGCTGCTGGTATTTTTATTTCAATGACAGTAATTTATGAATCTGATTCTCATTATAAAAGACAATATAGAAAACCACAGAGTAATATAGGAGTCACTGGCAATTAAATGTCAGTGAAATGCTAGTCTTTTTCTTTTTTTTTTAAAGTAGGCGTAAGGGATGCCTGGGTGGCTCAGCAGTTGATCCCAGTCCCGGGATCGAGTCCCACTTTGGGCTTCCTGCATGGAGCCTGCTTCTCCCTCTGCCTGTGTCTCTGCCTCTCTCTCATGAATAAATAAATAAAATCTTAAAAAAATAATAAAAATAGAGTAGGCATAAAAGAATCTTAAAAGGTGTATGTGGCAGAAGTTCCTAGACCCCTATCAGTGGATTGATAATGCCCCTCATTTAAAGTCCCTGTAACATTAGTTTTGGAGTTTACACACAACCATGCCCAGGTTACTAAAATGTAGGCACACATGGTGATAACCAAGAAACTCCAAAAGATGAACCAAGACTAGTACAGATGTCCTGGGAAGTATACTAAGCACAGCTTTGCATTCATGTGGTCATTTAGTGTCCATGTTTGCTTTGGGGGCTGTATGGGCTTTTCACAGACAGCATCATTGAATGTACTCCATGGGAGAGAAGCAGTTGAATAGTGGATACTTAGAGTGGGAGTGACGCCAGATATTCTATATACATCTATTCCATCAGTCTGTCCTCAGAGTACATCAAGGGTTGGCTAAACTGTGTAAAGGACCAGATAATAAATATTTTAGACTTTGAGGACCATATGCAATCTCTGTCATTTCACATACTCTTTTGAAGTTTTTAAAATAACCCTTTATTTTTTTTTTTAAGATTTATTTTTATTTTATGATAGAGAGACAGGCAAAGGGAGAAGCAGGCTCCATGCCAGGAGCCCGACGCGGGACTCGATCCCGGGACTCCAGGATCGTGCCCTGGGCCAAAGGCAGGCGCGAAACCGCTGAGCCACCCAGGGATCCCCCTTAAAATAACCCTTTAAAAATTTGTACAAGTCTTGGATTGTGGGCCATACAAAAACTGGGCATATTTGGGCTGAGGGCCATAGTTGCCTGGCTTCTGTACTTGATCCAGTGATAGGAAAATCAGCTTTAGGGAACGCCTGGGTGGCTCAGCAGTTTGGTGCTTGCTTTCAGCCCAGGGCGTGATCCTGAGGTCCCGGGATCGAGTCCCACTTTGGGCTCCCTACATGGAGCCTGCTTTTCCCTCTGCCTGTGTCTGTCTCTCTCATGAAAAAGTAAATAAAATATTTTAAAAAAGGAAAATCAGCTTCAGTTTCCTTTTCATTTTCATATTTCTAGGCTGAAAGAGAATTTAGAACATAATACTATAATTTCTATATTCAGTAAAATGCCAGTGGCTCTAAACCTTTGTTTTCCTTCAGATTGTTTGAAGTGACACAAGCCTTTCGAATCCACCTTGAGAAAACACAGGAAAGGCCTCTGTCCCCGGAAAGCAGAGTTTCTGCCCCAGTAGCCCAATTGCTGAGTTAGCCCTTAAGAAAACTCCTTCTCCTGCCTAGTGCTTTTAAAAGATCTACTCTAAAGAACTCTGGAATAGTAATTGATTGGGAAACATCCAGGAGGACAGCCTCCATGGTGGTGGTTTTTGCAGAGTCTAGCTGAAAGGCAGGGAGTGTTCCTCTGCTGCAAGCTCTGAAACAGGAAACCGTATTGCTGAAAAGACCATGGCCATGGGCCTGTGCAGTGGTTGGCCTTGCAGCACACATCATGTTCCGGGACTGCTCTGTGACTGGACATCCATAAGTACAGCATCCGTGTCCCTCCCATAGTGGTGAGAGAGTACAGAGCACTAAGCCCCCCTTCCCTCTCTCCTCAATCCTTCCTCTCCCCCTATCTTTAGTTTTTGTTAGGAAGAGGGAAGTCTCCAGTGGAGTACAACCTAATACAGCTTTCGAGGTAACCAGTTAAACACAAACTAGGAAACGATTGTTGGCTAGTGTTGCAACACAGATTGTTGGGCGTACTGGGGATAGGTCCAGATATGTGCTTTTCACACTGAGTGCATATGGATGGGAGCCTGTGGAATGTAGTGAAGATTTAAAATGGAAAACGAGCCACCTCCTCCACTAGCTTTTTCCTTTGCTATTTGTGTTGTAGTACAAACCCATCTTTCAAAGATTTTAAAAATTTTGACCTTAACCATGTAGTTACACCTGAGTATCACTATTTAAAATGTCTTGGGATCCCTGGATGGCTCAAGCGGTTTAGTGCCTGCCTTTGGCCCAGGGTGTGGTTCTGGAGTCCCGGGATCGAGTCCCACATCGGGCTCCCTGCATGGAGCCTGTTTCTCTCTCTGCCTGTGTCTCTGCCTCTCTCTGTGTCTCTCATGAATAAATAAATAAAATATTTTTTTAAAAATTTAAAAATTTAAAAAAATGTCTTAAGTGAGAGCACTCGCTATTCTTCAGATGGCGTGATACCCCTTATGTTGTAGAATATCCTCAAGAGAAAGAGGGACATAATTTTAAAAAAAACTATTTATTCATGAGAGATAGATACAGAGAGAGAGGCACCCGATGTGGGACTCAATCCCAGGTCTCCAGGATCACACCCTGGGCCAAAGGCAGGTGCCAAACTGCTGAGCCACCCAGGCGTCCCAGGACAGAATTTAATAAAAATGGAAGCAGATACAAAAGAAGTCTTTAATAAAATGGTCTCCAGCTAATTTTCTATTTTTCACTCTAGGTGCTTGTAAGGGATGTGTTTACTTTGTAAAAATTCCAATTTAGAATACTTTATTTCACTTCAGTTTATCTTTACTCATTGAAAATAAAATTGAGTTCATCTTAAGCTGGAGGCTAGAAGACCCTACAGCCGCATCTCTGTATGTGTACATCAGAAGCAGAGGCCTAAAATCAGAGCGCAGAACTGCCAACACTTGCTGCCTCTGGGGAGTTTAAGGGAAGTCTTGCTTTTTATTTTTACTTCACAAACATGTAGGCTATTTTTTAAAATTCATATTCATTACTTTAAACTAGGGGAAAAGAAAGGAAAATACATGCTTGGTGGGAAAATCTTGGGGCTTAAGAGGAAGAGAGGGTGGCTGACTTTACCCCACCCCAGACTGATCCCTACTGCCTGCAAGTCCATCACAAGCTTGAAAGCACTAGAGTTTAAAATAGAAAATAGTTAAATGGTTTTAGAAGAGTCAGCTGTCCTTTCATAGTTGGAGATGACTCTGTTGTATTAATATGTAATTTCTCTCGTGTGGCCTGACTTCCAGGCACTGGAGGGCTTACCAGTGAGTTATTTGTAGAAGCTAGAAGCTAGATCCTGGCAGCTACTCAGCAGCCTAGCATTGTAGTACTCAACGTGAGAAAGACACAAGAAGGTAGATTTAGGGATGTTTAAAGATTAATCCAATTAATGGCAGCTTCCGATAGGATCTTCCTAGCAGCTCACATCTTTCTGTTTCAGAAAGGCATCGAGAGGAGTCCCAGCCTCTGTGATAGTAGGTAGAGGCTGCTCTCCTAGCCGAACCTCTTTGCCTTGGGCTGTTACAAGAAGTAGCCCTGTCTCCAGTTTCTGGGCCTTCCAGTTTCCTACCTCCATTTCCCTTAATCCCACTGTAGCCAAAGGTTTGACCTCGTCAAATGGCTGCAAGAAGAGGCCTGTCCCTCCTTCTGTGATTCTTCCGGTGCTTTATATTGATAGACCTGGGCTTTCCCCAGTGCCCTGCTGATGAGTCAGTAGGGTGCGCGGTGGGCTTTGACCTAGGAGGCCCATCTTTGTCTTCCTCTTTAGGAAGAGTGGCCCATGATCATGCCTTGTGAGTCACTTTCTGGGGAGAGTAGGGTAGGGTAATGTCATTTGAAGGGAGATGGTCTGTGTCTCGAGGGAGAAGCTGACTGAATGGCTTTGTAGGGCATGTTGACACTGGAGGGTGAAGCAGGAGGCCCCTTCCTTTGGCAAGGAGTGTTCTGTTACTCACATTTCGGAGGCTGGATATCCCGTCTCTTTGTGGGGAAGCAGATGTTGACTGGCTTGTCTTCCTTCCTTAGGTGGTTTTTTGGCAAAATCCCCAGAGCCAAGGCAGAAGAAATGCTTAGCAAACAGCGGCATGACGGGGCCTTTCTCATCCGAGAGAGTGAGAGTGCCCCCGGGGACTTCTCCCTCTCTGTCAAGTAAGTGCTTCCCGTTCTGGTCCCTGGAGTCCTCTCCCTCCTCATCTGAAACGTGAAGCCACAGGCCAGGTGTCTGGCTACACACACCAAAGATTGCCAACTGGTAGAGGGTTAGCCTAAACTGTATTTTATAAAGCAGCATAGTTTACATTAAAATAGTAATTCCTGACTCCTCAAAAATTAGTTCTGCCAGTACTGAGTTTAGATTCCTGTGTGGAAACAGCCTTCAGTTGGTGAGTAGCAGCATGTTTTCCCTAATCCCCACTCTCTGCTGTGCCCTTTGCCTTGCACACAGCTCTTTGCTCGTTTGCCCTCTGTGGGATCTCACTCTGGTGGCGTGACTGCTCACCCTTGCAGCTGGCTCTCTTGTACAGATGTCTGGCATAAATCCACCAACACCATCCTAGGCCTCTTACTTCAACTTTTAAAGGTTATCACAAGGGTTTGAGGGTGTTTTGCTTTCCCCAGTGGTAAATTTAAATGTGAAAGGGAGCTGGTAAGCAAGGAATAGGAAAGACTGGGAGCTTTACCACCCTAGGAATCATTGAGAACATAAGTTGGAGCTTTGAGGATTTCATGCAAATTACTTCCCATCTCTGAAATAAGTATTTTTAATCAAATTGTCAAGGCCTTTCTAGTTAATATATTATCAGAGGAACCCCTCCCCTGAAAATCTTACAAATCACTCCTATGACAGCATGATTAGGTTAAAAACTCAGATTACTGGGTGTTATATATAAGTTATGAATCACTAAATTCCTCCCCTATAAAACTAAGATTATATGTTAACTAACTAGAATTTAAATAAAAACTTGCAGGGGTTGGGTCTTAGATCACTGCTACTATAGATTACGTTATTTTTCAATGAAGACCATAAGAGAGTTTGCCATTTACACACAATGTAAAGGTTTTTCAGTGTCCAAAATTAACTGAATATCTTGTTTCATTTTAGGACCAGTATAGTGTTTTTGTTTTTCGGTTTGTTTTTTTGTTTGTTTTTTGTTTTGTTTTTTTTAGTATAGTGTTTTTGAAATGTAGATTTAAACTTAATTTTTGTTTTTGTGGGGTTTTTTCCCCTCTGTGAAGGTGTGGGAGGTGGCTTCAGGCCATATTCACAACACCACACAGATACATGTCCTGTATAAGTGAGTTTTTTAGTCCCAGCATGAAAAAGTCAAACTGGATCTAATTATTTTCAGAGTTTTCCTCTTTTAACAATGACTTCTTTTTTTTTTTTAATAGACTTCATTTTTTTACAGTAGTTGCAGGTTCACAGCAAAACTGTGTGGCAGGTACAGTGGTTATCCCCAGCAACCCCCCTTCCCAGCACGCACAGCAACAGCGGCCTTCTGATGCACTCAATTATAAACACATGTGAGTGAGGATCTAGGGAAGGAGTATCTTGAGGTGGAATTACTATCTTAATGCTTCTTGCTAATTTGTCTTTTGTCATCTGTTATCCTTACATTTTATACTGACCTGAGTAGAGGACAGTATAGAGTACTGTCTATACAGTACTCTATACAGTATATACTCTATACTCTATACAGTATGAGTAGTACAAGTAGTTAACTCACAGGTTGAGTAGTGGCCAAAGCCACCTTGGCAGGTAGTGTGCAGTGGAGGCCTTGATTATCACTAATCACTGCACATGCTCATACAGTAGCTGCTGGCAAGCTCCCAAACCATTCCATTTTATCAAATAAAAACTTTAAAGAATCCGTGCAATTATTGTTCCAGAAATAAAATTTGAAACAGATGTCATTACTGTCTTTAACAACACAAACACTTTCTCAAAGGAGGTTCAAGAATCTCTACAGTCTTTAGAAGGTTTCTCTCATTTCAAGATGGGAGTCAGTGTTGAAAAACAGCGTGGTGGTCGTTAACAGGTCACTGTCTGGGACCCAGTACACCTTATAAGAACCAAACCATTTGCATTGCACCAGAGGGCATAAGCTTCTGGGGAATGTGCCCTCCTTCCTCACCACACGCAGATTCTCAGGAAAAGCTATATACCGGTCCTGGATGCCTGGGATCTCCTACTTGAAGCCCAGCGCTGCCACCTGCTGGGTTGTTTTTAATTTCCTTTTCCCTTTAAGACTGAAGGAGAGGAAAGACTGTGTCCTTCATTTATAGATCTTCCTAGAGTACTGTTTGAGGGCTGAGCCCTGGTGTCTGTCCTGTGGACACAGCAGTGAGCAGGACAGGCAAAGCCTCACTGGGCTGGTATAGCAGCCACATAACACTGTTCCCCAGGGGCTGGTCAGCACCCAGTTGTACGCCTGCTTCTGCAGGGCAATATAAGAGGAAGCATGTTACCAGGTGATCGAGAAACATCTTTGGGCACCCAGTGCCTCGGCCTCTTATATTTATTTTCCTACTGCATTCTGTTCTGAGACCTTTCACCTGTGAGTAGAACTAAGATTCCTAAATGGAAAACATAATCTACACTTCCCAATTACAGGAGAGTTGTTGAAAGTATGTCCAGTCCCTCCTCTCTCACTTTCCTACCCCACCTGTTGTCATCTTTAAATGTCCTGTAAAGTTTTAATGCTTTTTTTGCTTGAAAAGTTAATGAAGTCACACTTTTCCTTGAATAGGGCTGTTTGATTTGGTACAGCGCAGGGCACTTGGAGTCATGCCCATAGGTTAGGATATTCTTTTTTTATCTTACGAACATCTTCAGAATTAACCTGATGGACAAGGTTTTCCTATATGGCAAGGATTCTTCCCGTCGTCACTGGTCATCATCAGTCCCCTGGCGGGATCTCAAGGGCACTCAGCGTCCTGACTTTGCAGCCAGGGGATCGTGTTGTGCTGCAGTCTGGGCCCCTCAGGCCGTGAGAAGTGTTGCCAGAACTCTAGTTCTCAGAAGATGCCTCCTTGATGTGAGGAGCACCTGGCCCCCAGATAGCCAGGACGGAGCCCTCTGACCTGTTCTCGTGGGTGTTCTCTGCCCCTCCAGGTTTGGAAATGATGTGCAGCACTTCAAGGTGCTCCGAGATGGAGCCGGGAAGTATTTCCTCTGGGTGGTGAAATTCAATTCTCTGAACGAGCTGGTCGATTATCACAGATCTACATCTGTCTCCAGAAACCAGCAGATATTCCTCCGGGACATAGAACAGGTGCCACAGGTAAGCCTCATAAGATTGGGATCAGTTTTAGCAATTAAGAATAGCTCCTCAGATAGGCAGGTACCCTCTCAAAGGATTTTTTCTGGGGCTTCTGCACCCAACATTCAAAATAGTACCTTTATTATTTTTTTAATTTTTAAAAAATATTTTATTTATTTATTCCTGAGAGACACAGAGAGAGGCAGAGACACAGGCAGAGGGAGAGGTAGGCTCTATGCAGGGAGCCTGATGTGGGACTCGATCCTGGGACTCCAGGATCACGCCCTGGGCCGAAGGTGGTGCTAAACCACTGAGCCACCCAGGCTGCCCCAAAATAGTATCTTTAGTTTGTGTCAGAGATGTGTAGTTTTTTTTTTTTTTTTTTTTTTTTTTTTTTTTAAAGAATTTTCTTTTTTTTTTCTTTTTTTTTTTTTTTTTTTTTAATTTTTATTTATTTGTGATAGTCACAGAGAGAGAGAGAGAATGAGGCAGAGACACAGGCAGAGGGAGAAGCAGGCTCCATGCACCGGGAGCCCGACGTGGGATTCGATCCCGGGTCTCCAGGATCGCGCCCTGGGCCAAAGGCAGGCGCCAAACCGCTGCGCCACCCAGGGATCCCAGAGATGTGTAGTTTGAAACAAAATGGTTTGGCCTTTTCCCAGAGGCTGCCTTTCCTGGCGGTGTGTTGCCAGTTACCACCTATGTCTCTGTAGAACATCTTTAACCCTCTGCAGTATTGTTTCCCTGGAAGCAAGTGAGGAGGAAAACCCTGTTGTGAGGGAGTGGAGTCCACACTCACTCCTGTATTCCTGTGGCCAAAGCCCCAGTCCTGTGTTATGGGGCGCTCCACCTTATTTTAGTCAAGCTCTTGGCCTTTTGACTCTGTGAAACCTTAAGGACTTTATAAGCGATACACCGATGGGAACTAAAGCCTTTTCAAAGGCTTAGAGTTGTAAACCAGAGCCTGACTACTGGTTCCCAGGTTTTCTATGGGGTAGCAGCTCACGGGCTGCCGTGGAGGGCTGTGCCCTAGCATGTTCTAGCGTGTTGTGAGCCATGGTGAAAGTACACTGCACCCACGTAGAGTAGACTTAGGACCTGTAAGGATAAACGGAGTTGGAGGAGAAGTGGGAGGTTATCTCGGGAAACATGAAGGAGACAGCACATGTCTGTGGAGCCGGGTCCTACCTGGCAGGGGCTGCCCATGAGCAGAGACCTAGCGGGTGTTCTTTCCCTGCCTGTCTTCTACAGCAACCGACGTACGTCCAGGCCCTCTTTGACTTTGATCCCCAGGAGGATGGAGAGCTGGGATTCCGTCGGGGAGACTTTATCCACGTCATGGATAACTCAGACCCCAACTGGTGGAAAGGGGCCTGCCATGGGCAAACCGGCATGTTTCCCCGCAATTACGTCACCCCTGTGAACCGGAACGTCTAAGAATCAAAGAAGAGATTATTTAAAGAAAGTGAAAAATTTAAAACACATACAAAAGAATTAAACCCCTGAGCTGCCTTAACAGCAGCCCATGAGGGGAGCTCAGAACACCTGGCTGGGTCACCTGGTGACCCTCTCACTTTGGTTGGAACTTTGGGGGGGTGGGGGGGGGCGTTGGATATAAAAATGCCAAAACTTACCTATAAATTAAGAAAAGAGTTTTTATTACAAATTTTCACCGCTGCTCCTGTTTCTCCTTTGTCCTCTTTTTCATCCCTCTCCTCTTCTGTCCATCAGTGCATGACGTCTAATGCCACATATAGTCCTAGCTGATGCCAATAATAAAAGAAAAGAAACCAAGCGGGCTGGTATTTTCTCTATGCAAAATGTCTGTTGTAGTTGGAGTGACTGAAGGAAGGACAGCCGTGGCTGTGTTCCTCGTGCACACAGAGGAGAGGGCGGCTGGGCCGCGGCCCTCACTGGTCAGTGTCTGCCAGGCGTGGCGGGGGGCAGCCCCCAGCCGCAGGCATCTTGTGACAAAGCTGGAAGTGGAGCGGGGGCAAGAGGAAGGACTGTTACCCCTCATGGCTTCCTGAGAAAAGTCGAACTAAAAACCTTTGTCTCTTTTCTACATTGTTTTCCTTTCCAAATGGTATTATTGAGCATGTTGATTTTTCATAGTGCCTTTTTCCTTATTTCAAGAGTTGCTTATGAGTGGTGTTTTTTTTATTTGTTTTAAAATAAGTTAAAGACAGTCCAGAGCTTTCCAGCCAGTTTGTCTCCTGCTCTGTGTAAATAGTCCTCTCTGGGGGTGGGGGGAGCCGGGCTCCGGGCAGAGGAGCGGCTGCTACAGGCACAGGTGGAGGGTGCGGGCAGTCCGCCTCTTCTCAGCCACGAGTCTTTAAGGTTCAGCTTTAATATTTGTCAGCCCTCTGGAGTCTGCTGTGGCTGCCCCAGGGGTGCAGAGTCCCCAGCTGCTGGGGAGGAAGGAGAAGTTCCAGCTCTTCCCACCTTGAACTGGATCTGGCTGCAGGGGGGTGGTCAGAGTCCTTGACCTTGTGATCCCAGCTGTTGTCTGCCCCTCCTCAGCTCCAGAGGCCCCCAGAGAAAAAATCCCTGGAGCCAGCAAGTTTCAAACAGGAAAACCCAAGGAATTTAGACTGTCGCTCTGTGACTGTATCAGGTTATACTGTGTTCCAACACTGGGGTGGAAAATGAGAGCTTTCGTTTTTCTTGCTCTGAAAGTTAGAGGTATCTGTCCACGGCTTTCATCTTGTGTCGCCTGCCTGACCTGCCCAGGTGAGCACTAGGGCAGCATTCAAGAAGCAGCTGGGTTTCCGTGTCTCTGTTCCCAGTGGGCTGTGTTTCTAGCTGCTTCACCCTTCCCCCCAAGGAAATGTGTCCGTGAAGCAGAAACAGTTGGGGAAGAACAAGTGGGAAATGTAGGAAGGCCGAGGACATTGCAGAGCTCTCTCTGTCCGCCCTGTCAGCTGCTTGTCCCTCATAGTGATGTGCCTGTGAACTTTCTCCACCCAATCCCCTGCCCGCAACAGAAACGGGGCTGCCCAGGAGTTGGTGACAGCCTTTGGGTTCTGAAGTGGTCGGTTGGAGTCTCCCCTGGACTCTGGTTATGGAGCCGGACTCAGCCTGGAGTACTCAAAGGCCCCGGAGGCAGCTGCTCTTCTGGACAGAGCATCTGCCCCCCCCCCGCTCCCTTTCTGGTAGCTTCTTTCCTCAATGATGATAAAAGGAATCTCTGGCATTCTACACCTGGACCATTTGATTGTTTTATTTTGGAATTGGTGTATATCATGAAGCCTTGCTAAACTAAGTTTTGTGTGTATATATTTAAAAAAAAATCAGTGTTTAAATAAAAAGACCTATGTACTTAATCCTTTAACTCTGCGGATAGCATTTGGTAGGTAGTGATTAACTGTGAATAATAAACATACAATGAATTCTTCACTCTGTATCTCTTCTCTTTTTTATCCCCCCCCCCCCCGCCCACCACCACCACCACCACCTTACTTAAAATAAAAACCTAAAAGCTCGTCGGTGTCGGGGGACTCCTGTGTCATCTTTTCCCACCCCCCTAGCTTGTTGGGGAAGCATGTGGACCTTGCTGGGCCCCTGGAGTCGTGATGCCCACACTCAGCTGCTCATCAGAATCCGTGGGAGCTTGGTCACCATAGATGCCCAGCCACCACCCACAGGTGCTGCCAGATGGTGGCTGAGAGCACCGACAGGCATGCCTGGTGTTTCTGACAAACTATGGACCACACTTTGGAAACTCTGGTCTAGACCCAGCACTTGCCCAGTCCTCATCCCCTCCTGTTAAATAAAGGACAGAAGTGCAGGATGGTCTGTGTTGAAGCAATCTCCATGTGCCCAGTAGCTAAAGCATGTTTGTCTGCTCAGCTGGCTGCTGCAGGTGAGGCCAGGCCTAACCACAGCATACTGCCTGGCATAGACCAGAACAAGGAGTGTTTAGGGAAAGCGTGAACAGAAACTTAACCCAAGGAATTTCTACTTAGATTCTTGGTCCAGTTCTTAGAGTTCAGCCTACTACCACATTTGCGGCTGCCCCATTTGGGCTATAGTTTTCCAATTCTTGCATTTCTGCAGAGACCTCTGTGAGTAGGAACTTGTCAGCACTGCCCTGCAGGATGCCATCAGTCTCACAGACACCCCCCTGTGCTAGCTACTCTGAAGCTGAGCAGATGTTTTCAAAATGGGGCCATTTGAGTGTACACTTAAGGCAAAGATGGTCAATGAGACTTTCTGCTGTTTGACTAATGACCTCAGAATAGCATCACCCTTAATGGGAATGTTGATACTTTTGCACAGTTGGTCACAGGCTTCTTGGTGATTATATCTCCTTCCACCATGGATCTGAAATTCCTGGGAAAGCATCTGAGTGGGAGCATCTTGGGGAAGACTCCACTGTCAGAGCCCATCTGCAGTTGATGACTAAGAGGTGGGCAAGCGGCCTTGAAGTGCCCTCGCAATGTGTTCACCTTGGTGGCCCTGCACTGGCTGGAGCTTGCATGTGCCTGGCTCACTGACCGGGGAGTTTGGAACAGACTCCTTCAAACATGAGTATAGAGGGGAAGGTGGTGACAGCTCCTACCAAGAGCTTCAAGGCAGTCTACAGCACCAGACCCCACCTTCAGGTACTCCAAGGTGCTTGAGGGCACAAACGCATGGCATGTTGGAAAGAGATAAGGCAGGGGGTACAAGTGGTCTGCCTTTCCTTGACTTGTCCCCTTGACCTGCTTGCAGCAGGTGATCTTCAGGCTGAACTGCTTTACCAATGTGCCTGGATAACTAGGAAAAATGAAAGTGGCAATGTATCTGGGCACCTCGGAAATACTTTCATTCCTAAGAGTGTATTTCCATGAAATAAAATTCTCCAGGTCTGAGCCCTGTTTTACATTGAAGAACAAAGAGATCCTGTATGTGTTCTTGGTGTGTGTGTGTTCATTGGAGGATTCTTTTGTTTTTTTAGATTGTATTTATTCATTCATGAGAGAGGCAGATATAGGCAGAGGGAGAAGCCGGCTCCTCAAGGCAGCCCGCTATGGGACTCGATCCTGGGACCCTGGGCTCATATCCTGAGCCGAAGGCAACGCTCAACCGCTGAGCCACCCAGGCATCCCTCATCAGAGGATTCTTAAACTTAGTCCTGGGGGCTCCTCACTCCAGCCAGAGTCCTGAGGCTAGCGAATCATGTGCTTACTACCAAGATGGATCGCATCAAAGTCCTGAATTACCACTATATCTTAGGCTATTCATCGCTGTTAAGGAAGAAGAACAATTCTGTGTGCCAACAGGACGGATATGTAAGTACTAGATGGTAGTGCTGTTGACTAACCCACTTGCTACTGAAAGCATTCCAAACACTACTTTTAAAACATCTAAAACTAAAAAAAATTAAAAAAACATCTAAAACTGATGTCATTAGGTTTTGGGTTGTTGTTTTGTTTTTTTTATGAGACCTGGGAATTTTAAGGTTTTTTTTTTTCCTTTTTTTTTTTTAAGGTTTTGTTTATTTTTCATGAGAGACACACAGAGAGGCAGAGACACAGGCAGAGGGAGAAGAAGGCTCCATGCAGGGAACCTGATGCATGGGAACTGGGACTCCCAAGATCACACCCTGGGCCAAAGGCAGGTGCTAAACCGTTGAGCCACCCAGGGATCCCCCTTTTTTTTTCCTTTAAAGAGAAAGGAAGGGCATGCATGGGGGGTGGCTGCAGGTGGGGCAGAGAGAGGGAGAGAGACTTAAGCAGGCTCCATGCCCAGTGTGGAGCCCATTGCTGGCTTGATCACATGACTTGAGCCGAAATCAAGAGATGGTCACCTAACCAACTGAGCCACCCAGGCACCCCTAAAGATTTTATGTATTTTAGAGAGCGAGTAGAGTAGCAGAAGGAGAGGGAGAGAGAATCTGAAGCAAACTCCACACTTAGCACAGGGCTCAACTTGGGATTCATTCCCACCACTGTGAAACTGTGACCCGAACCAAAACCAAGAGTCAGATGCTCAACTGACAGCCACCTAGGCTCCCCAAGATTTTTTAAGATTGACTTATTTATTTTAGAGCAGGGGGAGGGACAGAGAGGGAGACAAGCAGACTCTGCTGCAGCGGGAGCCCGTTACAGGGCTTGATCCCAGGGCCCTGAGATCATGACCTGGGCTGAAATCAAGAATCAGGCACTTATGGGACACCTGGGTGGCTCAGCGGTTGAGCGTCTGCCTTCGGCTCGGGGCGTGATCTCGGAGTCCTGGGATCAAGTCCCGCATCGGGCTCACTGCATGGAGCCTGCTTCTCCCTCTGCCTATGTCTCTGCCTCTCTCTCTCTCTCTCTGTCTCTCATGAATAAAAATAAATAAAATCTTTAAAAAAAAGAATCAGGCATTTAACCAACTGAGCCACCCAGGTGCTCCACCTGTAAAGATTTTTTTTTAACTTTTTTTAAAATTATTTATTTATTTATTTATGATAGTCACAGAGAGAGAGAGAGGCAGAGACATAGGCAGAGGAAGAAGCAGGATCCATGCACCGGGAGCCCGACGTGGGATTCGATCCCGGGTCTCCAGGATCGTGCCCTGGGCCAAAGGCAGGCGCCAAACCGCTGTGCCACCCAGGGATCCCAACTTTTTTTTTTTTTAAGATTTTTTTATTTATTCATGAGAGAGGCAGAGACACACAGGCAGAGAGAGAAGCAGGCCCCATGCAGGGAGCCCAATGTGGGACTCAATCCCGGGTCTCCAGGATCACACCCTGAGCCACCTAGGCGTCCCTAAAGATTTTATTTTTAAGAAATCTCTACATCCAATGTCAGGTGTGGGGAGTGGAGCAGATGGGACTTGAGCCAGGTCCTGGGGGAGGTCGCCTGGGGTGGGACAAGTAGACTCCGCCCCCACCCAGCAGGAGGTGCAGGGTTAGGAGAGGTGTGGGCTGGAAGCGAGTAAAGCGAGTAAAGCGTGGTGTCTGGACGCTGCTATAAAGGAACCTGAGCAGCCTCCCACGAGGAGGAAGGACTCCAGGTAGGCTTGCTGGGCTTCCAACACAGACCAAGTGACGCCCATCTCGCTGTGGACACGAAGGGTTCCTCTGGTCTTGTAGGTGAGTGGCACGAGGAAGCAGGAGTTGAGGAAGACCTGACGGCACGGGTGCCCAGAACAAATCAAGATCGCCTGGATGAGGCTGATGAGGCCGAGGTAGTTGAAGGGCGTAAAGAGTTACAGCAGAGCCCAGCCTGGTTCTCGAGCCTTCTGGCAGCCGACTGGACTATGTGCCAACCTCCTTGTGGTTCCGAGTGGCCATGTGATGTTGTCCTGGGATGTGATATGCACCACCTCGAGGCTTGGCCGCCCCACGGGGCCCCCACATTCTCCACCACTGGCTGGATGCACCTGCTGTACTGGACTGTTCTGCGCTGCTGGCGTCAGAGGCTCCTTGTTCCAGCTTTCACCCCTGCCTGACTTTCCAGGGGCCACTCTGGGGAGTAGTGAGCAAGGGAGAAAGCTGACAGAACTGAAGTGTTAAGTTTGGAGGAGGAAGCAGAATTGCTCATCAGGATCTAAATACAAGCAGCAACAACAGCCAGGTTGACGCTGCCCAGACCCCAGCGTGATACAGTCCTCCACGCTCCTCTCCCGGGGCTCCAGGCTCAGGAGGGCACGGCCTGCCCATTTCTCTCCTATCATTCTGACTGTCTTGTGCCCTTTTTTTTTTAAGACTATTTATTAGAAAAAAAAAAGACTATTTATTAGACAGCTGGAGTGGCTCAGCGGTTTAGCACCACCTTCAGCCCAGGGTGTGATCCTGGGGTCCCGGGATCGAGTCCCACATTAGGCTCCCTGCATGGAGCCTGCTTCTCCCTCTGCCTGGGTCTCTGCCTCTCTCTCGCTCTCTCTCTCTCTATGAATAAATAAATCTTAAAAAAAATCAATTTTATAAATTGATTTATTGGGCAGCCCCAGTGGCGCAGTGGTTTGGCGCCGCCTGCAGCCCAGGGCGTGATCCTGGAGACCCTGGATCAAGTCCCATGTCGGGCTCTCTGCGTGGATCCTGCTTCTCCCTCTGCCTGTGCCTCTGCCTCTCATTCTCTCTCTGTGTCTCTATGAATAAATAAATAAAATCTTTAAAAAAATAAAAATAAATTTAAAAAATTGGTTTATTAAAAAAAAGGACTATTTATTCATAAGAGACACACAGAGAGGCAGAGACACAGGCAGAGGGAGAAGCAGGCTCCCTGCGGGGAGCCCGATGCAGGGCTCGATCCCAGGACCCTGGGAATCACAACCTGAACCAAAGGCAGACGCCCAACCACTGAGCCACCCAGGTGCCCCCCTCTCATGTCCCTGTTCGGTCACTGGGTGTGTGTTCCTTCAGGCCTCTGCTCAGACACGAGCCCTGCTCAGAGAGGCCCTCCCAAAATATATTTAGTAATCACCTCACCTCCCGCACTTTCTGTTCCTCACAGGGCTGTTTTTCTAAAGAAGGAAGCACTTCTGGCTGCCTCCCGGCTTTCTTCTAGAGTGCAGACTTTCTGCCCATCTCTCCCACCAGACTGGACGCTCGTCAGGGCAGGAGCTCAGACTCTGTTGCATCCCTAACCCTTAGAAGAGTGCCTAAAACATCCAGAGTGTCCATAGTATTCATTATCTGATGGTAAAACACCGGGTCCCAGATGCTGCTCACGAACAAGGCCAATGATCCCGGCACCCCGACCTTCAAGTCTGCAGAGGGGAAGGCAGCCAAAGAGTGACTCAGTGGAAGGAGTGGCATGAGTAAGGGGAGTGTAGGAGTTTGGGGGACACGAGACAGGCAGAAACAGCTAGAAGCTGGACAGGATGACTGTTCTGTGGAGAGGGGAAGGGATGTGTTCCAGGGAGGAACAGATTGATCTTGATCAATCAATCAACAGAACTTGATCTTGGACAGATCAAGTCCCAGAAAGAGCCAAGTGTGGGGAGGGAGGGAGAGCTGGGCCCAAAGGAGAGAGGCTGGCACAGGGCCAGAGGCCAGGTGAGGCAGCCCCGTGTAAGCCATAGGCGGGAGCTGGGAGTGGGGAGCCTGAGCAGCTTGGGGGCTCCGAGGGGGCTTCTAAGGATAGCTTTATTGAGATACAACTCATTTCTCACCCATTTAGAGTATTCCATTCAATGGTGTTTAGTGTTATTCACGCACAGAATTATGCAATCAATTTTAGAACATTTTCATCATCCCAAGAAGAAACTGTGTATCCCTCATCAGGCACCTCCCACTTCTCCCAACCCCTCCGAGCCCCTGGCAACCCCAGTAAGTAGACTTACTTTCTGTCTCCATGGATTTTTCTTTTTTTAAAGATTTGGTTCATTTATTTGACAGACAGCCAAGCATGAGCAGGGGGAGAAGCAGAGAGAGAAGCAGGCTCCCCGCTGAGCAGGGAGCAGGACCTGAGGCTCAATGCCAGGCCCCTGGGATCATGACCTGAGCTAAAGGCAGACACTCAACCGACTGAGCCACCCAAAGAGCCCTGTCTCCGTGGATTTGCCTTTTCTGGACATTTTGTACAAATGGGGGGGTCAGACAATGTGCGGCCTTGTGGGTCTGGATGCTCTTGCCCTGCATTGTATTCTCAAGCTTCATCCATGTGGTGTCATGCGTCAGTTTTTCATTCCTGGTTACATCCGAATACTATTCCATGGCCTGGATACACATTCCATTTATCCACACATACCCAAGGACGTTTTGGGGTGTCTCCACTCTGGCGAACAGTGCTTCTGTGAACGTTAGTGTGCAAGGTTCCATGAGGACAAACCCTGAAGGATATATATATATATTTTTTTAACTTAAGATTTTAGGGCAGCCCCTGTGGCGCAGCGGTTTGGCGCCGCCTGCAGCCAGGGTGTGATCCTGGAGACCCGGGATCGAGTCCCGCATTGGGCTCCTTGCATGGAACCTGCTCTGCCTGTGTCTCTGCCTCTCTCTCTTTCTGTGTGTCTCTCATGAATGGATAAATAAAATCTTTAAAAAAAAAAAAAAAAAGATTTTATTTAGGGCAGCCCAGGTGGCTCAGCGGTTAAGCGCTGCCTTCAGCCCAGGGCCTGATCCTGGAGACCCAGGATCGAGTCCCGCGTTGGGCTCCCTGCACGGAGCCTGCTTCTCCCTCTGCCTGTGTCTCTGTGCCTCTCTCTCTGTCTCTCATTACTAAATAAATAAAATCTTAAAAATAATAAAGATTTTATTTATTCATGAGATACATACACAGAGAGAGGCAGAGACACAGGCAGAGGGAGAAGCAGGTTCCCTGCAGGGAGCTCGATGTGGGACCCGATCCTGGGACTCCAGGATCATGCCCTGAGCCAAAGGCAGGTGGTCAACCACTGAACCACCCAGGTGTCCCTCTGAAGGATTTTAAGCAGAGAGGTGGCCATGGTCCTGCTTGATTTGGACAGTGGAGAAAAGGGACCACACAAGAAACTGTTGCCGTTGTTCTGGTGACAGAGGGGATTGGCAGGGAGAGCAAAGCGAAGCTGGTTGGTTTTAGCCATATCTAGGAGGATGGGATGGCAGGACTTGGGGGGCAAAGGGAAGGAGGGTGTTGTGTGCTGATATCAGCCCACCAGTAACCAGTGGCGGACAGGACCTTGTGGTTCTTACCATGATGATGGCCCCCCGTCAGCAATAACCATCGGGAAAGTTTGAAAAAATAAAGATTTGCCACTTACAGGACCTGGAAATTCCACAACACACCTGGAGTCATATAGTGAGGTCCCAGGTAGAGAACCAGAGAGGGCAGGGGCCTGGGGTTTTCCTTTAATTGGGGTCAAAGGTGGAGGCCAATTTCAAGGAGTGTGAATTCAAAGCTCAGGAAGAGAAAAAAACAAGTGACTGGAATCAGTTGTGGAAATCACCCAAGATCCTTAAAACAAAGGAGCCTCCATGCGGGGAAACAGCGGGCTCTTTATCTCCCTATCTGGTCGCGGGGCTGGCAAGGTGCTTAGTCCAGAGAGCATCGGGGGTGGACCTGCAATCAAAGCTTAAACCAGGCTCTTGTGTCATAAGAGAGGAAGCGAGGGTGCCCGGGTGGCTCAGTCATTTAAGTGTCTGACTCTTGATTTGGGCTCAGGCCCTGATCTCAGGGTCATGAGATGGAGCCCCCCATCATGGACTCTGTGCACAGGGTGGAGTCAGCTTGAGAGTCTCCCTCTCTCCTTGTCCCTCTGCGCCTCCCCAGTTGCTCTCTAAAAAAATAATTAGGGATGCCTGGGTGGCTCAGTGGATGAGCTTCTTCCTTTGGTGCAGGGTGTGATCCCCAGGGTCCCAGGATCCAGTCCCACATCAGGCTCCCTACATGGAGCCTGCTTCTCCCTCTGCCTGTGTCTCTGCCTCTCTCTCTGTGTCTCTCATGAATAAATAAATAAAATATTTAAAAAGTAATAATAATAATTAAATAGGAGTGACTGGGTGGCTCAGTGGTTAAGCATCTGCCTTTGGTTCAGGTCATGATCCCAGGGTCCCGGGATGGAGTCCCGCATCAGGTTCCCCGCAGGGAGCCTGCTTCTCCCTCTGCCTATGTCTCTGCCTCTCTCTGTGTCTCTCATGAAAATCTTTAAAAATAATAATAATAATTAAATTAAAACAAAAAAACGAAAGAGGAAGCCTGTTGGGGCTTATATTCCAGAAGGATAGCAATGACCTTTAGGATCCTTGCTTGAGCAGTGGGGGGCAGTAGGGGCCAGCGGCTCCTGTGGCTTGAGATAGGGAGCCCTGGAGTAGGGGGAGCAGGGGCAGGTGGGGAGAAGGTTGGATAAGTGGTATGTGCGGTGCCAGCAGACAAATGTCCAGGGGCAGCAGGACATCTTAACGTGTAGCTCAGGAATGCAAATCTGAGCAGGGGACCTGGGACGAGGGGTTGTGGGCAGGGAGGTGGCTCCGAGGTCACGGCCCTGGCTGCTGCCCCACACTCACACCACCACTTTGGGTGAAGAAACAGGGCAGAAAGCAGCAGAGCCTGATGAAGGCCCGGCCCCGAGGGCTGGACCAGGGGCGAGGAGGAAGCAGCAGGGGAGGGACGGAAGAAGCAGGAGGCAGTGCCAAGGACAGTGCCCCAAGGACCCTCCCGGAGGCCATCCTATGCCGGCCCCTCAGCCTCCACCCCAACCCGATTGTGGCCACCCTGCCCGGCTACATGGTTCTTCCTCTGCTGAGAAACCTTCCCAGCTTCCAGGATGAAGGGCAGACTCCTGACCCTCAGGAGCAGTGTGATAGGAGTCAGAGGCCCAGGCCTTTATTCCAGGCTCTGTGACCTTGGGCAGGGCCTTAAACTCCAATCCCTTAAAAAAAAAAAAAAAAAAGCCAACGTCGCCAGGTTGGCCCGAGGATCCAACGTGACTGTGACTGCGTGCAGGTGTTCTCAAACTATGAGGTACAGAGGGACCAACTATGATCTTGGCATTCAAGACCTTTTACAATCTCAGCCTGGTTCTCTGAGCCAATTCTCCAACTCTTTGGTACCCTAAGTCCCCTCTGAGCCTCCCTGGGTTTAGCCAGCATCGACTTCTCTCTCTCTGATCCCAGGCCAAGGGCTCTCTCTCCTCTCTGCCTCTACTTCTCCTCAGCCTGACCCGGGCACTGACTCCACACATCCCACACCCTCTGAAAAGCCTTTCCTGACCAGCTTCCAGAGAGCTCTTGCTCCACCACAAGCTCAAAAAACCCCAAATGCCTGCCCTTGGTCCAGGTGATGTAGAGGAGCTACATGCGGAAGGCAGGACCCCTCCTGGACCTGCCTGGGACCCTGCCTCCTGCCACCACCACGCCCAGGCCTTGGACAGGGTGCCTCCTATGGTTTGGGAACAACCAGGAGGTGACCTTATACAGACTACCTTTCCAAGCTTCAGGAAGCTTAGTCTGGGGCAGCCCTGGTGGCGCAGCGGTTTGGCGCCGCCTGCAGCCCAGGGCGTGATCCTGGAGACCCTGGATCGAGTCCCACGTCGGGCTCCCTGCATGGAGTCTGCTTCTCCCTCTGCCTGTGTCTCTGCCTCTCATTCTCTCTCTGTGTCTCTCTGAATAAATAAATAAAATCTTAAAAAAAAAAAAAAGGAAGCTTAGTCTGCTAAGCTATGTGAGGATTGCCCAGGCGACTGGGGGTTCCTCGGGGCCAACTCCCACACCAGGGAATCCCTGCATGCCGGCCCAGTCCTGGTCAGCCCTGTGCCCAAGGCTCCTGTTCTTGTTGACGGCAAAGGAACTCATCCATATTTTCACTCTTTTATGTTTTAACCTTTGACCCATTTGAAGGCTACCCTGGTGATCGGTATGAGGTTAGACCCAGATGTCTTTTTCCAGAAAGCTACCCAATTGTCCAGATAGTGTTTATTAAAAGGTCCATGGTCAGGGGCGCCCAGATGACTCTGTCGGTTAAGCATCTGACTCTTGATTTCGGCTCAGGTCATGATCTCAAGGTCGTTAGATGGAGCCTTGTGTTGGGCTCCGTGCCCATTGGGGAATCTACTGGAAATAGTCTCTCAGTCTCTGTCCCTCCCTTCCCTGCCCACTGAGCTTACTCTCTCTCTCTAAAACAAATAAATAAATCTTTTTTTAAAAAGGGGAGGAGGTCAGGACACCTGGGTAGCTCAGTGGTTGAGCGTCTGTCTGCCTTTGGCTCAGGGCCTGATCCCAGATTCCCAAGGTCGAGTCCCACATTGGGCTCCTTGCATGGAGCCTGCTTCTCCTCCCTCTGCCTGTGTCTCTTCCTCTCTTTCTGTGTCTTTCATGAATAAATAAATAAAATATTTTTTAAAACGGGGGGGTGGGTAGGGGGCACCTGGGTGGCTCAGTGGTTGAGCATCTGCCTTTGGTTCAGGTCATGATCCTGGGATCCTGGGGTCCTGGGATCGAGTCCCACATCAGGCTTCCCCACAGGGAGCCTGCTTCTCCCTCTGCCTGTGTCTCTGCCTCTCTCTCTGTGTCTCTCACAAATAAATAAATAAATAATAATCTTAAAAAAAAAAAAAAGGTCTATTGTCAGCTCTCAGATTCGAGGGGATCCCTGGGTGGCTCAGCGGTTTAGCGCCTGCCTTTGGCCCAGGGCGCAATCCTGGAGTCCCGGGATGGAGTCCCACGTCGGGCTCCCGGCATGGAGCCTGCTTCTCCCTCCTCCTGTGTCTCTGCCTCTCTCTCTCTCTCTCTCTCTATGTCTATCATAAATAAATAAATAAATAAATCTTTAAAAAAAAAGAGAGAGAGAGAGAGAAAATCCAGTTTACACATTGAGTTTCCACTATGGTGAGGTCCTGTTTCTGGACTTTTCTATTCTCTCACTCTGTCTGTTAGTGGCCTTACTTCCAAGCAGATTTGGGTGTCCAGTGGGCCACTCTTCCCCACACCTCTCTCCCTTTGAGAGTTCTCCTGGCTTTTCTGCTTCTTCATGTTTTCTATGTAAACTTCAGATTTTCTAGTTCTAGGGGGAAAAAATGCCTTTGGATGTTTTTATTTGGATCATGTTCAATTTATAAACTACCTTTGGAAGAAGTGACATCTTTATGATGCTGGGTTTTCCTATCCAAGAACACAGCACATTCTTTTCAGTTTCATGTCCTTTGGGAATGTTTCAGAGTTTTCCTTGGGGAGGATTTGCACGTTTCCTGTAATGTTTATTCCCAGATATTTTATCTGTTTTGTTGACATTGGAAATCAGACCTCTTCCGTCATGCCATCTCACTGCTGGATGTTTGTATATGGGAAGGTATTGATTTCTTGATAAAGGTTTTGATCTCTCTTTCCTACTGAATGCTGGACTGTTTGAAGTTGTTTGGCAGTTAGTCTCATAGGGACAAAATTGTGTTCAAATCTCAAGTTTAAACCCCACAACTAGTCCAGCTCTGAGAAAGTTCTAATGCTTCTAGATCTCTCCACACTGGGACAAGCCCCATCATTATTTTTTTTTTCATTTTATTTTATTTATTTATTTTTTTTAGAGAGGGAGTATGAGCAGGGGTGGAGTTAGGAGCAGAGGGAGAGAGAGAATCTTAAGCAAGCTCCACACTCAGCACAGAACCCAACATGGGGTTAGATCTCATGAACCTGAGATCATGACAGAGCCAAAATCAAAAGTGGGATGCTTAGCCACCTGAGATGCCGAAGAGCCCCCACAGAATTGGTTTAGTAAGCAAATGACTGAGTCTAAGAGATGAAGGGTTAAATGAGATGCTTAATGACTCTGGTCGTAAAATCTGCCTACATCTGTGCAAAATCAGCACAAAATTCTAAACTTTTTTTTTTTTTTTTAGTTTAAAACATTTTGTTCTGAGTAAGGGATACAAGTTCTTTTACAAATTCTTTTTGGCCATAAAATTACAAACACTTTTGTAGCCTAAGAAAAGTAAGCTGTGAGGAGTAGTTACCTTTTCTAGAACAAAATGTCAGACCTATCAGGATGGCTATTATCAAGAAAAAGGGGAAAAAAAGAAAGCAAAAGCAACAAGTGTTGTGAAGGTGTGGAGAAATTAGAACCCTCATGTACTGTTGGTGGGAATACAGATTGAGGGACACTTAGGTGGCTCAGTTGGTTAAGAGACCAACTCTTGATCTTGATTCAGGTTTTGATCTCAGGGTCATGAGTTCAGGCCCCACATTGGGCTCTGTGCTGGGTGTGGAGCCTACTTAAAAAAAGAAGCGAGAAGAAGAAGTAGAAGAAGAAAACAAAGAAGGAAGAGAAGAAGAAGAACAACAGCAACTACTACTACTTTCTGATCCAGCAATCCTACTTCCGGGTATTTATCCAAAATAATTGAAATCAGGATCTTTTTTAAAAATTTTTTAGGGATCCCTGGGTGGCGCAGTGGTTTAGCGCCTGCCTTTGGCCCAGGGCGCGATCCTGGAGACCCGGGATCGAATCCCACGTCAGGCTCCCGGTGCATGGAGCCTGCTTCTCCCTCTGCCTGTGTCTCTGCCTCTCTCTCTCTCTCTCTCTGTGACTATCATAAATAAATAAAA
The DNA here is from genome assembly GCF_048164855.1 of Canis lupus baileyi. Lineage (NCBI taxonomy): Eukaryota > Metazoa > Chordata > Mammalia > Carnivora > Canidae > Canis > Canis lupus. The sequence goes on along the minus strand of NC_132853.1, from coordinate 55,874,684 downwards.
ATTAAAAAAAAAATTTAAAATTTTTTAAATTATTTTTTATTTTTTATTAGAGAGAGAGAGAGACAGGCAGAGGGAGAAGCAGGCTCCATGTAGGGAGCCCAACATGGGACTCAATCCCAGGTCTCCAGGATCACACCCTGGGCTGAAAGCAGTGCTAAACCACTGAGCCACCGGGGCTGCCCCTGAAATCAGGATCTTACAGAGACATTAGCACTCCCATGTTCATTGTGGTACTAGTCACAATAGCCAAGATGTAGAAACAGCCTAAACATCCATCAAGAGATGAATGGAGGGGCAGCCTGAGTGGCTCAGCGGTTTAGCACGGCCTTCTACCTGGGGCCTGATCCTGGAGACCCGGGATCGAGTCCTGCATCAGGCTCCCTGCATGGAGCCTGCTTCTCCCTCTGCCTGTGTCTCTGCCTCTCTCTCTCTCTCTCTCTGTGTCTCATTAATAAATAAATAAAATCTTAAAAAAAAAGAGAGAGATGAATGGATAAAAGACCTATCACAAACACATGAACACATGCACACACACATGCACACTGGAATACTATTCAAGCTTAAAAAAAGAAGGAAAAAAAATAGAAGGAAATTCTTCAATACAAGGACGACATGGATGAACATTGAGGACGTTATGCTCAGTGAAACAGGCCAGTAACAGGAGGACAGATACTGCCTAATTCTACTCATGTGCGTCTCAAGTAGTCAAATTCACAGAATCAAAGACTAAAATGGTGGTTAATCAGCAGATACCAGGTTTCAGTTAAGCAAGATGAAGAAGTTCTAGAGATCTGCTGTGCAACATGGGACCTACTGTCAACAATAACTAGTGTTATACACATGAACATGGAAGAAGGTGGGTCTCATGCTAAGTGTTCTTACCACAATAAAATAAAAAAAGAAACAGGAGTCCCCAGCTGGCTCAGTTGGCAGAGGATGTGACTCTTGATCTGAGGGTTATGAGTTTAAGACCCATGTCAGGAGCCTACTTAATTTTTAAAAAGAGGGAGAGGGCAGCCGGGCAGCCTGGATGGCTCAGCCCTTTAGCACCACCTTCAGCCCAGGGTGTGATCCTGGGGTCCTGGGATCGAGTCCCATGTCAGGCTTCCTGCATGGAGCCTGCTTCTCCCTCTGCCTGTGTCTCTGTCTCTGTCTCTGTCTCTCTCTGTCTTTCATGAATAAATAGTCTTAAAAAAAAAAGAGGGAGAGAAAAAAAAAGTGGGAGAGGGCAGAAAAATAAACATTGTTGGCTATAATATAATAGCTGGTTCTGGAACCTCACAGAAAAGGGAAATATATATGTAAGAAAAAAAATTCTTTGCGAAGCTCCCTAAGAATCCTATCACAGGATGAGCCCTTTGGTAGGATGGGTGAGGGATTACACACTTAGAGGCAGGGACTTGTCCAAGTGCTCAGAGCCTGAATTCTTCCTTGCACAATCCTGTTTGCAGTGCTGTGAAGACCAGACCAGTGACAACATTGTGTGCCTGCTGTCCAGCTGCACCCTTGACCCTAAGAAGTGAAACCAAGCAGGAAATGCATTTTAAAAATATGACTGTAGGATGCCTGGGTGCCTCAGCGGTTGAGCATCTGCCTTTGGCTCAGGGCAGGAGGGTACCACACATCAGGCTTCCTGCATAGAGCCTACTTCTCCCTCTGCCTGTGTCTCTGCCTCTGTGTGTGTGTGTGTGTGTGTGTCATGAATAAATAAATAAATTTTAAAAAAATAATAAAATAAAAGGGATCCCTGGGTGGCTCAGTGGTTTAGCTCCTGCCTTCAGCCCAGGCCGTGATCCTGGAGTCCCCGGATCGAGTCCCACATTAGGCTCCCTGCAGGGAGCCTGCTTCTCCCTCTGCCTGTGTCTCTGCCTCTCTCTCTATGTGTGTCTGATGCATAAATAAATAAAATCTTAAAAAAAAAAAAAAAAAGGAAAGAAAAGAAAAGAGAAAGGAAAAAAATGACTTTTTCCTGCAAGCTCTTGCTGCCTTTCCTGGCCTGGCAAGCTGGTCTGAACTTCAGAAGAAGATGGCTGAACTTCCCCCACCCAACCTTCCACCCTCTCTGACTCCCAAGGTAGCTGGTTGTGGCGGGAAAAGCTTTGAAGTCTGTCTCAGTCAGCTCGGGGCTGCTATAATGAAACACCAGAGTCCGGGGAGCCCAAGATCACGGTGCTGGCAAAATCGGCTCACAGTGAAGGCTCTCTCCCTGGCCTGAGACGCTGCCGCCTTGCCACCTCCTCACAAGATGGAAAGGGAGAGCTCTGAGTCATACAGACACTAGGCCATCACGAGGACCACCTACATCTAATTCTCTCTGGAAGGGCCCAGCTCTTCACACCACTGCGCTGGGGGGAGGGCTTCAACATCTGGATTTGGCAGGGTCAGGAGGACACCCACGTTCATTCGATAATGAAGTCTGTAGTCCTTGCTCTGGCCCCTACCAGTTGTGTAAACTTGGGTGAGTTACCCAACGTGTCTGACCTTCTTTCCTCATCAATCTGACGGAATGCGGTGTCTGCCTCCTAGGGTTTGGGAAGAAGTGAGTAATATATAAAACCTCAAGCGCATGCTGCAAATCCAGTATTTGCTCAACACACACTCTTCTTCTCTGTCCATCTGTGGTGGAGGCTGCCCATCCGCCATCTTATCCTGTTCTCTTCCTCTGTGGTAGTAGGTTGCTCGGTTTGTAGCTTGTACCTGACCAGCCACAATAAAGACCATTCTCTTTTAGTTGTGGCCCTGTGATTAGCTTCTTGGCGACAGGATTCAGGGGAAAGTCTCACGTGGCAATTCCAGGTAACCTCCCAGAATCTCTCTCTCCTGTTGCTGGAATTCCAGCTGCCGCCTTGGGTCAGACATGAGGGCCACCCCGAGGATGTCGGCGTGGTGAACCAGGAGTCTGTGCCCCTGGGAAGTTTGGGCCAAACCAGCCCTGGACAGCCTCCCCATTAGCTGAATCTAATCCCGATACGCGGCCATTCATGCACGTCTGCCAATGGTTCGAATGTTCCCCACATTCCCTGGTATATCTCATTTTCTCCAGAATTTGGAGGGGGTGGGGAGGAAGGATGCACCAAAGGTAAACAAAAAAAGAAAAAAAAAGAAAGAAAAAAAGACACCCCAAGATGCCCGACAGTCTCTCCCCATTCAGCTCTCTTACATGTATAATTCTCCACGCCCACATCCCTGTCTATAAATATTTCTGAGAGCTGGAGGCAGATGTGGAAAAGGGAATCATTTCATTCTGAACCAGAGCAGGGTACTGTTTCTTCCCTCCCTGCACCCCACAGTATCAACTACTGAGCAATTTTCTTTTTAAGATTTTATTCATTTATTCATGAGAGAGAGAGAGAAAGAGAGAGAGAGAGAGGTAGAGACACCGGCAGAGAGAGAAGCAGGCTCCATGCAGGGAGCCCGACACGGGATTTGATCCCAGAATCCTGGGATCACACCCTGAGCGGAAGGCAGGCGCCAAACCGCTGAGCCACCCGGGGATCCCCCTGAGCATTTTGTTTTGCTCTTAAACTATATTTATTTTTTTTTTAATAATCTCCCATGACCCTGAGATCTACTGACCGATCTACTGACCAAGCCAGCCAGGCACCCCAACTACTGAGCATTTTTATTTTTAAGATTTTATTTATTTATTCATGGGAGACACACACACACACACACACACACACACACACACACACACAATGGCAGAGACACAGGCAGAGGGAGAAGCAGGCTCCATGCGAGGAGCCCGATGTGGGACTCGATCCCAGGTCTCCAGGATCACACCCCGGGCTGCAGGCAGCACTAAACCGCTGCACCACAGGGGCTGCCCCAACTACTGAGCATTTTGAACCTGGGTCTGTGCCAGGTGCACAGAGACGGAGAGAACAGGAAGGTCACCAAATCTTCAGGGAGCTCAAAAGGTGTGGAGGAAGCTGACCAATGACCCACCTCTGGACAGGGGTGGGAGGGAACAGAGGGGAGGGGAAACAGACTCAGCTGAGAACTGGAAAGGCTTCAGAGAGATGCTGAGGGAAAGAAGAGAAAATTGTATATGCAAAAGCACATGACACCTGAGGCACCTGGATGGTCAGTCAGTTGAGCATTTGACTCAGGTCATGATCTCGGGGTCCCAGGATTGAGCCCCACATCAGGCTTCATGCTCATCCAGAGTCTGCATGCGGATTCTCTCTCCCTCTCACTGTGCTCCTCCCCCTGCTGTCTCTCTCTCTCTCTCTCTCTCTCTCTAATAAGTAAATAAATCTTAAAAAAAAAAAAAAAGCACAAGACCAAAATGATAGAAAATAAGTATCAACAACCATGTGGAAACACTGGGACCCTCATGCATGGCTGGCATGAATGTGGAATTGCTGTGGAAATCAGTTTGGTGATTCCTAAAAAAAAAAAATTAAACATGGAATTACAGCATAATCCAACAATTCTACTTCTAGGCATGCGCCTGAAAGAGTTGAAAGTAAGGATTCAGGCAGACCTGGTGGCTCAGCGGTTTAGCGCCACCTTCAGCCCAGGGCATGATCCTGGAGACACGGGATCAAGTCCAGTGTCCGGCTCCCTGCATGGAGCCTGCTTCTCCCTCTGCCCATGTCTCTGCCTCTCTCTCTCTCTCTCTCTCTCTGTGTCTCTCATGAATAAATAAATAAAATCTTGAAAAAAAAAAGTAAGGATCCAAACAGATACTTGTAAGCCGTGTGTTGCAGCATTATCACACTAGCGGAAAAGTGGGAAGAATTCAAATGTCCATCAAAAGGTGAATGCATAAACCAAATGTGATATATATATATATATAATATATATATTCCGATATATATATTATATATATATATATATGCGCGCAAGTGGAATATTACTCAGCCATGTAAAAGAATGAAATTCTTATTCATGCTATAGTTTATTTATTTTTTATTTATTTATTTTTAAAAGATTTTATTTATTCCTGAGAGACACAGAGAGAGAGAGAGAGGCAGAGACACAGGCAGAGGGAGAAGCAGGCTCCATGCCGGGAGCCCAATGTGGGACTCGATCCCGGGACTCCAGGATCGCGCCCTGGGCCAAATGCAGGCACTAAACCACTGAGCCACCCAGGGATCCCCTGAACTTTTCTTTTTTAAGATTTATTTATCGGGCGCCTGGTTGGCTCAGTTGGTGGGTCATGTGACTGTTGATTTCAGCTTGGGTTGTAGTCTTGGGGTTGTGAGATTGAGCCCTGTGTCAGCTCTGAGCTCAGTTTTTCTCCCTCTCATTCTGCCCCTCCCCCTGCTCACTCTCTCTCAAATTAAAAAATAAATCTTAAAAAAAAAAACTTAAAAAAATAAAAAACTTAACCAGGGCACCTGGGTGACTTAGTTGGGCAGCTGCCTTTGGCCGGGGTCATGATCCTGGGGTCCTGGGATCGAGCTCCACGTCGGGCTCCCTGCTCAGTGGGGAGCCTGCTTTTCCCTCTCCCCTCTGCTCCTGCTCTCTCTCACTCTCTCTCTCTCTCTTTCTTTCAAATAAATAAAATATATTTTTTAAGAAAGACACTTAACTGACTGAGCCACCCAAGCACCTCCATTTTCAACCGTTTTTAAGTGTAGAATTCAGTGGCATTCATTCCATTTGTAATGTTGTGAACTATCATCACTATTTTTAGAATGTTTTCATCACTCCAAGCAGAAACTCTGAAACCATTACACAATAATTCCCCATCCCCTCCTTCTGCTGGCCCCCAGGAACCTCTAATCTATTTTCCACATCTATGGATTTACCTAGTCTAGATACTTCATCTAAGTGGAACCATACACTATGTGTCCTTTTGTGTCTGGTTTCTTTCACTTAGCAGAATGTTTTCAAGGTTCATGTGCCTTGTGGAGTTGCCTGGGTGGCTCTGTTGGTCACTCTTGATTTCTGCTCAGGTCATGATCTTAGGGTCATGAGATCCAGCCCCCTGTCTGGCTCTGTGCGCAGCAGGGAGTCTGCTTCTTCCTCTCCTGCTGCCCCTCCCCCCTGCTCATTCTCTCTCTCTCTCTCTCTCTCTCAAATACATAAATAAAATATTTTTTAAAAAAATGGTTGAAGGCAGCCCCAGTGGCTCAGCGGTTTAGCACTGCCTTCAGCCCAGGGCATGATCCTGGGGACACAGGATCGAGTCCCACGTCGAGCTCCCTGCATGGAGCCTGCTTCTCCCTCTGCCTGGGTCTCTGCCTCTTTCTCTCTGTGTGTCTCTCATGAACGGATGAATAAAATATTTTTTTAAGAGCTGATTTTTTTAAAGATTTTATTTATTTATTCATGATAGACACAGAGAGAGAGGGAGGCAGAGACACAGGCAGAGGGAGAAGCAGGCTCCATGCAGGGAGCCCGATGTGGGACTCAATCCAGGGACTCCAGGATCACACCCTGGGTGCTTAAACCGCTGAGCCATCCAGGCTGCCCTGGATGAATAAAATCTTACAAAAAAAAGGTTGAGGGACGCCTGGGTGGTTCAGTGGTTGGGTGTCTGCCTTCAGCTCAGGGCGTGATCCTGAGATCCTGGGATCAAGTCCCACATCAGGCTCCCTATGGGGAGCCTGCTTCTCCCTCCTACTATGTCACTGCCTCTCTCTCTCTGTGTCTCATGAGTAAATAAGTAAATCTTTTTTAAAATGGTTGAAAATGGGTTGCCTGGCTGGCTTAGTCGGTAGGGCATGTGAGTCTTGATCTCAGGGCTTTGAGTTTGAGCCCATGTTGGCTGTAGAGATGACTTAAATTAAAAATTTTAAAAAGATTTTATTTGGGGATCCTTGGGTGGCTCGGCGGTTTCGTGCCTGCCTTTGGCCCTGAGCGCGATCCAGGAGTCCCAGGATCGAGTCCCACGTCGGGCTCCCGGAATGGAGCCTGCTTCTCCCTCTGCCTGTGTCTCTGCCTCTCTCTCTCTATGTCTATCATAAATAAATAAAAATTAATTAAAAAAAGATTTTATTTATTTATTCATGAGAGGCACACAGAGAGAGTGAGGCAGAGACATAGGCAGAGGGAGAAGCAGGCTCCATGCAAGGAATCCGGAACTCAATCCTGGATCCCAGGATCAGGACCTGAGCCGAAGACAGACGTTCAACCCCTGAGCCATCCAGGCATCCTAAAAATAAAATCTTTTAAAAAATGGTTGAAATGGCAAATTACACACACACACACACACACACACACACACACACACGATGTTGATTTCTAGAAGATGCAAACAGGCCCACCAGGTCAAGGGCAGGGCATTGCAGGGGCACATGATTTCCACTTATAGGATCAGGACTAGTCAGGTTTCCATGGTGGTTTCTATCTTACCACTTTATCTTCTTCCACTCCAAGCTCTGGATGGCCTAATTCTGCTTTCAGAAGGGTTGGATGAATAGAACAGAATGTAACAAAAGATATGGGTGTTTTGAGACATCTGTCTTGTGGTGTGTTTTAGTAATTTTTTCCCCTTTATCACAGAATAGTAGTCCATGGTGTGGATGTACTACACCCTACACATTCTGTATACGGACATCTCAGAACTTTCCAGTCTGGGTTGCACCGAACATTTTTTTAAAGATATTGTTTATTTATTAATGAGAGACATAGAGAGGCAGAAACATAGGCAGAGGGAGCTCCTGTGGGGAGCCTGATGTGGGACTTGATCCCCGGCCCCTGGGATCACACCCTGAGCTGAAGGCAGAGCTCAACCCTGAGCTATCCAGCGTCTCTTACACAAATCTTTTTGTAAACATGGTTTCATTTCTCTTAGATAACCTAGAAGTGAGATTGCTAGGTCACAGGTGTATAAATGTTTAACTTAATAAGAAACTGCCTGACTTCTTCTCGTGTTTTTTGTTTTGGGGTTTTTTTTTTAAGATTTATTTATTTGACAGAGAGCACAAGCAGGGGGAATGGCAGGCAGAGCAAGAAGAAGCAGGCTCCCTACAGGGCAGGGAGCCAAATGTGGGGCTCAATCCCACAACTCTGGGATCATGACCTGAGCCGAAGGCAGACACTTAACCAACTGAGCCACCCAGGCGCCCCTCTTCTCATGTGTTTGTACCATTTCATAATCCCACTGGCACTGTGTGGGAGTTCCAGTGGCTCTACAGCTTTGTTAACGTTGGTGTCATCAGTCTTTAAATTTTAGCCATTCTGGTGGATGTGTGGTGGTATTTGATCACAGTTTTGTTTTTTGTTTTTTTTTAAGATTTATTTATTTATGATAGACACAGAGAGAGAGAGACAGAGGCGGAGGCAGAGACACAGGCAGAGAGAGAAGCAGGCCCCATGCAGGGAGCCCAATGCGGGACTCGATTCCAGGACTCCAGGATCGCGCCCTGGGCCAAAGGCAGGCGCCAAACCGCTGAGCCACCCAGGGATCCCTGATCACAGTTTTAATTTGCACTTCCTTTTGGTTAATGATGTTGAGCACTTTTTTTTTTTTTTTTGCTTATTACTCATATCTTCTCTGTGAAATGTCTGTTCAACTCTCTTGCCTAATTTGTTTACTGGGTTGTTCATCTTTTTATTGTTAACTTGACATCCAAGTTTGACCTTCCCAGAAAGAGTCATCCTTGAGTCTGGTGAGATCAGAAGTCATGGAGGAAGAAGACATGGTCTGCAGTCAACCTGGGGCACGCCAGCCCTTCCTTCGTGATGGAGCTGCACCTCCTCTCCCTCTGAGCATTAGGTGGTGAGTGAAGACTGGCTTCTCACAGTCTCACCAGGAAACACCTTCTCAAAGAAGCTCAGATCGGGTGATGGGGGAGGTGTTGTCACCCACGAAGGTGGATGACCTCATCAGAGAACCACATGCTGAAAACCAGAAAGCCTGGACCTCAGAGACCCCCTCCAACAAACTTGAAAAGCTTTCTCTTTGGGCTGACATTGACCCTCCTGATAGCCTCCTGATGTGTGGCTTTACTAAGAGGAGCAGCAGAAGAAAGTTGCAATGCATAAGAAAACATCTCTTGGAAGTTACTGGACAGTGAATCCTCTTTCTTTCTTTCTTTTCTGCCCCCGCCCTTTGGTTAGTTTACTGGTGTTTGAGTCATTTGCTGAGTAAATCTGAAAGGACAAAAAAGGGAACTCGATCAGACATGCCTCTATCTTCGGCCCCATGCACCCTGTCAGGGCTTCCTCCAGAATCATCCAGCAGTTGTTGCTTTTTCATGATTTTCTCAAACTTACCCCAAAGTTGAAAAAATAAGCAAGTAAAATTGATGGAAACTCACACGCACACAAAAACCCACATGCAGATATTTCCAGAAGCTTTGTTCATAATCACTGAAACATGGAAGCAACCAAACTGTGTTTTAGTAGGTGAATATATGATATATCCACACGGATGATTTCTTGGTGCTAAAAAGAAGTGAGTTCTCACACCACAAAGAGATACATATTTCTTAGTGAACCTCTGATACATATTTCTAAGTGAAAGAACATCAGCTCCAAAAGGGAAAAAATTCTGATTTGTTCATTGCTAAAGCCCTGGCATCTAAAACAGTGTCTGCCCATGTAGATCCTCAATACAATTTTGATGGGACAAAAAATGATGGGGAATAGAGGCCCTTCATCTCATCCTGAATCATAAGCAAGGAGAAAGAAACAAGGGGAGCCTAGGATGACTAGCTAAGATGTGTACCCTAATTTAATGTCCATCCAAATATGAGCCACTAAATGAAATGCTTATTCTTGGGCCATATGCTAGACCTGCTTGATCAGGATGAGTGACCATATGGAGGGGTATCTGCATTTTTTTTTAAAGATTTTATATATTCATGAGAGACACAGAGAAGCAGAGACATAGGCAGAGGGAGAAAGAAACAGGCTCCCTGCAAGGAGCCTGATGTGGGACCTGATCCCAGGACTCCAGGATCATGACCTGAGCCAAAGGTGGATGCTCAACCACTGAGTCACCCATGTACCCTGGTATCTGTATTTTATTTTTTTTAAATATTTTATTTATTATTTATTTAAGTCACAGACAGAGAGAGAGAGGGAGGCAGAGACACAGGCAGAGAGAGAAGCAGGCTCCATGCACCAGGAGCCCGATGTGGGATTCGATCCCGGGTCTCCAGGATCGCGCCCTGGGCCAAAGGCAGGCGCCAAACCGCTGCGCCACCCAGGGATCCCGGTATCTGTATTTTAAAATAAGCATCCCAGATGATTAGCTGAAGCTGAGAACCCTTGTCTACCCACTAAAAATGCAGATATTTGTAGACCTTTGGATGTACAGAGGCAGTAAAGCTTGGACACCTTATAGTCCAACACTTCCATCTTCATAGATAGAAAAACTGCAGTCCCTTGCCACAAAGCCACAGCAAGTCACCTCCTGGCTCTAGGCCTCAGCTGAGCAGCCCCCTCAGGCCGTAAGAAGTTCTTTCACCTGTGATTGAAAAGCTCATTTGTGAGGCAGCTGATAAATACCAATTCTATTCAGTCAAGGCCAGCGAGGTATTTACTTCCTCTTAGAAGGCAGGGGAAATCCAAAGAAGCTTTTAAATAGGTCTCTTTAGGGTAAAAATTTGATGAGGTCACAGAAGGATTCACTTCCCCAAGCTGACAGGAAACGTTTTCCTCTGGTTTCTCTTTTCACGTGATGTGATTTACTTAGTATATTTAACTTAAAATGAAATGATCAAATTTTAAATATGCAAAAGCAGAGCCAGGGTGTAAACCCAGGAAAGCTGGCACCTGCCACTGATCTCATGTCAGCAGGGCCAGGAATTTGCCATCTGACCTTGAAGGACCTTGGGCCCTGGCAGGACTAAGTGATTTCCGTGAGTCTTTCCAGTTCTTGCGATCTGTAGTTCCCTGAGTCTAACTCACTCTACAATTAGTCAGTAGCCAAAGCCCTTCTGTGGAGTGCCCATTGGGAGGTCTCTGCTAAAGTGTGGGCTTGTTCTAATCCAGAACAAAATAGAACCAAAGATCTCTAGAGCTGAGGAGATTAAGTGAGAGAGATAGGAGCCAGTCCATAAAACTGATGAAAACAGAGCTAAAATACAGTCTGGGCTTTCATGGGGGAAATAAGGCAATCTCCAAGCAAAGAGATAGAGGAGGTGAGTGAGGACAAAGGAGCCCCTGAAGGCAAAGGGGAGGATATTTTCAAGGACAAAAAGTCAAATTTCTGTATCTGGTTCTGTCCCCTGTGCGCCACTTTAATATTTTCTTCTTCCTTTCCTTTCCTTTCCTTTCCTTTCCTTTCCTTTCCTTTCCTTTCCTTTCCTTTCCTTTCCTTTCCTTTCCTCTTTCCTTTCTTTTTTTAAGATGTTACATATTCATGAGAGACACACACAGAGAAGCATATCCTGATACAGGACTCGATCCCAAGACTCCAGGCTCACACCTTGAGCAAAAGGTAGATGCTCGGCCACTGAGCCACCCAGGGGTCCCTCTTTTTCTTTTTTTTTTTTAATTTTTTTTAAAATTTATTTATGATAGTCACAGAGAGAGAGAGAGAGGCAGAGACACAGGCAGAGGGAGAAGCAGGCTTCATGCACCGGGAGCCTGATGTGGGATTCGATCCCGGGTCTCCAGGATCACGCCCTGGGCCAAAGGCAGGCGCCAAACCGCTGCGCCACCCAGGGATCCCCCTCTTTTTCTTTTAAGATTTATTTATTTGGAGAGAGACAGCACAAGCAGGAAAGAGGGGTAGTGGGAGAGGGAGAAGCAGGCTTCCTGCTGAGCAAGGAGCCTGACATGGGGCTCGATCCCAGGACCCTGAGATCATGACCTGAGCCGAAGGCAGATACTTACTGACTGAGCCACCCAAGCACCCTTATTTTATTTTTATTTTTAAAATAAAAAAAAAACTTATTTATTTATTCATGAGAAACACACAGAGAGAGGTAAAGACACAGGCAGAGAGAAGCAGGCTCCATGCAGGGAGTCTAATGTGGGACTCCATCCTGGGACTCCGGGATAATGCCTGGAGCCAAAGGCAGATGCTCAACTACTGAGCTACCCAGGCGTCCCCCTTATTTTATTTTTTTAAGTGAAGTGAATTCTACACCCAACATGGGGCTTGACTCACAACCCCAAGATCAAGAGTCCCATGTTCTATCAACTGAGCCAGCCAGGTGCCCCAAGAACAAATATGTTTAAATCCATGTGTTCATAATGATAGATATAAAATATGTTTTATGTTGACACCTGGCTGGCTCAGTCCATAGAGCATGGGACTCTTGATCTCAGGATCATGAGTTCAAGCCTCATGTTGGGTGTAGAGCTTACTTAAAAAAAAAAATAAAGTTAAAACAAAATAAAATATTAGTGGTCATAATGACAATAAAAAATCTCATTGATCAATTACCTTTGGAAGTTACTAGGGAACCAATTAATTATTTTGAAAACTGCTAAAAGAGTCACAAGTTTATCTCACTTTTCTTCTATGAAGTGTACCTCATGTAATCAATTAACCAATGAAGAGATGTTCCTCCTACAGGTATTCTAGCATAAATGCTGAAGTGATGTCACCATTTACAAGCCCTAATCAATGCAATGATATTAATATATATCTTTTTTTTAAAGACTTTATTTATTCATGAGAGACTCACACACACAGAGGCAGAGACACAGGCAGAGGGAGAAGCAGGCTCCATGCAGGGAGCCTGATGTGGGACTCGATTCCGGGTCTCCAGGATCACACCCTGGGCGGAAGGTGGCACTAAACCGCTGAGCCAATGGGGTTGCCCTCAATGCAATGATATTAATGACTGTAAACATCACAAAATGAGAGACAAGCACACATTGTGATCCTCCTTGTGGAAGTACACAATACCACATGAGTAATCTTAAAAAAAATAAAATAAAATCAAACTTGATCTGATCAGACACTTTAGGTCTAACTACCAACATGCAGAGAACACAGGAAGCAGTGTAAGATGTTAGAAGAATTCCACACAGGTACCACCAGCAAGATCCAGCCTGGAAGGGGATCCCTGGGTGGCTCAGCAGATTAGCGCCTGCCTTTGGCCCAGGGCGCAATGCTGCAGTCCCCGGATCGAGTCCCATTTCAGGCTCCCAGCATGGAGCCTGCTTGTGTCTCTGCCTCTCTCTCTCTCTGTGTCTATCATGAATGAATGAATAAATCTTAAAAAAAAGAAAAAAAATCCAGCCTGGGAAAAACTCTACCAGAGAAACCACCTGCTTTCTTTAAAAAAACCCCAATAGGGGAATCCCTGGGTGGCACAGCGGTTTGGCGCCTGCCTTTGGCCCAGGGCACGATCCTGGAGACCCGGAATTGAATCCCACATAGGGCTCCCGGTGCATGGAGCCTGCTTCTTTCTCTGCCTATGTCTCTGCCTCTCTCTCTCTCTCTCTATCATAAATAAAAAAAATAATAAAATAAAATAAGACTGTGCATAAATAAATAAATAAATAAATAAATAAATAAATAAATAAATAAAACTGTGCATCAGGGATCCCTGGGTGGCTCAGCGGTTGAGCCTCTCTGCCTTTGGCTCAGGGCGTGAGTCTCGGAATCAAGTCCCGCATCGGGCTCCCTGCGTGGAGCCTGCCTCTCTCTCTCCATGAATAAATAAATTAAAAAAAAAATAAAATTGTAGGTAAAGGGATTGCGCTAATGGGGAAAATGCAATTAAGAAATCAGGAAGAGAGCAGCCCGGTGGCTCAACAGTTTAGCGCCGCCTTCAGCCCAGGGCCTGATCCTGGAGACCCGGGATCTAGCCCCACGTCAGGCTCCCTGCATGAAGCCTGCTTCTCTCCCTCTCTCTCTCCCTGTGTCTCTGCCTCTCTCTTTCTGTCATGGATAAATAAATAAAATCTTAAAAAAAAAAAAAAAAAGAAAGAAAGAAAGAAATCAGGAAGAAACACTGTCCTGCAAAACGCTGATGCTACTTGGTGTGAGAGCCGTAGGATGAGTCATTTCCCCCTTCATTTCTACATTTTCTGTAGCGTCTGTAATGTATTGTTATAAGATTTTTATAATAAGAAATTATGCACAGTAAACCCTAAGGGGAAACAAAACCACATTTTTGCCGTGCTCTTCCTGGTTTCAAAAACCCATTTACTCTTTCCCCAAGTCCTGCAGGCTTTAGCTAAACTTCCCGCCATCTTTCGCAAGTTTAGATTATCTGAGTTCTTGGGACTCTGAGGGTTTTGAGGAAAGCGAGTCAAATTCAGGGTACTCAAGCTTCCACCCGGCCGCAGGACGACGGGAGCCGCAGGCCACTCAGCGCGGCACCGCCGAAGGGCACTGCCAGACTTCGGGACGCACCCTCTACCCACGCGTAATTAACACTGGCGCACGCGCGCGCAGCGAGACTACATCTCCCAGAAAGCTCTGCGCCTGGCACCGCGGCGGACTACATTACCCAGTGACACCTTGCAAAGAGGTGTTGCCCGTCTGTGGCTGTACAACTATTGGCCCAGAGTCTGTGGGAAGCTGCACTCTGATTGGCCCGAGAGCCCGTCAGTTGCTGCCGAGCGCAATTAGTTTTGCTGTGAGACTGCGTGAGGAGGTTGGAAGAGGAGCCCGCGCGGAGTCGGGCCGCGCCCTGCGTGCGGGGTGAGTGACCTCTACCTGCCCCTTCCTCGCCGTTGCGCTCGGGGACGGGTGGGTAGCACACGCGCGCTGGCACTCACGGGGGGGGTGGGCAGGGCCTGTACGCGCTCATGCCACGCCCGACCTGAGGCGCATCCTCAGGGAGCAAAAACCTCGCTCACACGCGGGACACCCATACACGTGGGTGCCTGTTTCACGGGCGTCTGCTCGGACTCAGGGAGAGAACGGCCCGAGGCAGAGCTGGACGTCGATGTCCGCACGCGGGGACGTCTGCGGGACCCCCGGCCGCACGCGTGGGCGAACGGGCGCGGGAGCTACCCGCTCGCAGCCGGACGCCGGGGCTTCTGCAGGGAAGAGAAGAGGGTGGCGGAGGCCGGCTCGCCCCTCCTGCCGCTCGCTCCAGCGGGCCCCGGCTCCGGGTGCTCTGTTCCGTGTATCGTGCATATAGTTACGGTTCATTTATATTTTGTCTCTTTAGGTAAATCTCAAAGTTTACTGGGACAAGAAGGAAATTCGAACAAGCGGAAAAAGTAAGGTCACTATGGGATTCGATTCAACCAGCCCTTTCATGGGTTTTAGACTTTTACCTTTTTTTTTTTTAAGATTTTATTTATTTATTCATGAAAGACACACACACACACACACACACACACGCAGAGATACAGGCAGAGGGAGATGCAGGCTCCATGCAGGGAGCCCGACGCTGGACTCGATCCCGGGTCCCCAGGATCACGCCCTGGGCTGAAGGCGGCGCCAAACCGCCAGGCCACCCAGGGATCCTTGACTTACCTTTTCTACAAAGCTTACCACATACGGGATCTTGCATGATCCTCTCAGCAGTCTGAGTTAGGCAGGGCAGACCTTATTTCTATTTTACAGAAGAGAGGAGAACCAAGGTTAAATAAGCCTCCCAGGGGGCTAGGAAGAGGCAAAACTTGAACTCAGACTTATTGATCTGAGGTCTTCTGTTATGTCCAGCTATGCAGAGCTGCTTGTTTATGGAGATGACCCATTCCCTCCCTGATGGCAGAGCACTCCCCGGCTCAGAGTGATCTCAGTGGCCCCAGGCCGGGAGACACCGTGCCTCCCAGTCACATGCCCATATTTAAGCTGCTTCTCACAGGTGCCTGGAGAGAAGCAGCTTGAGTTAATGTCAGAAAGTTAATGGGAAAGAGGAAGAAGCTGCCAAGAAATGGGCACATTCCTGGCAGGGGTGGGGAGATTTCATACATGAGAGGTTTTTTTTTTTAATTTTTTTTTTTAATTTTTTAATTTTTTTTTTAATTTTTATTTATTTATTTATGATAGTCACACACACAGAGAGAGAGGCAGAGACACAGGCAGAGGGAGAAGCAGGCTCCATGCTCCGGAAGTCCGACGTGGGATTCGATCCCGGGTCTCCAGGATCGCGCCCTGGGCCAAAGGCAGGCGCTAAACCGCTGCGCCACCCAGGGATCCCAGGTTTTTTTTTTTAATAAGATTTTATTTATTTTTTTTTTAAATTTTTTTTTAAACTTTTATTTATTTATGATAGGCACACAGTGAGAGAGAGAGAGAGGCAGAGACACAGACAGAGGGAGAAGCAGGCTCCATGCACCGGGAGCCCGACGTGGGATTCGATCCCGGGTCTCCAGGACCGCGCCCTGGGCCAAAGGCAGGCGCCAAACCGCTGCGCCACCCAGGGATCCCCAAGATTTTATTTATTAAGAGAGAGAGAGTGTGCGTGCCAGTGGAAGAGAGAGGGGCAGAGAGAGAGAATCTCAAGCAGACTCCTTCTCTAGCACAAAGCCGGGTGTGGGGCTTGAACTCACCACCCTGAGATCATGACCTGAGCTGAAATCAAGAGTCAGCTGTTCAGCCACCCAGGCGTCCCACCAATAGAATTTTAATAAAATGTTATTTTACTTGTTTTGTTTTTTTTTAAAGATTTATTTATTTATTCATGAGAGATACAGAGAGAGAGAGGCAGAGACAAGCAGAGGGAGAAGCAGGCTCTTCGCAGGAGCCCCACGTGGGACTCGATCCCGAAGGCAGACGCTCAACCGCTGAGCCACCCAGGTGTCCCTAAAATGTTATTTTAGAATACTTTGCTGATGAAGCTACCTTAGGGCCTTGTTAGTTTTAAAGATGGCTTGGAGCACTTTTTGATATTTTCAGGAGAGTGAATTTGGGGTTGAGGGAGTGGTGCAGACAGAGTTCCAGTGGAGAAAAAGTCAGTGACGTGTAGAGCTTGGCCCTGTGTGGGCACTGAGTTTTCCTGTTACTATTGGTATTCAAGAACTAGGTTAATGCTGCTGCCCCTTCTAAAATCATTTTATATTCAGTTTTAGTTGTTTTGAGTCGGGTGGTGCGTAACAAATTCACATGATACGGAATTGTATAAAGAAAAAGGGAGTGGCACCTGGAGTTAAGCATCTGCCTTCAGCTCAGGTCATGATCTCAGGGTCCTGGGGTCGAGCCCCACATCGGACTCCTTGCTCAGTGGAGAGTCTGCTTTTCCCTTTCTCTCTCCCTCTTCCTCTCCCCCTGCTCATGCTCATTCTCTCTCTCTCTCTCTCTCAAATAGACAAAATCTTAAATAAAAAGAAAAAAGGAAAAGTGTGTTTTCTCTCTTCCATTGCCAACCCTTCCCCCAAAGGTAATCTTTTTTTTTTTTCCCCCCTAAAGGTAATCTTACCAAACTGTTGTGTGTGTTCATACAGGCTTCTCCCCTATGCTTTCTGCTGCCCTACAGAGTGTATTAGGTCTTAACTGTTTTTCACCCGGGCTGCCCCTGGCTCATCCTTTTTAATGGCTGCATAGGATTCCATTGCTTGGATGTGACTTAGTATATTTATCCATCTGTCTATTGGTAAGCACTTGTGTGGTTTTATTTTTAAGATTTTATTTATTTATTCATGAGAGACACAGAGAAAGAGAGAGAGAGAGGGGCAGAGACACAGGCAGAGGAAGAAGCAGACTCCATGCATGGGATTTGATTCTGAGTCTCCAAGATTACACCCTGGGCTGAAGGTGGCGCTAAACCGCTGAGACACCAGGGCTGCCCAGCACTTGTGTTATATCCAGTTTTACAAACAATGATGTAATGTGTGACATTTTACACACCCGTGCTAATATTTCTCTAGAACAGTAATTCTCAATGCGGAGCAAGTGCTGTGAATGCTAGAGAGGCCATAAGGAAAACGCCTGGGGAGGATGCTCTTTAGCTGAGCCTTGGTGCACAGGAGGAGCTAGCCTGGGGA
Source organism: Canis lupus baileyi (assembly GCF_048164855.1). NCBI lineage: Eukaryota > Metazoa > Chordata > Mammalia > Carnivora > Canidae > Canis > Canis lupus. The sequence goes on along the minus strand of NC_132853.1, from coordinate 55,856,924 downwards.
AGAGGGAATAGGGGGAGTGGGGTATATAGGGTGGGAAATGGGGAGAGCCACTGTGTTTCAGACATGGGGAATACTGGGTGCAGAGGCAAGGTTGGCAGATAGGAACTCAAGCAGTGTTTTCTAGGAACTGGGCCAGAGCAGGGCCCACCCTAGTTGAAGCGGCTGAAGAGAGGTCCAGGGTGAGGTTGAAGAGGTCAACAGGGATCAGGTGGGCTGGGGAGCATCATTACAAAGCATAGCGCAGTGCAGCTCCATTGCCAGAGCTGGGCCTGAGGTGTTCAGACGGTGGGGAAGGAAGGCAAGAGTGCTCAGTAGTCGCTGGGCTCTTCCTCTGGATCTTGTGGGCTTTTCGGAGAATCCCATGGAGCGCTCCCAGAGCCTGAATGTCTGACATCTCCCTCCGTGCTCCGCTGTCGTGGGCTCTGCTCCCACACTGGCCCAGCCTGGGACTTCACCTCAGGCAGGAGTTTGCCATAAAGCCAGGTGTCTTGGAAAGCAAACTGATCTCTGGAACTGAACGATTTCCTACCAAGCCTGTTGCTTTGTTCAGTCAGTGAATCTTAGCACTCACCATGCTGGGCTCTGTTCTCAGCACTGGAAATTTGGGGATGGGCAGATGAGAGCAAGGCCATGTTTTCACAGGTCCGCATCCTAGTGGGGAAAGTGGCAAGAGACAGATAGATGTGCAGAATAAATGTCCAGTATGTCAATGCTATATAAAAGAATAAAGCAGGGCAAGGGGATTAGAGGGGATGTGGGTGCTGTTTTAGAGGACAGTCCGGGAGGGCTGCTCTGAGGAGGTGGCTTGTGAGCAGAGAGACCCTACGAACTTGCTCTGGTGTTTACTCCATGTCTCTTCTTTGCTTTTAGCTGGAAACTGATGGACGTTGTATGGGCCGGAGGCAGGGATGGTCGGCTATGACCCCAAAGCTGATGGCAGGAATATTTCCAGTTTTGAGGTGGCTGTGGCTGGCTCTGTGTCTGGACTTGTCACTCGGGTGATGATCAGCCCCTTGGATGTCATCAAGATACGTTTCCAGGTATCCTTTCCCTTTTTTTTCCATGTAATGGTCTGGATGACAAGTTCTCTCTTTCTTGTCAAAGCAGTTTCTAGAGCTTGGAATTTGGTCAAGGAGAAGCACTTCACTGCCTTTGTTCCATTTTCGAAATTGCTCCTTCTCACACTACCCTTGCCCCTGTTGTCCTGACCTTTTCAATTTTGCTTCCAGCTTCAGATTGAACGCCTGTCTCGCAGTGACCCTGGTGCAAAATACCATGGGATCCTACAGGCCGGGAGACAGATCTTGCAGGAGGAAGGCCCCACAGCATTCTGGAAAGGACATGTCCCAGCCCAGCTTCTCTCTATAGGCTATGGAGCTGTCCAGGTAGGTGGCGGGGGAGAATGAGTCGGCGGTCAGGCCCCTGGGTTCATGTTGCTCAACAGAGGAACACAAGGAAGGTGGGGCCCAAAGGGACCCTGCCTGGGTAGGACAGCAGGAGGCAGTCACCACACCTTCTATTTGTCTTAACCAGGAAACTACCTGGAGTTTGAAGTCTGAAATTGAAGATAGTCAGATCAAGCTGTGCCATGGGCATTCCCTTCCATATATTCCCCCCGTCCTCCACCCACCAAGGGGACTTAGCACCAGCTGGATATCAGGTGTTGCCCCTAGGAGGCTGTTCTGATGCTGTGCCCCCAGTGAGTTTTGGCAAGTGGTGATACCAGTCCTTTCATTATTCAAAATAGCATTTTCACACCTCTACTTCCTTTGAACTTCCCAGCAGCATTGTGAGGAAGGTAGACGTGGTGTTTTGTGGCTCACAGAGGAGCAGAGAGCTGTCAAAGCCACACAGCCTGGGTGTGGAGAGGCCGGGTTGAGTGAGAATGCAGGCCTCTTATCTTCTGTTCACACGTTCATGCTGCTCACTACCAGCTGGTTTTGTTTTGTTTAACATTTTATTTATTTATTTACTTATTTATTTGAGAGAGCGCATGTGCACCCAAGCAGGGGCAAGAGCAGAGAGAGAGGGACAAGCAGACTCCCCGCTGAGCATGGAGCCCAACTGGGGGTTCAGTGCCACATCCCCAAGATTGTGACCTGAGCCGAGACTAAGAGTCAGACGCCCAGCTGATTGAGCCACCCAGGCGGCCCAGCACCAGTTGATTTCATGGTGGGTGGTGTGTAGCCATACACTCTTAGTGGCTAGTAGGACTCAGCCTGTGCTGTGCTCACTGTGAGCCAGGCTCTGCATGAAGCACTTCCGTGCTTCACAGCAGGCCTTTGAGGTCACACCTGTGTTACCAACAGAAGACGAGGCAGAGAGAGCTTAAGTAACGAAGCCAGCCAAAGTCACCAGCGAGAAAGTTGGCCGAATCAGGATTCCCACCTGAACAGCCAGAGTAGCCCCTGTCTGCCTTTCTTGTGGCATCACAGCAATGGCTGAGGTGTCAGGTACTCATGGGTTGACACTCCCCTGCCATTCTGCCTCTGCAGCTAGCACTCAGATGCTGCAGCATGATGGATACACACAGTAGCGTGCTCTCAGGAGCCTGAGCCATCTTGAGCTGCTTGAGGAAGGTCTCAGCATAAGGGGGCTTATACCATAGAATATGGAATAAGTAGACTTCTGAGAGAATTTCTGCTCCAGGGCAGAGTGTCAAGCAGTGCCACTGCTAGTTGCACTGAAAGGGTACCCACAGAGAATCCAGCAATGGTTTTCCTTTCCCAGTTCTGAGGAAACTCGTTGAGTAGAACTTCTTTTTTTTTTTTTTTTTAAGACTTTATTTGAGAAAGAGAGAGTGAGAGGGGGAGAGGGGGAAGCAGACTTACAACTGAGTAGGGAGCCCAATGTGGGACACAGTCCCAGGACCTTGAAATCATGACCTGAGCTGAAGGCAGACACTTCACCGATTGAGCCACCCAGGCACCTCCGTGTAGAACTTTCTGAAATTTCTGGCACAGAGGTGCCTGGGTGGCTCAGTCGGTGAAGCATCCAACTCTTGGTTTTGACTCAGGTCATGATCTCCCAGCTATGGGATCGAGCCCCATATTGGGCTCTGTGTTCTGTGCAGAGTCTGCTTCAGATTCTCTCTCCCCACTCCCTCACTCACGCTCTTGTTCTCCCTCAAATAAATAAAATCTTAAACCCAAAAACTTTTGGGATGCCTGGTTGGCTTGGTGGTTGACGTCTGCCTTTGGTTCAGATTGTGATCCCAGGGTTCTGGGATCAAGTCTGGAATCAGGCTCCTAGTAGGGAGCCTGCTTCTCCCTCTGCCTGTGTCTCTGCCTCACTTTCTCTGTGTCTGTCATGAATAAATGAGTAAAATCTTAAAAAAACAAAAACAAAAAAAACCTTTGTGATATAAAATTTTTCCCATCTATTTTCCTAACCCTTTCGATATTTGGCTTTATTCAAATAGAATATAAAATCGCATCTGTACTTTGCACAAAATTATATGTTTATTGTGTTTTGTCATTGCTCAAGGAGAGTATTTCCTTACCGTAGAACTGAGCTCCACCTGGGCTGTGGTGTTTTGGGGGCGTATTTCTCAATTACTCTGTCATGTGCTCTTGCAGTTTCTGTCATTTGAACTCCTGACCGAGTTGGTGCACAGAGCCACCAAGTATGATGCCCGTGACTTCTCAGTGCACTTCGTGTGTGGCGGCCTGTCTGCCAGCGCAGCCACCCTCGCTGTGCATCCTGTGGACGTGCTGCGTACTCGCTTTGCAGCTCAGGGTGAGCCCAAGGTGAGTAGCTGTGCCAGAGAGGGGGTGCCCGAATAACAGAAGGTGTTCCAGGAGCTAGGACTCTTTTCTTTAGAGGGAACAAAGTGGGAGAGCCTGGGGGCTTTGCCTCCCCTCTGCTGGTCCATCTGTAAAACCTATAAATGTGCTGAGCACCATGCAAGGTGTTCACAGCCTCATGAGGGAGCCAGAACCTATAGGTGGGAAACAGAACAAATAATGAACAGCAGGCTGGATGGTAGAGGCATCTGGGAGAATGAAACTTGAGATCATATTTGAGTTATAAGCAGAGTGTTTTTGTTTTCCACAAAGAATGGATAGAGGAAATGGGATAATTGAGTCAGATTCCAGGAAGAATTTACTGAATGAAAGGGAGGGATTAAATCCTGAAATAGACCTCCCCACCATAATCTATGTTTCCTGGACATATATAAGAATAGCATTGTGTGTATGTGCGTACACATGTGTGTGCTCACCCAATAAAGAATAATTTTTCTGTTTCCTTTCTGCTTTAGGGTATTTTTTTTGGGAAGCATTTGATGTGTTTTAGAGTAACTATGGTTTCAGTTCAGTTCTGTTGCCTGGGGTGGAGATCCTGGGTTGGTGGAGCCCTTTTGTTGATGACTTTCTTGGTTTAGAAGGGCAAAGTGCCCTGGAACCAGTCTACAAGCAAAGGAATGGGACATGAGAGCTACATCCTTCTGTATGGCACTTAAGTGGGAAATACAGCTTTCTTCTGGTGGAGAAATGAGATGAGGGCCCTAAGCACTGAGCAGAGAGATGGGGAGAGGGAAAGAGTGTTTGCAGTTGGAGAAGACATAGCCCTCAGCAACGTGGTGGCTGCTGGGATGAAAAAAAAAAGATGAGTGGTGGTGCTTCATTGGCTTTTCCATTCTGGGATGCTGGTGTCCTTTTCCATGCCTTCCCAATCTTTAGTAAAAAAAAAAAAAAAATCTATGAGAAAGTACACCTAAATAATAGAGCCTTGTATATCCTAAGTACACCTTGTGTATCCATAAGTACACCTAATAGAGCATTGTATATCAATTATACTTCAATAATAATCTTGAAAAAGAGGTCTGTGGGAAGAAAAATGTTTAAGAGAAAAGAGAATAAAGAAGGAAAAAAAAAAGAAAAGAGAATAACATCTCTCTGGCTTAGATGATTGAGATAGAGATTCTAGATTCTGGAATGATCAGGAAATTGTATTGTGTGCCAAAGTGAGTAGTTTAAAAGCTGTAGACCCTCTTCCTTACATAGATCAGTAGTAGCCATGCTGTAAATCCTCAGCTTTTTTTTTTTTTTTTTTTTTTTTTTAAGATTTTATTTATTTCTTCATGAGAGACACACACAGAGAGGCAGAGACACAGGCAGAGAAAGAATCAGGCTCCATGCAGGGAGCCCGATGTGGGACTCCATCCCAGGTCTCCAGGATCATGCCCTGAAGGCAGCGTTAAATCGCTGAGCCACCTGGGCTGCCCTAAATCCTCACCTTTTAAATGTTTCTTAATCAGGGGTACCTCGGTGGCTCAGTTGGTTGAGCATCCGATTCTTGGTTTAGGCTCAAGTCATGATGTCAGGGTCATGACATCAAGTCTTGCCTTAGGGTTCCTTGCTCAGCATGGAGTCTGTTTGAGATTCTCTCTCTCCTTTTCCCTTTGCCCCTCCCCTGCTCATGTTTGCTCTCACTCTTTCTAAATAAATGAAGTCTTTAAAATGTTTCTTCATCAGTGATCTGTAAGATGTATAAAGGTTAAAAAGACTGGTGGTTCTGCATGAATTACAACAAAGAAACAGCCACCCCCTGATTCCAGTCCCCAGAGGTAACCACTTGTGGCTCTTCCATTATGTACTAACTAATTCTTAGTAACATGTTTATACTACTAGTTCTCTCTCTTTTTCTTTCTAGTTTTTAAATTATAGACATTAGCTATAGATGGCTACTGTGGAAGATGAGCTTTTACCTCTTTTACCATCACCCTTGCATGCTTGTGCTTTCTCTGATTTCAGTATAACTGATTTATAGATTTTGGCTAAATCAGTACTGAGTGTGCTGTTATGATTATGTAAATGTTACTGCTAAGCATTGAAATACATTATAATTACATTTTCTTGTGTATCTTTGTCTTGCCTGAAGTTAGTGATTGCCTTGTATTTTGTTTAGCTTCCTGCATGCTTATCACAAAGTACCCTCAAACAGTCTTAATAGGGTCAGCCTGTGGTCATTAGTCACCCATTATTATGGAGACCCTCCTGGAGCTTTCTGACAGCCTTCACCCTCTGGCTTCATTATGGACTCTTTGCTCCAGGACTATTATCAGCTGTTCTGTTAGGAATTTTCTTGTTGGGTCCCATGTCTTCTCTTTCTTGACTAATCCCTCATTTTGGTAAAGATATACTGGAGATAGAGCTTCTTTAGGGAAGGCTTGATAGAAAATGCCTTTATTTGACCCTACTTACACTTGACTTACAATTTGGGTGTAGAATTCTAGGTAGCTCTCAGTGTTGCCGTAGAGAAGTCCAGAACCACTCCGATTAATGATCCTTTATATGAAACTATCGTCCTTCCTGCCTTGGGAACTTCTAGGATCCCTTCTTGATTTCTGGCATTCTAGAAATTTACCAGTAATATGCACTGGTCCATGTCTCTTTCATTCATTGTGATGGGCACTTCCTGGACTCTTAGATCTAGACATTCCTGTTCTCATGCCTAGAAAATGGTCAAGAATGATTATTCACAATTGCTACTTTGTTTTTTTTTTTTTTTTCTTTTTTTTCTTTTTCTTTGTGGAATTCATGTCAGTTGGACATCCTGGGTTGATCCTCTGATTGACTTCTCTTTGCTCTACTATTGTTCAGCTGCCTCTCTGTCCTACTTTCTGGGAGGTTTCCTTGCCTTTATCATTTGGGGCCCTCTATTGAATTTAAAAAATGCTTGTAACATTAGTATGTTAGTTCCTAAGAGCACTTTTTTGGTTTGCTTTCGTTTGTTGAAGCATTACTTACATGGTAAAATTCACTCTTTTTAGTGTACAGCTTTCTCTCTCTCTCTCTCTCTCTTTTTTTTTTTTTTTTTTTGTAAGATTTTATGTATTTGAAGGACAGAGTACGAGCAGACCTTGCTGACCTTGGAGCCCGACATAGGGCTCAGTCTCAGGGCCCTGAGATCATGACCTAAGCCCAAATCAGACACTTCACCACCAAATCAGACACTTCAGCCACCCAGGTGCTCCTCTGACTTTTGATGAATGCATACGGTCCCATAACCACTACTATAGTCAAGACATAAAGCAAAAATTCTATCACCTCCAAAATGTCTTGCCTCTCTATAGTTAGTTCCTCTTTATTGACAGCCTCAGTTAACCACTGGTCTGTCTTCTGTCTAAAGTTGTGTGTTTTTCCGAATGTCACATACAGGGAATCACGTCTTGCATAGGTGTTTGAGTAGGTGCCCTTCACTTGGTGTCTCTAGTTGAGATTCATCCATGTTGCTATGTGAGTGGCTGGTTCTTTTTCCTTGCTGCATAGTATTCTATCCTGTGGCCCCCACCATGGTTTATTAGTTGGAAGAGATCAGGGTGGTTCAGTTTTTTTGGTGGTTATAAATAAAACCACTATGAACATTCACCTACAAATGATTGTGTGAACATTTTGTTTCTCTTGGGTGAATACCCAGGGGTGGGATTGTTGAGTTGTATGGTGAAAAAGTTTAGTTTTATGAGGAAAAGCCAGCCCAGTTGCTACTTGGCTATGCCATTTTGCAAACCCACCAACAGTTCCAATGGCACCTATCCTCACCAATACTTAGTATTATCTGTTTTTTATTTTTATTTTGTTCTTATTTATTTACTTGAGAGAGAGAACAAATGAGTGTGCCTGAGCAGGGGGACGGGCAGAAAGAAAGAATCTCATGCAGACTCCCTGCTGAGTGTGGGGCTCAGTCTCACGACCCTTAAGTCTTGCCCTGAGCTGAAACCAAGGGTCAGCACCTAACCAACCCAGGCCCTCCTGTTTATTTTATTTGAAATTTTAGCCACTCTACTAGGTGTGAATAGTGGTATCTCATTGTGGTTTTACCACAGAGTTGTTAAAAAAAAAACCAAAACAAAACAAAAACCTTATTATCTTTTTTTTGAAAATAGAGGTGTTTGGGACACCTGGGTGGCTCAGTGGTTGAGCGTCTGCCTTTGGCTCAGGGTGTGATCCCAGAGTCCCAGGGTCGAATCCCACATCAGGCTTCCTGCATGGAGCCTGCTTCTCCCTCTGCCTGTGTCTCTGCCTCTCTCTCTCTCTCTGTCTCATGAATAAATCAATAGAATCTTAAAAATAATTGTTTTTTAAGATTTATTTATTCATGATAAATCACTTTAATTTTTTTTTAAGATTTTATTTATCTATTTGACAGAAAGCACCAGCAGGGGGAGCAGCAGAGGGAAGTGGGAGCCTGATGTGGGGCTCGATAGACGCCCCCACCTTTTATCACGGAGGTGTTGCCTTCTCTGTGGCCTCAGCGAATATTGGTTCTAATTTTGTGGTTGGTCTCAGTTTCCTTTGGTTTTCTTCTTCCGTCTATACTGTCTCTTCCCTCCAGATGATTCCTCTGCCCTTCCGCCCCACATGGATCATTTTTGGTCTCCGGGGGTTTTGTGGTTTCTGTTTGTTTTTTAAGTAAATCTCTGCCCCCACCGTGGGGCTCAGACTGGTGATCCTGAGATCAACAAGAGTCACACACACCACTGAGCCAGTGGGTGCCCCTGGGCTCTGTTCTTAGCAGGGCTGTCCTCAGCTGTCTAGTGGCCCTGGGCTGCCAGCCTGGTGTTGCAGGGGACCTGGAGAAGTGCAGTGGGACGTGGTCCTGTGGCAGGCTTGTTGCTCGATGGTCTTCCTCTGAGTCTGGGCGCTCTCATGGAGGTCACCAGGGTGAAATCCTTCGGTGTGGCTGCCTGCACCTGGGAGCTGAGAGGAGAGGAGAGAGCCAGTGCCCCTCCATTAACACCCCAAGTAGCTCCATCAGCTGCCCTGTTGGTGAGGTGCCTCCCTGTGTCCACAGCTGCTCTGGTCCCCTGCAGAGAATAGAAGGGTACTCAGAAAAATCAATGCCCTGTGGTCTTCCCGCCTGGAGATCACCTGTTGACAGCTTACAAAAGGTTAAATATATGCACATGGCAAAAACCCTAAATAGCCTAAAATAATGAGTAAATATCTCGCTTCCCCTGCCTGGCCTTCCCTTCGTGGAGGTAATGCTCACCCTTCCTCATTTCTCGAGTATCCTTGGGTGGGGGGGGTGATCCCTGCTTAGTTTCCTCCTCCACAAACACTAAACCCACTGCTCAGCCTCTCACTGTGCTCATCACTATATATTTGGGGGATTATTCTCTTTCAGTCGTGTTAAGTGGCGTGATCCTGTTTCAGCAGCTGCACCGTGTTCTTGTGAACGGGTGTGCCATCATGATGGGGTGTCACCAGTCACCCAAGGGCAGACATTGCGTCTTTGCTGTTCTGCGGGGAGCTGTGGCAGCTGTCCTTGGGCATAAACTGGTGTGCGCTTGTGTGGACATCTTAGTCTTGTCAATAGCTGGAAAGGGAGTTGCTGGAAAACCCCACCCTTGGGGCTTTTGTCCAGCATTTTCTTTGTCCCCTGGGCAGGAGAAGTAATGCTCCTGGTAGCTGGGATTTTAGCCAAGGGGAGGTGCACATTGATGGGTTGTGTCCTAGAGCCAAACCACCACCATGCACTCACTCGAGCTGCATGCCTGCCATCCAGGTGTATAAAACCCTTCGAGAAGCTGTGGTGACCATGTATAGGACCGAAGGCCCCTTGGTTTTCTACAAAGGCTTGAACCCCACCTTGATCGCCATCTTCCCTTATGCCGGATTCCAGTTCTCCTTCTACAGCGCCTTGAAGCACGTGCATGAATGGGTCATTCCCACCGAGGGAGCAAACAGTGGTGAGACAGCCCTCAAACGAGGAGAATCTGGGTCTCCCCTGCCCCCACCCCAACGCCATAGCATCTCTTTCTGAACCATGTAGGGGCTGAGGTCTTCCTGTCAGGGGCTAGGGCCCTGTTCTCCAAACCCTGCTCTGTAGTACAGCCAACCAAACAAATTAAGCCAGCCGCCTGCAGACACTTTCGGCTCTTGCCACCCCAGCAGTGGCACCATCAACGTTTATTCCTGACTACGGTCAGGGTTTTCATTTTTGTCAGAGGGCCCACTTACAGACTGCCTGGTTTGGGTTGTGTGTTTTGGGGGACTGAGGGGGCGGCTGGGCCTCCTGGCCCCTCCCAGGCCTTGCACCAAGTCACACCATGGAGCCTGCAAGCCCCTACTTCCACTCCCGTTTGTCATCCATGCCCAGAGTGGCTCTGTGTGGCTCCCCTCGGAGATTCAGGATACCAGTGGATCTTAGTTTTATGGTGGAGGCTTAGAGCTCTTGACTTTGAACTTATCTTTCCCGATTGCCCTTCTCTCATTTTCCCTCTCAATCCCACTTTGGTTCAGAGAACCTCAAAAACCTGCTCTGTGGCAGTGGAGCTGGAGTCATCAGCAAGACCCTCACGTACCCCCTGGACCTCTTCAAGAAACGGCTGCAGGTTGGAGGGTTTGAGCGGGCCCGAGCCACCTTCGGCCAGGTGAGCCATCCGCCTGCAGAGAGCTCTGAGCCCTGCCTCTCACCTGCCTACTGGGCAGCATTATCCCCCACATCCCGTCCCTGGGGGTCCCCAGACACATGGGAACACCACACACAAAGCCCTGTGCAGTTGGGCACTGTGGGATGATCCAGGTGAAGGAGGGTTCAGTGTTTGCTCTTAAAAAGTGTTCAGTTCAGGGCACCTGGGTGTTCAGTCGGTTAAGCATTCAACTCGATCTCAGCTCAGGTCTTGATCTCAGGGTTGTGAGTTCAAGCCCTGTGTTGGGCTCTGTGTTGGGCTCCACCCTGGGCATGGAGCCTACTTCAATTAAAAAAAAAAAAAAAGTGTTCAGTTTGGGACAAAGAATATCTTCACATAAGAAAGGTCCCTGGGGCTCCTGGGTGGCTCAGTTGGTTGAGTGACGCCTGGTTTTGGGTTGAGTCATATCGGGGTCATGGGTCGAGCCCCATGTTAGGCTTCATGCTTGGCGTGGAGAGTCTGCTTGTCCCCTCGCTCTGTTTCTCCCCTGCTCTCATGCTCTTTTTCAATTACCAATAATCGCGCCTCGGATAAACCTCATTGGCTACGATACTGCCACTGCGCAAAGCTCTCGTGCTCTTTTTCAAATAAATAAAACCTAAAGAAAAGAAAAAGGTCCAAAATACTACAGAACACAGAGACTCCCATTGATGCATGGGGTTTTTTGCTTTATTTTGTAGGGGTTTCTGGAGAGGGGTGGATTAAATCTGAGTAAATTACATTATAAAGGCACTAAAAGGGTTTGTCACTTACAGAAGCCCCAGTTTAGGTGGTTTTGTGATGTTACTAATAGTCATTCTTTAGTCAGTTTGGATTTTGCAAACCGAATTTTCACCTGCTCTTTTGGGGCGCCATCCAGTGGTGGGCTGGGGTGTAGCAAGGGTGAGTAACTGCAGGGCTTTCCTTCTAGAAGCTGGGAACCTGGGAAGTCTGGAAGCTGCAGGCCTGATACATACATGACAGGAGAGGAGTGGCGTGGAATGGGAGACGGGAGGGAGGGAGCACCCCGTATTTGGGGAAGAGAGGAATTGAGTTCCTTGTAATATATCTTTGTAGGAAGTTCAGAGAAGTCCCGTAGATAAAAACTAAGACTCACAGGTAGCCCCCCTGCACCACCCACCCAGCCTCCCTGCACCACCCACCCAGAGAACACACAGAACCTTTGGCTGTAGTTTTGTTTCTTTGCATAAACATACACGGGTACTTTGTATCAAATACAGGGTGTATACAAGGTTGTATGCCCTCCTTTTTCCATTTATGAACTTGTCCTGCAGGAATGGTTCAAATTTGCATAGGGAGATTCAGTGAGAGGCCAGGACAGAGGAGAGAGGCCTTGGTCCTAACAGACTGCGTGGCGGGTTTGGTGGGAGGACTGGTGGGGAATGAGGGCAGATTAGGGAGGGAAGTTGAGGCCAAATGGAGCAATGCCCTGAACACCAGGCTACAGAGCTTGGATTTTATTTTATTTTAAAGTCTACATCCAGCATGGGATTTGAACTCCTAACCCTGAGATCAAGAGTCCCATACTCTGGGACTGAGCCAGCCAGGTGCCACTTGATTTGTTATAATGTTATTGTCATCATGGGGGTTAGTGGAGATTTGAAGGTAGCGAGGTTTGAGGGGAGTTGAGATTTGGGGATGTGAGTCTGGCAGCAGCATGTGGCTAACTGAGGACAGACTGGGGCCCAAAGCCAACAGGAGTCCGATCCAGATCTACTGCCCAAGGGGGGACCAGGTGGGATAGGGGAAAGAGTCCTTTTTTAAAAGATTTTTTATTTCAGGGCACCTGGGTGGCTCAGTGGTTGAGCATCTGCCTTCGTCACAGGTCATGATCTCGGGGTCCTGGGATCGAGTCCCAAACTGGGCTCCCTGCAGGGAGCCTGTTTTTCTCTCTCTGCCTGTGTCTCTGCGTCTCTCTGTGTGTCTCTCATGAATAAATAAATAAAATCTTTTAAAAAATTATTTGAGAGAGGAGGAGCAGAGGGAAGGGCAGGGGGAGAAGCAGACACCCTGCTGAGCAGGGAGCCCGATGCGGGGCTCGAACCCAGGACTCTGGGGTCATGACCTGAGCCAAAGGCAGACGCTTCACCAAGCCCCCCAGGTGCCCCAGAAAAAGGTCCTCAGGAGGCCCAGTCAGTAGGAGCTCTGTCCAGTGCTGATTTCCAGGCACCTCACCTGTTAAGTCTGAATTACCAGGCCAGGGATCCCTGGGTGGCGCAGCGGTTTAGCGCCTGCCTTTGGCCCAGGGCACGATCCTGGAGACCCAGGATCGAATCCCACGTCGGGCTCCCTGCATGGAGCCTGCTTCTCCCTCTGCCTATGTCTCTGCCCCCCGCCCCCTGACTATCATAAATAAATTAAAAAAAAAAAAAAAAAAGACTTATGAATTACCAGGCCACCTGGAAGAGAAAGGAAAGGTTAACTCCTCTGGCCTTTCAGCATTCATGGCTTTGTCCGGCAGGTGTTCATCGGGAGCTGTGACGTGCCAGGTGTGGGGCTGACCGAAGAGCCAGCGTGTGTGTGTGTGTGTGTGTGTGTGTGTGTGTGTGTGTCTGCGTCTGCTAATCACCTCTTCTGTCCTCTTCCCTGGCAGGTCCGCAGCTATAAGGGCCTCCTGGACTGTGCCCGGCAGGTGCTGAGGGAGGAAGGCCCTAGGGGCTTCTTCAAGGGCCTGTCCCCCAGCCTGCTGAAGGCCGCTCTCGCTACCGGCTTCGTGTTCTTCTGGTATGAGCTCTTCTGTAACCTCTTCCACCACATGAAGAAGGCGGACAGCTAGCCCCGGGGCAGGCAGGGCTGCCTCCAGAAGGAAGGCAGACTTAGAGCTGCTGCCCGCACCCGCTCCCCTCTCCCGGCGCCTGCTCTGCCGTCACTAGAAGGGCAAGGGCTTTCTCGGGGAGAATGCGGGACTCGATCTGTGGGGACGCAGCCACGCCAGTCAGAGGGCGCTGGAGCTGGTTTCTCTGTGAGGCTTGTGCTTGAAGTAGAGGCAGCAGCTGCCACCCTGCACTTCTTAGCCCCTCTGCCCAGACATCTGTCCGGGCTCTGGGGACTTCAGCTGGAGCCTGAGGGTTGGGGTTGGGCCCTTGGCGTGGCCCCGGTCCTCACGTGCGCTCATGGCCCCACCAGCTAATTTAACACACCCGAAGCTACAAGCACCTTCCTTATCTCACTCCATCTTCCCTTCTGCACCACATCCCTCCTCACAAAGTATGCAGGAAGGAACCCTTGCCTTCCTCAGATTCCATTTTTCTAAGCACTTGTATCCCTCACACAGCTTTGCTTCTGGCTCTGGGAGGAAGAACTGGTCACTTGATGCCCAGATCATCCTGTCTATGAAGTCTGGCTCAGGCTGTTCTCCCTCCCCTGGGTGGATGGAGCATAGCTGAGGGCCTCTGGGGAAAACATCCTGGCGGCTGGCAGGAAGTGGGCTGTGCTCATGGGCAGGACCTGTGGGTAAAGGGGGTGGTCTTTTTCACTCCTCTCCCCAGAGTAGGGGCGGGAGCCTTACAGCTGGGTCAGCTGGCATCAGCTGCCCACCCAGGGTCCCCCCTCCTGGGCTCAGCATGGTGCTATGTGTGTCCTCTGTCACCCCAGAGGGGCCCCAGCTCTGAAGCAGCCTTGTGAAGGCGGTGGTAGAAGGAAAGGCCTGGGCAACCAGCCTGCTGAGGGTGGTTGGTGCCAGGAGTGGGGGTTGTCAGCACGGGAACTCACGACAGCTACTCATCTGGGCACAGAGGAGAAACTGCAGTGAGGCGGTGGGGGAGACAGATGTACAGAACACAACCACCACCCTTTCCACCCACTCCGCACCCCCTGGGGAAGCCTGGCCTGCTGGCTTGCTCTACCAGGGGAGCCAGGATGGAGGAGCGCCAGAGCCCCCTGCAGGACTTCACCCTCCCCTCCGTGTGGGAGCAGGCCTGTGTGATGTCATAGCCTCTGGCCTGGGGCTTTATGACATATCTGAGACCCTGAATCCTGAAGCTTCCCTGCTCCTGGCTGCTGATTATGAAGGTCCAGGCTGTGGGTAGGGGGTGCTCCAACACCCACAGGGTTTGGGGCTGCAGGAAAGCAGCTACCAGAATGTATTAAGAAATTCCACTTTGGTGGAATGAAGTAAACTTTATTCTCTGCATGTGCTCGTGTCCACCTCAAGCAGCCCTTTTAACCGCCGTGGACAGGTCTGTGTGATGGGAAGAGGCACTGCTCCTCCAGCCCCTTCTGGTTGCCCTCGTCACCCAGGGCTGACCTCAGGGATGGCCCTCAGCTGCTGGGCCCGCGCCTCTTCCCCAGCCCCAGGCGCAACCGAGCCAGGGCCTGTCCAACTTCACGGTCACTCCCAGCACCTCCCGGCTGGCAGGCTGGCGGGGTGGGATCCTACTTGGGGGCTGGTCCGTTATGTTTTTTTTTTATTTTTATTTTTATTTTTTATTTTTATTTACTCATGAAAGAGGCAGAGAGAGAAGCAGGCGCCACGCAGGGAGCCCAATTCGGGACCCGATCCCAGGACCCTAAGATCATACCCTGGGCTGAAGGCAGGCGCCCAACCGCTGAGCCACCCGGGCGGCCCTGGTCCGCTGATTTTCAACCTGAGCAGTACGGTTTGTACTTGGAGGAGAGGGTGGGGGGACGATCCAGCCCTTAGGGGTCCCATTGCCTTCTCTCGCGCGGAAGGTGGAAGTGACGGGCCAGCCCTCCTTGTCCTCCCGCCGCCCCGCCCAGTCTCTTTCCATCCTGTTCTAACCTGAGCCCCGGGCGTGGGAGGGGGCCCCGCCGCCGGCGACCGAGGGCTTCCTCTGGGCGGAGGAGCGGGTCCGGCGCGGCGCGGCCGACTCGAGTGAGGACTCGCTGCGGGCGGCGTCGCGGGCCTTCCCGGCGCCCCCCGGACCTCGGGAGCACGCGCGGGGAGGACAGCGTCGCCGGGACTCCGGCAGGGGGCGCTGGCGGGGCGGCCCCGCCCTCCGCGCTGGCCCCGCCCCGCGCTGGCCCCGCCCCGCGCCGCGCTCGGAAATGACCTAAGCGGCGGCGAGGCCCGACCGGCCGCCCCAGCCCTGCAGCGCGGCGGACCGGGGGCGCGCACCATGCCCGTCGAGCGGCCTCTGGGCCCGCGGGCGCGGCGCCGGCCCGGCAGGTGGGTCCCGGCGCTCGCACGGCCTCGCCCGCCCGCGGGACCCCGGACGGCTGCGCTGCGCCACCCGGAAGGGGGTTCCGGGCTTGGGGAAGCCGCCCGGCTTTGGAGATGCCCGAGGTCGTCCTTGGACTCGGGGGGAGGCACCGCGTCCGGAGAGGGGACTCCAACGGGGACTGCCGGAGACGCGTCACCGGCTCCCCTCGTCTTTAGGAGGAAGGCTCCAGGATGGAGCTCCCGAGTGTGGAGTCCTGAGTGGGCAGGGTCGGGTTTCTGCCGCTCGGGAGGCCAGTTTACCCGGTCTGTCCCGGGGAGAAGTTGGCCCGGACCGGAGCGGATCAGCCCCGCACCCGCCCGCACAGGCCAGGCCGAGGGCTGCCGGCCGGGTTTGGGACTGAGGATTCTGACTACAGCCCAGGGATGAGTCGGGGCGGGGCGAGTGGAACCCTGCTGGGATGGACGTGTCCCGAGCCCTCGGCCCTGTCACTCTCTGGAAGTCGCGCTGGGCGAGCAGCTTCCAGGCGGGCTTCCGGAAAGGCAGGGAGCCGTCTGATATGCCCCCTACCAACACCCCCAGCGCAGTGCACCTCCCCCCAGCCTGGGTATCAAGAATAACTCTACCTCCTATGGAAATTGAAGGGTAGGCACGTCCACCTTCACCTCTTGTGTAACCCCAGAAGCTACAGGAGTTCTAAACAGCAGCAGGTGCCTGGCTGGTGCCCAGTCTCCACCAGAAGTCAAGCTTCCTGGGCCCTCAGCCAACCACCCAAGGCAATGGACTGGCCGGGAGCACCTGTCCCGAGCGCTGGCCAGCCCTGGCTAGCCCTGGCCGGGGCCTGCAAGGTAGAAACCAGGCCCTGCGCTGCACACCTGAGGCCTCTCCCTTCCCCTCTCCTTCCCAGGTGCTGTCATTAGTCCCTCCTCTGTAAAGAGCTGTGGGGGCTGGATGGTCATGGGGGAGCCTGGTAGAGAGGAGTATAAAATCCAGTCTTTTGATGCAGAGACTCAGCAGCTGCTGAAGACAGCACTCAAAGGTGAGCATGGGAGCCCTCCTGAGCTGTAGGGATGGGGCCAGTGGGATGGGCCTGGAGGTCTGAGCCTGGGAACATCCAACCCTTTGCTTTCTGAGAACAGGAGTCAGCAAAGTCACTCTTGGACGGCAGGACAAGCTACACTGAGGCCAGTAATTGAAAGAATGAATCATAGAGTCGCCTCTAGGGCAGCAAAGCCATTTTTTAAGGTTTAAGGACCCATGAAAGGGGGATGGAGCACAGAGAACGGAGTTCTTGTCTCCTAAGCGCTTACATTGGACCTGGCTTCCAAGTTGCCACAGCAGGTGGCCTTGAATGTGCAGAGCTGGCTGACTCGGGACAGAGGATGGAGCACTCTGCTTGGCAGAGGAGAGGCAGTAATTGTCCTGGACCAGTGCCTTCTGCAGCACTCAGAACAGAAGTTTGACTCAGCTAACAATTAGTAATGCCCATCACATGCCAAGCTAAGCCTGCTGGGGAGGCCCTGCCTGGCCCGCTCTTGTTAGGGGTTCATGTGTGTGTGTTGTAAGAACACTTTCTTCTGTGAAATTGCTGTCAAACACATCGTTATTCTGTGCTCCTTCCGCAATCTTAGTGCCAGGGAATGTGTGCCCTAAGAAAACTAGCGTTCTGTGATTAGTCTCCAACAGCGGCATAACCCAGCCACCAGCTGCTCCTGTGTGGTTACTTCTCCTGGTGTTTTCTGGTCTCTTTAAATGTAAGCATATCATGGGGGGTGGCTCCTTTGAAAACATCTCAAACTAGAAGCACGTGGAGACAAATGTAGTAATTCAGCAGCAACTCTAGACTTCCCACCTATCTCTGCCCTAGAGCCAGGTGCTGTGGACTTGGAAAAGGTGGCCAACGTGATCGTGGACCATTCTCTGCAGGACTGCGTGTTCAGCAAAGAAGCAGGACGCATGTGCTATGCCATTATTCAGGTGGGCTGGGACTGCAGAAACGCAGAGACGTTTTGGGAAAGGCTGAAGCAGAGGGCAGGTCTGGCTGCTGGCAGGACAGGAGCAAACGGCTTCCCTGAGAGGTGGAGTCAGACAAGAGGGTCCTCAGCCACTGAAGCTGGGAGGGGGGCCCACCATGGCACCGCCTCCGGCTCACCCTCCTTTCCCTGGCTCACAGGCTGAGAGCAAGCAAGCAGGCCAGAGTGTCTTCCGACGGGGACTCCTCAACCGGCTGCAGCAGGAGTACCAGGCTCGGGAGCAGCTGCGAGCCCGGTCCCTGCAGGGCTGGGTCTGCTATGTCACCTTTATCTGCAACATCTTTGACTACCTGAGGGTGAGGCCCTGGTAGCCACCCTGTGCAGCAGAGACAGCCTATCTCCTTCAGCCACTAAGCCAGGGCTCTGCACACCCCCTGCTCTCCCCCTACAGGTGAACAACATGCCCATGATGGCCCTGGTGAACCCTGTGTACGACTGCCTCTTCCGGCTGGCCCAGCCCGACAGTCTGAGCAAGGAGGAGGAGGTGGGTGATCCGGGTTGACAGCTGTGGAGGGGCAAGCCCTGGCTCGGCTCAGAATACCAGCCCACTGTCTGTGGAGGCATCCGAGAGCACCAACTTCCTAAGGCAGGAGCCTGGTGGGGATATTCAAGGCCTGTCTCAGTTCCAGGACAAGCTGCCAGACCTGGAATTTATCCAGAACAGAGAGCAGGCCAAACCTTCAGGCTCAGACGCTTTCTTCCCAGTAGGAAAGCCATCCTGTGATCGGAATCCAGCTGTGGATACAGATGGCCCAGAAAGGCAGTCTGGCAGGGCCGGGGAGGGGCAGAAAGCCTGGGTTAAGTGGCAGCTTAGAGACAGGCCTGGCATCCAGTCCAGCCCAGGAGAGCTCACGGGAGTCCTGAACTTGTCTCCATTAATGGAAGATGTGGCTAACACCCACCAGGTGGTGTGAGCATGACCAGGGAAGGCGTAGGGGGCCTGCGCGCAGCAGCTGTGATGGGCTAGCACCACCCTGGGGATCACATCTCCCGCCCCCTGCAGGTGGACTGCCTGGTGCTGCAGCTGCACCGGGTAGGGGAGCAGCTGGAGAAGATGAACCGACAGCGCATGGATGAGCTCTTTGTCCTGATCCGGGACGGCTTCCTGCTCCCCAGCGGCCTCAGCTCCCTGGCCCAGCTGCTGCTGCTTGAAATCATCGAATTTCGGGCAGCTGGCTGGAAGACGACCCCGGCTGCCCACAAGTATTACTACAGTGAGGTCTCCGACTAGGCCTCCAGCTCAGGCTGCCTCACCAGCAGCACAGGCCTCTCACCTACCCAACTCCCTGACTCTCCCAAAGACTGTCCCTTGCAGACCTTCAGTGGCTCCTGAGAAGTTCCTCACTTACATGGTGGTCCTGCCCTGAGCACCTTCTCTCCTGGATTCAGGGACTGGGGAAGACACCACACAGACCTGCCCTCACCGTCCCATCAACCTCTACCCCATCACCTCCAGCCTGGGCCATGCAGAGAAAGGCAGCTTCTAACACCCACTGCACTGTGTAACCACCAGTGCAAGAGCCAGCTTGGTGCCTCAGCTTCCCCATTTGTAAAATGGGTACCCAGAGCTACTGGTGGGATATTTTGGGATATTGAGGGGCAGAGCACAAGTCACCCCAGAAGCTGCTTTTTATACATTTTGTACAAGGACCACTTTGGAAACGAATGTATTTCCAGTCAATTTTAGTAAATGGCAGTTTCCATATCACATGCTACACCAGTTCAGGGCGAGAATTTTCTAATAAATCGTTTCTAATATTAAAACTGCTTCCTTTCCTATCATTCCAAGTTCTACCCTGAATTGAGAGAGAAGCTGGATAGGCCCTAAGTTCCTGGGGGAAATCCAGATTGATGTCTCCTCTTTGTGAGGAGATAGAGCAGGAAAGGCACGTCCAGCCCCCCAAACAAAGGACTAACAGGCATAAATACATTATTCCACCCTTAGGCTGGCCTGCCCTTAAAAAGGAACTACTTAGCCAGCAGGTGATTTTCACTGGGATAGTGGCTCCCATTATTTCTTGCAGTGGAGCACCTCTACCACCAGCGGTAGTGAGCCAGGGCACGGTTGGCCTCAGCCATCTTGTGCATGTCATGCTTCTTCTTGATCACAGGGCCCTGGTTGTGAAAAGCCTCCAGCAGCTCGTGTGACAACTTCTCTGGCATCAGCATCCGCCGGTGCTTCTTCTCCCTGCACTCCTTAATCATCCACTTCATGGCCAAGAAGCGACGACGCCGATCAGCAAGTGGCACAGGGACCTGGACAAGACGTGGGCAAGTTAGTCCAACAATTTGTCAGGGCTGCAGCCTCCCTCCTCCTTGAGCTCTAAGGAGTAGCCACAGGTTCCCTCTGAGCTAGCACTGACAATGCTCCTGAGGAGAGGGGCTTGGCTTCTCCTTTGTGAGTCCCCCTCACTCCCGGCAGATCTCAGTGCAACAGACATAGAGGCATTCATTGCACAGATGCTCATTAAGCAAAGACCTTGCTCACCTCTAAATGAAAGCTCACCTAGGTTGATATGAACATCAACTGGGAAAAGCCCCATCAAACTGGGGTGACTTAGCCAACTCAGATCAGGGGTGCCTAAAAACAAGACGCTCTTGTCAGTAAGTGTTTGCTAGACCACTACTATATGCCAGCTACCATGCCAGACCCTAGGGACACAGATGTTAATGAGGGTCTCCACGCTACATTAAAAAAGCAGATTAGAACACCCACTTGTAACACTGACACAGAAGTAAAAGCTGTGATAGAGCCTCATTCAATCTAAGAAATGGTGTCAAAACATGAGTCATGGGTCAAGCTCTAGACGTGGGTGTATAAAGACAAGTTCTACACATAGTCCTTCAGAAGAAGCTGACAATTTACAACACAGCACAGTGGACAGAACCGGGGTGGGGGGGTGGGGGCATCCAGAAAAGGTAATCTGGATACTTCTTTGCTCTCTTTTCTATCCTCTGCCTGTTGAGTTCTACACTAGGACTCAGGTGAGCAGACTGTGACAGAACCTGGTCCCTATAAAATTCAATCTTGACCCAACTCTGGGCCCTCCCACTCCCAAGCATTCCCCAGCCCACCCCTACCATCTTGTCTCATGGGTGGGCAGCCCTGCTTCCAGCCCTGACTGCTCACCTGATAAAAATGGCCCCCTCTGAGGATGGGTACCAGCCCTATCACGGGTTCACAGTTTTGCAGTGCTTGGTGGAAGATGACATAGGGGTTGCGTTCGATGGTGGCCTGTTCCTCTGCAGAAGCAGCATGGTACTTCTCAAACTGCTTCCTTTTCACAGCTTCAAGAGTCTGCAGAGAGAAATATTGGAAGATGCTGCCCCAGACTCCCTGAAAGGTTTATCCAGCTGAGCTAGTACCTTGCCTTCTACTCCTATCATCCTGTTCTTCTACAAGAGTGAGGCTCCTCTCTCAGCACTTCTAAGGCAGAGTTTTTTGTTTTTGTTTTTTTTTTAAGATTTTTATTTATTTATTCATAGAGACAGAGAGAGAGAGAGGCAGAGACACAGGCAGAGGGAGAAGCAGGCTCCATGCAGGGAGCCTGACGTGGGACTCGATCCAGGGTCTCCAGGATCACACCCCGGGCTTCAGGCGGCACCGGGGCTGCCCCTAAGGCAAAGTTCTTAAGTGCCTCCCTCTTTCCTGGAAGAGGACGAGAGCAGTAGGCTGAGATTTGTGTTTGGGGGAGTGAATGGTGGTTCCTGACTCCTGAAGGACTTCACTGAAGCCACCACCTCCACACATACATACATACATACATACATACATACTAGGGTCTTTTTCTTTTTTTTTTTTTTTAAGTAGGCTCCACACCCAGCATGAAGCCTCATGCGGGACTCAAACTCACGACTCTGAGATCAAAACCTGGGCTGAGATCCAAAGTCAGATGCTTAACCAACTGTGCCACCTGGGCACCCCATACAGGGACGGTAATTCTAATGGCAGATACGTGAAGTTTTTTTTTTTTTTTCCAAAATTTCATTTATTCATGAGAGACACAGAAAGAGAGGCAGAGACACAGGCCGAGGGAGAAGCAGGCTCCCTGTGGAGATCCTGATACGGACTCGATCCCAGGACCATGACCTGAGCCAAAGACAGACACTCAACCTCTGAGCCACCCAAGTGCCCCTGAACCTGTTCTTTTTTATGCTAAGCTGAAAGAGCCGAGTACAAAGCTATAAGCATGGAGACCGGAGAGACGTGCTGTTTACCTGCATCATGAGGGATCTGGCCAGTACTTTGTTTCCTCCTTTCATCATCATGTTGGTGAATTTACTTCAAGAAGAAAAACAAAATGTTTAGGTTTCCCAGGCTGTATCACAGAATCCTTACTGCAGGCCCTCCCTGGTATAGTCCTAGTCCGAGGAACAAAAGTGTTTGCTTCCATCTAACCTGATCACGGGGTCTTCAAACACAGAGCTTGTTTTCGCTGCTGGAGCAGCTTTGATAAGCTGAGTCTTCCTGAGTTCCTGTTCATACTTCTCTTCCTCCGTCAACTCTGCCAACGGCTTACGGTAATACTCCTTGTCAATCCGTGGATCCTTGTATTCGGGACCATAGCGGCTCCACCTCACCTGGGTTAGCCTGAGGAGGAAGAGGAAAAGGTCGCCAAAAGGTGACTCCACACGCGGAAAGACTTGACTTAACAATGGGCGTGTTTGCCAACCCGCCGACGAGGGAGAGAGGCAGAGACCGCTAGGCAAACCTGAACGTAACCATTCTGGCTCTTGTCCTAAGAGGTGGGTGGGCCTCTCCCCCAAAACACCGGGAAAGCCGCCTCGTCAAGTTCCCACGGTCAGGCGAGGTTCCTGAACCTCAGGACAGGCGCCCCGCCTAAGCATCTCCGCCTCCCCCGGCCCCACCCGCAGCTCTGAACTCTTTAGTAAGACCGCGCTTTCAGCTTCGACTCAGAACACTGTCGGGCGCGGGACAGTCCCTAAGCCCCGTCGGGCGGGGGACAGACAATCTTTGGCCCAAAGTCACGCAGCCAATTCAGAGGTTTGGGCCGAGGTATCCTAGCCCCCGAGCTCTCTGCAGGCTCCCGCGGGCCTGCCCGTGGCCCTTTCCTTCCCTGCAGGTCTCTCCGTGAAGTCCCAGGTGGCACCCCAGCTTCCTGCCGTCCTCTCACCCTGGTAGCCGCCGGACACCACTCCGCAGGCTCAGCGCCAGGATCGGCCACCCTCCCGCAGCCTTCACCGCGGGGGCCGCCATCTTGGCTGGCCACGAGGACCCCGCGTAGGCTGCCCCTGGCGTGCCTGAGCGAGTAGACGGGAGACGGGGAAAAGGCTCCGCAGGGTCCTGAACCTGTACGTCACTCCATTAATCCGAGCGTTGAGAGTCTCTCACTCCGAGGTCCACAGGCAAGAGCCAGAAGGAAACATTCGACGTCTCCTTATCCGCCGCAGCCCGACGTGACCCTCTGCAGCGGGGCTCTCTCCTCTCAGGCCCCCATGCAGGCCCCGCCCCGGCTCGACGCTTGCAGGCTCTCGCGAGGTTTGAGGCCGCTGGGCCGGCCCGGGCGGCTGCAATATGGCGGAGGCGGAAGGGGAGAGCCTGGAGTCCTGGCTGAGTGAGTAGCCGCGGCCGCTTCTGCCTGCCCTCGAGCCCCCTCTCCGCCCCACTCCGCCCCCCTCCGCTCCCAGGGGTGTGCGGCCGCGTCGCCTGGCAGCTCGCGCCTGGGCTCGCCCTTGCCGCGAGCATTCCGCGATCACGCCCCTTCCCCAGCAGGGCTCCCCGGCCCCCGCCCGGCGCCTCCTCCCGCTCCTGCGCGCGGCGGCGTCTGCTCGGGTCCGCTCCCGGCCCCGCGGGCTCCGGGGACGCGGCAGCCCAGTGCTTCCGGCTGACATGCAGCGGCGACCTGGGGAGGTCGTGGTGGGGCCGCGCGCCGCGGGGACTCCGGGCCCCCTGTGCCTCCGTGGAGGGGAACTCCGGGAGCGGTGGGTGCCGCCGAGCGTACGCGCACAAGCTTCAGGGCTGTGACCGTGTGTTTGAGAAGTGGCTTCCTCGCCCGGGCAGAATGTTTGAAGTGAGAAGAATCTAAAAAGGCATGACAGAGGTCTGCCCTATTCCTGCAATGCCCAGAGGGCTTGGTGGTGTCCGTGTTGGGGGGACACACACTTGAACGTCTTAACGAGCCATTCGTAGGTAGCCTGCTTTGAGCAAAGCTGCGGAGCGCAGCCTAGTGCGGTAGTTAGAGCGGCGGCCCCTTGCTCTAATTGCTAGTTCATACTGCTCCTGAGGAAATATGGGTTAACCTTGTTAGCAGGTAGTACTCTGCCGAAGGGTTAATAAGTTAATTTTCCTATGGGCTTAGAAGAGGCCCCTGGAGACCTCTTTAAGTGAAGACAGAAAATTGTACAGAGTGATGAGACAGGATGCCCAGAGATTGCTTTGTGCAGGATCTGTTTACTAGAGCCTCCAAGCTGTTGGAGGTGATGGCTGTTTATGCCAATAGCCTGGCTTTTCTTTTCTTTTCTTTTCTTTTCTTTTCTTTTCTTTTCTTTTCTTTTCTTTCTTTCTGACTTTATTTATTCATGAGAGGCATAGGGAGAAGCAGGCTCCACACGGGGAGCCTGATGTGGGACTCGATTCTGGGACCTCCAGGATCATGTCCTGGGCCAAAGGCAGGTGCTCAACCGCTGAGCCACCCAGGGATCCCTAGCCTGATCTTACTTAATAAGAAACCCCCTGCAAGTGATTGAACCTAGGTTACATTTGCAAAATCTGCAGTTGCCGGCAGGTCGCAAAGTCTTCTGTATATGGAACTGATCTCTGAGGAGCTCAGACTGCTCCAAAGGCATTCATTTAATTCATCAAGTACCCTGGCGAACCAGGTACTACTATCACAATTTCACAAAAAGAGGACACTCTGGGGGATCCCTGGGTGGCTCGGTGGTTTGGCACCTGCCTTTGGCCCAGGGCACGATCCTGGAGTCCCAGGATCAAGTTCTGCGTCAGGCTCCCGGCATGGAGCCTGCTTCTCCCTCTGCCTGTGTCTCTGACTCTCTCTATCATGAATAAATAAATAAATCTTAAAAAAAAAAAAAAAAAAGGACACTCTGGACTCTAATCAAACCACTTGCCCAGACCCATCCAACCAGTTATAACTACACTGGAATTGATTCACAGATATTAATGAGGACAATGGAATAATTTGACCTATGCTGAGTTTAATAGTTTCTCGGCTTACAGTTATATTTTGAAATAGAGGGACAGACCTGTTTTTGAGGGAGAGTGGAGATGGTGAGTGAGGGAATGGGATGATATCTGTAGACAGTAGAGCTGAGACTAGCCTTTGATCTTTCCCATTAGTGAGAATGACATTAGCACTGTTAAGATTCTTTCCTTTTTTTTTTTCCAAGATTCTTTCCATTTTAATCTGTTGTTCACCTTCACAGTTCTTAATGACTTACGTTGTGAACTTTATCAATTGAATGGACCAGTGTTTGTGGTTTAGCTCTATTTTCGTCTAGAGCCTTGTCACTCCATAGTTTGCCAGAATCATAAAGGCCTCTGCTGGCCGGGTGACTAAAGTGTCTCTCCCCTTCCCCTCCATCCACTCTGCGTTCTCCCAGAAGAGCACTTCTGCACACCTACTGCCGCCTCTTTGTGGCTCCATGGTAGTCTTGCTTTGCTCAGTCAGCTGTTCTTGTCCCACCAGCACACAGTGCTCTCCCTCCTTGGAAGCCCTGTTCCCCTTTGCTCAACTAAATGCTTTAAAACCCATCTCAGGTTCTCCTTGCCCATGGACTCTTGATTCAGCCTTCCCTGAAGTCCTATCATTGTCTTAATCAGTCTATAACAAATACCTGCTATATGAGGTATTATGAAAATTAAGTTCAAGCTGTCTTTGTCTTCAGTTTGATAAAGGTGATGCTGGAGTGGATAAAGCATTCTTTTTTTTTTTTTTTTTTTAAGATTTTATTCATTTATTCATGAGAGACAGAGAGAGAGAGGCAGAGACACAGGCAAAGGGAGAAGTAGACTCCCCACAGGGAGCCTGATATGGGACTGGATCCTGGGACCAGGATCACTCCCTGAGCCAAAGGCATACGCTCAACCGCTGAGCCACCCAGGCATCCCTGGATAAAGCATTCTTAAAAAGATACAGGTACAGGGCAAGAGCTGTAAATGCTAAAATGCAGACAGTTTCTTTAGGAAATTGGGGATAAGTGGAATGGAAAGATGATTCTCCCAGTGAGGAAGTGGCATTCGAGCCAGGCCTTGAAGACTGAGGAAAATTGGCTAAGAAAACACTAGACAGTGATGTAAATAGAGCAAACCATGTTTGGGGCATATAGAACAGGTGTTTGGCTGGTTTAGGCTGGGAGTTCCTGTAGGAGTGTGATGGGAGAGAAAGCTGGGAAGTTAGATCCAAATTCTGGAAAAGCTTGAATTCCAGCCCAAGAAGTTTAAATTTCAACAGTTATCAGATCCCCGTTCTTTTTTTTTTCTTCTTTGAGATTTATTTATTCATGAGAGACAGAGAGACTTCCTGGGTTCACGCCCAGAGCCAAAGACAGACGCTCAACCTCTGAGCCACCTAGGCTTCCCATCAGGTCCCCATACTTACCTTATCTGGTGAAATCAGTGTTTTAGGAGGATCAGTTTAGGGGGTTTATATAGGATAGCAAGTAGCAGAAGTTTTGGAAGCAGGTGAAGAAATAAGGAGGTGGGGTGGAGGCAGCGGTAAGAAAGGGAGGGATTTATTTATTTTTTTGTACACCCAACATCACCAAATAATTTATTTGGAACCAGAATTAAAAGAACATTTGACAGTTCTCTGAACATTTGACAGTTGTGAAACATGTTTATTCCGATCCAGTTGTACAACTAATCTAGGACAAATTGCCAAATAAATTTTACATTATTTCTTCAGGGCTGGGGTTTGTCCAAGACTTCAAATTTGGGATCTTCAAATTTGAAGTCAGGGAACGTATTCATGTCTGCTTTACCATACATTTGCTTAAGCTTAAAAAGCTCCTTCTCCAGGTCTTGCTGGTACTCTGGGCCAGTATTAACAGGTCCTCCAGATGTCTGGCGCTTAGTTCTATATTCTCTAATCTTGTCCACAAAGAGTTTCTGTACAGGATCAAGTTCCTTGTTAAATGCTACTGCTGTAACACCAATGTTTCTCCTCAAATGGACTGAGATTGTAGATCGAATGAGAGAGGAGAACCTGAGAGCCTCTGAAGAATCATGGTGATTTCTGTTACTTGCACTCAGTCCCAAGCTGCCAGAGAGAAAGGGAGGGATTTAAAAGGATGTGGAGAAGAAAGGGACCCTGGGTTGCTGAAAGTGGGTGAAAGGGAAGGAGTCCACAATGGGGGTTCAAAGCTGGATGCCTGGGTATAGAGGCAAAAGGAGTCTTGAATGATGGCATCATTTATAGAAATGAGGAAGTCAGGAAGGAGAAGTAATGAGTTTGTTTTTAAACTCCTTTTTGTACCAAATTATATAATTATACTCTGCTTTGCTTTGGTTATTTCGCACGTGTGGCACCCAAAGAGCATAACCTCCCCAAGAGTGGTCTCTAAGTGCGGACTTTTTCTGTAGTCTCTCCCTGGCCTCTCTGGTACTTCGTTTTCTTTGTTACATTATTGATTGATTGGATAGTATCATACAGTGTAGTTGATCCCTGTACTTAATTTTCTATGAGTGCTTAACAAAGACTTGGTGACTATGTTTCTCTTGATTCAAGACCCCAGCATGGAAAGCTGACTCTTGATTTCTCTTCCATCCTGTGTCTTGCCTCTGCTAATCTCTAAGTCATGTGTTACATAGAATCTGTCGGCTGTGAAATATCTGAGCCATGCTGGGATTGGGTAGCTGGTGCTGCCCCTACTGGAACCATCTTTCCTTGACCTTTTGAGGCCCTGCCACCGTCAAGGCTAGGGCTAGAACTAAGCTGAAAATGAGAGCAGGAGATCTAGAGGCACAGACATGCAAGAGAATAAGGCTTGCAAGGGAGATCTGAAAATAGAAACCTTAAGTCAGAATAGAGCCCAGAGCCAATTCTAGAAGGTGGGGTTTACAGGGGAGACTGTGGTGTCACCTCTGTGCCAGGAGCATGTTGAGTGGGTGGAAAGTCGTGTACATCTGCGGGAGGGAGACTGGTCAAATGCAGAGATTGAGTTACCCAGAATTACCCCAACTTCCTCCAGTTCCTAAGGGTGCTTGTGGTCTGCTTTCCAAGGGAGAGTTGGAGGAGATCCTCAGACCCAGGCCTCGCCATTGCTGAAACCAAGGTTTTGCGAGCCCATAGGTAGGCAGAGAGCTCCCTGCAGATTTGCAATAGGAAGGTCTATCAGGTGAAAGGAAGTGGGACTCTAGAGAAGTTGAGCACAAATGAGAAGGAAGTGGGCATATTCCTGGAACAGAGGTGCTATGGGAGTTACAAGAGGCCTGGGAAGAACATGCTCGATGAGGCCCCCACTGCTCACGTGTGTGTGGGCAGGAGCATCCATGCTGTACTCTAGAGCCATGCTTTTCCAGTGTGAACAGCGCAAAAGTTATACCATGTTATACCATGAGGGATGTGACTCTTCTCAAAATAATAATAGCAGCAATGGGAGGGGTATGGCCCCTCAGATGGTCTTATTTTTTGTCTCCTTCAGGCTCTTATTGTCAAGTGAGAACTTTAAGCATCTCAAATGATAGATTAGTAACAAAGCCATGCCAACACCTGAGAAGGTATCAGACAACTGATGGGAGAAACATGGGGCTTCTGGAAGGCGACAACTTGTAGATCACTGTGGCAACAAATAGCCACTCTTGAATTAGTCTTGCTTTTCTTCTAGCTTGACATTTTAGAGGGTCTGCTAATGGTCTTTTCAAGATTGAGGACAGACATTTTCCTTTTCCTCCAAATATGAACCTAAACCATCAGAATCTTCCTACAGTTGGAGCAGAGGCCTTCTTCCCTCTGCCTCAGGGTGGTGTCTGCTGACTTCTTGGGCCTCAGAGCCCTGGGAGGGTGGGGGATGTGGGAGCCCTTGTTAGGATTTGTTCATGGAGCTAGTGAATTTTAATGTTAGGAAAAAGGAAGTTAAGAAAACAGTCACGAGAAGTCAGAATTCAGGAACTTCTGACGACACCCCTTGGTTTGGAAGTGCTTTTTCAAGGTTCTGTTGCTCTGCTTTTGGCGCGGGGGTGTGGAGGGGGGATTTGCAAGAGCATGGGTATTTAAATAGGATATACGCCTTCAGCCTTCCATTTGTCTTCCAAACCTGAAGCCCTAAATTTAGCAAACAGCTTGAGAGTGCTTTCTGGAAGAGGCAGACTCCCAAGGTCTGAATCAGAGATGGGAATACATTTAACCACCCTCAGTGGGGGCCAGCCTCTTTAGCACAGGTCTGGGGATAACCGGGGAAATAACACAGTAACACCAAATAATCGGAGACTTGACATTTAGCACCTGGGTTTTAAGCCCTCGATAATCCTCTGAGAACGCTCCAATTACTTGCCCTTGTCCTTAATCATAGGAGACTATTTAAACTTGAGGGTACTGGGACACCTGTATGTGTCTATGTGTCTCATGAATAAATGAACTCTTAAATAAATAAACTTGAGGGTACTGAGTGCTCAAGGGCAGATTCTGTTTCTGCAATCCCATAGACAGTACAATGATTGGTGCTTAGTAGGGACTCGGTAAATATGAGCTTAAAATATGCAATAGAGGGATCCCTGGGTGGCGCAGCGGTTTGGTGCCTGCCTTTGGCCTGGGGCGTGATCCTGGAGACCCGGGATCGAATCCCACGTCGGGCTCCCTGCATGGAGCCTGCTTCTCCCTCTGCCTGTGTCTCTGCCTCTCTGTCTCTCTCTGTGTGACTATCATGAATAAATAAATAAATAAAAATAAATAAACCACCATTTAAAAAAAAAAATATGCAATAGAGAAAACATTGAAAGCAGGGGGTGCCTGGTCTCCCTCTGCCTGTGTCTCTGCCTCTCTCTCGCTCTCTCTGAATAAACAAATAAATAAAATCTTTAAAAAAAAAAAAAGGAAAAGAAAATTAGGTCTTGTAAAAGTTTTTGAAGCGTATGTAGGAAATACTTTTTTTTTTTATGATTTTATTTATTCATAGAGACACAGAGAGAGGCAGAGACACAGGTAGAGGGAGAAGCAGCCTCCATGCAGGGAGCCTGATGTGGGACTCGATCCCAGGTCTCCAGGATCAGGCCCTGGGCTGAAGGCGGCGCTAAACTGCTGAGCCACCCGGGATGCCCGGAAATAATTTTTCTAAGTATGTATATTCCTTATCAAATATTACCTGGCTTCAGTTTTTCCGGGAAATGCTTCTTGATCATCCCTACTTGCTTAATAGCTTATTTTGGAATAACTAGAGTTATTTATATTATATTAAAATTTTTATGGTTATCTTGGAAGGTTTTTATCATTTGTGTTTATAATTGTCTTATTGATCATGGTCGACTCTAAGCTTCACAAGGCTGAGAATTTGTTTTCCCTTCATTTGTGACTTTCTAAATACTGAACTGACCTGTTGAAGGTTCTCTATCAGAAAAGAAATTTGGAAACAGACTTAGCTTCACAGTAGTGTCTAAAAATTGTTGGGAAACCTTCCATTATGTCCTCCTTGCTCTTTATAACAATGGTCTTCCACTTTGCTCTGTCCCAAGATAAGGCCACCAATCCTTCCAACCGCCAGGAGGACTGGGAATACATAATTGGCTTCTGTGATCAGATCAACAAAGAGCTTGAAGGGTGAGTCTCAAAGCCATTGGCGGGGGCAAGTGGGAGAGAGCTGACTGCAGAAGTCAAAACTGGCCAAGGAGGGCCAGCCAGGTAGCCCCAGGGTTAGTGCCTGAAAGCGTGGTCTCTTGTCTCCCAGGCCACAGATCGCTGTCCGACTGCTAGCCCACAAGATCCAGTCTCCGCAGGAATGGGAGGCGGTCCAGGCCCTGACGGTAGGTTGTTTCATTCTGACAGTGGATTTTAATGAGCAGAGGCCTTTTGCCCACTGGGTTTTCTGAGGTTTTCAGGGCTCACATCCTAAGGTAACTGAAATCCTCAATACAAGATCCATCTGGAACACATTCCATAAACTGCCCCGTGATTACGTGTGCCCTTGTGCCAGGCGCCGAGGCTGCAGAGAGGCCTGAAGTGCAGTCTCTGCCAGTGAGGCCACAGGTCGAGTGGGAGAAGCCAAGTGACAAAGGGTGGGAGCCAGAGGCAGGGGCCCCGAGCACAGGGTGGAGCTCAGAGGCAGGTTCTTGGAGAGATGCTGATCTTGCCAGTCACCAGAGTTGGCCAACTAAAGGAAAGTGTGGCGAGTATAATTTGCTCTGTCGCTAAAAGTAACACTACTTCCTACTAAAGGCAGCTTACTTGCAAGTTCTTTCTCTGGGTGCAGAGTCGCTGTGCTCTGTGGACAGGGTCCTGGCTGAGCGCCAGCTCCCACCCAGATACTACCCCCCACCCCCGGCACTGAGTGCCTACCCCTCATGTGGCTGCAGGTGCTGGAGGCGTGCATGAAGAACTGTGGGAGGAGATTTCATAATGAAGTGGGAAAGTTCCGGTTTTTGAATGAGTTAATCAAAGTCGTCTCTCCAAAGGTCAGTCAGCAGCAGTCTCCTCATTTCTAGGAACTCCGTTTGTGGTTCCCCCCTCCCATCTTAACTGGCTTCACGGTACAAACATCTCTACAGAACTGTCTTTAGAGAGCTGTCCATGTCCTGTCCTTAGAGAGCTAGGCCCTGAGGGGAACCCTCTGACGGACTCCTGGGCTGAATGTGAGGTGATGTGGCAGCAGGTGGGGGGGTGGGGGTGGGGGAAGCGCTAGGGACAGCGGTCACTTTGGTCTGTCTTGCGTGGATCCAAGAAGTTAGTCTTCTCATCACTCAGCCACTCAGCTCCTGGGGCATGCTGGTGTTGCTCTTAAGCTCTGGGCACCACTTAAAGGATAGAGAGCTGTTTCTCATACTTAAGCCATTCTCATTCATTCCCTTGAGGTAAAATGTCACTTTCTGGGAGATGATGCATGGAAATCAGGTGGTGGGTTCCCCGATTCCTGCCTGACCACAGACCGTACCCTGAGAGAGCAAGCGTTGCCACCGGCAGTTTCCTTGGCTCCCCGCGCCATGTCACAGATACCTTCTGGTTTTGGGGTGGGCCTGGAGGCTGGAACCAACTCGCAGCCTTTCATTGCTGAAGAGCTTTCCCACGGTCTCTGCCTCCAGGTGGCAGTTACGAGCTTTTCCCATTTCCTTTTGCCCTTAGTACCTGGGGGACAGGGTGTCTGAGAAAGTGAAGACCAAGGTTATCGAGCTGCTTTATAGCTGGACGTTGGCCCTGCCAGAAGAAACCAAGATCAAGGATGCTTACCACATGTTGAAGAGGCAGGGTATGTGCTTACCTTCCCTCAGCCTCCAAGCAGCCCCAGAGGCTGGCTAAGGCCAGGAAGGGGGGTGCTGTCTGCCGTCCCTTCCTTCCTCCTCAGGACAACGGGAAGGGCTCAGCTGCACTTTGAGGGGCAGAGGTGTGTACTGTCCTCTCACCCTCTGCAGGCCCTCGTCACAGGGATGTACCCCTCTTTGCCGTGTGAGGAAGGGGTCAGGGGGACCCCAGCCTGAGCCAACGCTCTGCCCCCTTGTGTTCCTGTCAGGCATAGTGCAGTCTGACCCACTGATCCCTATGGACAGGACACTGATTCCCTCTCCACCACCTCGTCCCAAAAATCCTGTTTTTGACGATGAGGAGAAATCCAAGGTAAAGTGCGCCCCCGCAGATGGCATCCTCAGATGAGGCGTGGGCTCAGTGCTGCGGGAGCTCCAGCCCCTCTGCGGTCTCCCCAGGTGGGTTGCTGCCTTTCCCTTTACCTTTGGTACCTCTTCTAGCTTTTAGCCAAGTTGCTGAAAAGCAAAAACCCGGATGACCTACAAGAGGCCAACAAGCTCATCAAGTCCATGGTGAAGGAAGTGAGTGGGCCTCGGGCTTGGGGCGGAGGAACCCATGACCACAGACCAAGAGTCCCTTCCTCCGCTGTGAGGCCTGTTGCTCATCCCTGCCCACCCTCCCCCACCCCCCCACCCCCCGCCATCACGAGAGGCCACTGGGGCTTCTGGGGAAGAATGGATTAGAGGAGCAGGCATACACGGGGGCTGGTTTAGGGGTGGGGACAGGCCGTTATATAAAAGAAAAACTAAATACGGACTGAGGCTTGTGGTTCCCAAGAACTGTGCATTAAAAGGAGTTTCCACCAGGACTAGCCTCTGCTTACGTTCTCTGGTGCGACCCTTGGCTATGGGGGGGCCCTGGGGAGCCAGGGAGAGGAGTCTAGTTGAGCTTTTTCTCCTTGTCTTTGATGTAGGATGAGGCGCGGATCCAGAAGGTGACCAAGCGTCTGCACACTTTAGAAGAGGTTAACAACAACGTAAAGCTGCTCAATGAGATGCTGCTTCATTACAGTAAAGAGGATTCTTCAGAGGCAGATAAAGAGCTCATGAAGGTAGGCGATCCCGAGAGCCAGGCTCCAGGGAAGGGAGCCAGCCTGCTCAGCCCTGCTGTTCCTTATTAATCAGCACGGTGGCCGCCCCCGTTTTACACAGACTATGGCTAACGCACATGGCAGGGGAGCTGTGTGTACCCCCGAGTCCGTGTGATTCCGCAGACCCACCTCAGGGCTCACTGCTCTCTGCCTGGCCTCCTTGCCTCAGGAGCAATAGGGCAGAGCCACCCACCGTGTGCCCCTGGTGCTGCACCTTAGTCCTTCGTCACGTAGATATTCTGAATTCTGAGGCACGTGCTGGCCTCGGGGACAGGAAGGGAAACGCTTCCCCTGGTCCTAAGCAGACATCTTAGGTGACACAGCGCGGTGGAAGCTGGCAGCAGGCATAGGGGGCCCAGTTCTGCCAGGTACCGACTGGGGCAGTAGAGAAGCCTTCTGTCTTTCTGGATGTGGACACTGAATTAGATCACTTCCAAGGGACTTTGTAGCTCTCACCTTTAGGTTTGGGACTCTTTCAGGAGCTGTTTGATCGGTGTGAGAATAAGAGGCGAACATTATTCAAACTAGCCAGTGAGACAGAGGACAATGACAATAGTTTGGGTGAGTCAAAGAGTAGTTGACAAGGATGACCCAGGAATTTGGATTTGGCCGGGGAGGGTGAGGGTGGGAGTAGTGTCATGGCTGGGAGTGAGAAGTACCTTTTTCTGCTCTAGGGGACATCCTTCAGGCCAGTGACAACCTCTCCCGGGTCATCAACTCTTACAAAACAGTCGTTGAAGGACAGGTTATCAATGGTGAGGTAGCCACCTCAGCCATGCCAGACTCGGAAGGTAAAATGTTCTTCTCCCTTTGGACCCATCCAGACCAGCCCCAGGCCTACCACCAAGCGGGGAGTGCTTGACCTGCATGTCACCCCACAGGGCCCAAGGGGATTCTAAGCCCTTCCAAATGCTCCTCCAGCTTCTGAGAGGCCAGAGGCTATGGATAGGGTTTTCTTTGTTTGCTTGCCTTTGTTCAGTGTTAGGCTAGAGGCTGTACTTAGGGTTCTGCTTCCTCTGTGCAGCCACTAGCATGGCCCCTACTCACCCCTGTTCCCTTCCATTCGCCCATCTAGGAAACCACTCCAGGAACCAAGGCACTCTCATCGACCTTGCTGAGTTGGACACACCAGGCAGCTCATCCTCAGTGTTGGCGCCAGCCCCACCATCCTCCGGCATCCCTATCCTCCCTCCGCCCCCTCAGACCTCAGGACCTGGGCGCAGCCACTCTTCCAGCCAGGCTGAGGTCACCCCAACACCCAACAGCACAAGCAACGCCCTCTGCCTGCTGGACGAGGAGCTGCTCTGCTTGGGTGTGTCCCAGGGGGAGGCTGTGAAGGGCTTCTGGTGGAGCCAACAGGGCAGAAAGGCGTGTGAATTGGGAAAAAGGACCCAGGGCTGCCCCTGTACTTAGCAGGAATGGGGAAGGGAGGCTTCAGGTATAGGGAAAGTCAAGTTCAATGCCTTCAGGCTCCCAGGGTGGTCTGCATACAAGCTCCAGAATGGACATGGTGGACTGAGTGTCTTGCTCAGTCCAGAAGCTAACCCCCCTCAATGTAAGGACTAAAGGATTTATTTCCCTCTGGAGGCTGCCTGGAAAAATACCTAGTCCCCACTTGTCAGCGACTTTTGTCATGTGACTCTTCTAGGGTAAATGGGGCTGCCCAAGGCCAGAGCCCCTTCTCATCACCATCATCTTCTCTAACAGGCCTTGCTGATCCAGCACCCACTGCTCCTTCCAAAGACTCAGCTGGAAACAGCCAGTGGCCCCTGTTCCAGGTAGAAGCATCACTAAAAAGCTCAACCAGTTTCACAGACTTCCTCTTTCATGACTCCTCAGCCACAGTTGGCTGCAGCCCTGGCTGTCCATACTCCCTGCCCTGGGTGGGCTTGGGAACACTGATCACAGCCACGGGGTTGCCCCGGGCCCTACAGAGGGGGCTGCCTATCGGGCCCCCAGGGTGGGGCCCAGAGCTGGAGACCCAAAAGCCACCAACCGCGACAGCTCCTCCATGCTTATGGCTCACTCACACTTTCCACTCCTGACAGAATGAGCAGTCGGACCTGGAATTCTGCGGCCCCAAGCCTGGGAGTGCTGCCTGTAGCCCGTCAGATGGCCTTCTTGTCCCACCCTCAGCATCCTCTGCAGGCAGCTCCCAGGCTCCACTGCCTTCTCCCTTCTCTGCTCCTGTGGTCCCAGCCACTGGGCCTGCCCCCAAAGCAGGCTCCTTCTTGTTCCCGTCTGGACTGGCCCCAGCCTCGGCCCCAAAGGCTGAGTCCACAGCCCTCGGGTACCATGGCTCAGCTTTGGGCGATAGCACCCTGCACCAGCTGGATGCCCTTGATCATCTTCTCGAAGATACCAGAGCGTAATGAGTGGGAGAGGTGGGGGTGGGGAGAGTTGGACTTGGGCTCGGTAGAACAGGAGGCAGTTCTGGAGGGCCTGGGGATGTTCGTTTTCGGTCTGCTGAGGCTGGCCTCTGGAAACACGGGGGAGAGGAGGAAGGGGTGGTAAGAACCAGCTGTTCCCTGGAAGACGTGAGGGGTTGGCCCAGCGGCTTCCCCTGGTCTCTGACTTGCCTTGTGCTCCTTCCTGCTTCTCAGGACCTCCGGCCTGGTGAAACCTGTCTCTTCCATCTTCTTCCCTGGGGCCACCACCTCCCCTCTGATCCCCACCAGCACCACTGCTCGGCCTCTCCTCCCCTTTTCCCCAGGGCCTGGCAGCCCTCTTTTCCAGCCACCTGCCTTCCAGTCCCAAGGCAGCCCCATGAAGGGGCCAGAGCTTTCCCTGGCCAGTGTCCACGTCCCCCTGGAATCTATCAAGCCTAGTAGGTGTTGAAAGCATGGGGGGGAAGGGAGCCCACAGCTTGCAGTGTTCTGGGGAGTGAGAGGGGTGGGCACTGGCTCTCTGCCCAAGTCCCTTAAAGCCAAACGTGACCTGCTGTCTTGGCCTTTTGTTGCCACTGCGTACTCTTGGGTAGTTCTGACAGCTGCTTTCCCAGATGCTTTTGGGGTGCCTGCTGGCCACAGGGTTGCCTCACCCTCCCTAAAGGGGTGTGGCAGACACCCTCAGGGCTCTGTGGGGTTTCTCCTTCCACACCCATGTGACCTCTTCTTACAGGCAGCGCTCTTCCTGTGACAGCCTATGATAAAAATGGCTTCCGCATCCTCTTTCACTTTGCCAAGGAGTGTCCGCCTGGACGGCCGGATGTGCTGGTCGTGGTGGTGTCCATGCTGAATACAGCTCCCCTGCCTATCAAAAGCATTGTGTTGCAGGCCGCAGTGCCAAAGGTACCCCTGGTTCCCTGGGGCCTCAAGAGGTACAAATTACCTCCCCTTGAACCCCACTGTGTTGAGGGACCCTGAGGCCAACAGGCAGCAGCGTGTGTCCATCGTGACTAGTGGGCTCCTGCCATTTCTCCTTAAAGGAGCTTCTCTTTCTCTTCAGTCAATGAAGGTGAAGTTACAGCCACCCTCTGGGACAGAGTTATCTCCATTTAGCCCCATCCAGCCACCTGCAGCCATCACCCAGGTCATGCTGTTGGCCAACCCACTGAAGGTGAGCTAGAACTGGGGTCCAGCCTGTAGCTCTCACTGCCCCATATCAGAACCTCTACCTCTATGCCTGAAGTACCATGATACTGCAGTGTTCACTGTGTCCCTGGCCTGTTTTGGTGGCTGAGTGAGGATGGGGTGGTGGGAATGGCATGGTAAGGGGCCCTAGGTCACATCTTACATGCTGTCCCTCTGTCACAGGAGAAGGCGAGGCTTCGGTATAGGCTGACCTTTGCCCTGGGAGAGCAACTGAGCACAGAGGTGGGCGAGGTGGATGAGTTTCCTCCTGTGGAGCAGTGGGGTAATCTATGACCCCAGAGGACTCCGTGTCACCTCCACATTGAAGCCCAGGCAAGCTGCCTTGAGACAGGAGGGCTCTCTGGTCCAGTCATCCTCCACGTCCTGCCTGCAGTGCCTGGAGCTGGGATATGGAGCAGGGGCCCTGGGCATCGCTGCTAGGAGCCGAGCTGCTGCTGTGATGCTCTCTCCCTTGGCCCCCTAAAAGGACCTGATTTTTATCTACCTGTGTGACTTGAAGTGGCCGTGTACTGTCAGGGGTGGGGAGTGGCTTGACTCTTTAACTATTGCCCTGGGAACATGGACCCAAGGCAGGGAGGAGGCTTTTTCCCTCGTGTTGGTATCCTGACGCTGTAGAGGAGTCGTCTCTAAAGAGACTTAAGAGAATCCCAAGGACCACATCCTCACACCCTAGAGGCCTCAGCCCCCATCACTACTCTGTGCTTCCCCTGCTGGCAGGCTCCTGCTCCCACCTCCGGAGAGGTAGGCAAAGCCGAGTGGTTCTGAGCCACCCTGGGCAGAGTGAGTTGATATACTGCTGCATCTCCAACTCTGCCTTCCATGGGCAGCATCACCCTGGAACAGCCACCGTGTCACCAGTTGTATGCTTGTCTCTGGCGGTGGC
This sequence comes from Canis lupus baileyi, assembly GCF_048164855.1. Lineage (NCBI taxonomy): Eukaryota > Metazoa > Chordata > Mammalia > Carnivora > Canidae > Canis > Canis lupus. Next base: position 55,819,365 of record NC_132853.1, on the reverse strand, counting down.
AGGCTGTGTCCTATGGACATCTCGGCAGGCTGTGGAACTCAGCCTGTTAGGAACAGAACTCGGCCTTGGGGCAGCCAAAACTAGGAGTATGAAAAAATGAAGAGAACCAGTATTCCCCTTCTCTGGAAGCAGGTACTCAAAGCTTTCTGGGGAAAGTGTGCCTCCTGCCTTGAGAACAGGCCATCCTATTCACTACCTCTTGCTTGGCATGAAATAAACTGCTCTTCTGCCCTTCAAGCCTCTGAAGGGAAGAACAACTCCCATCACCCTCTGCGTCCTCCTGCTTGGGCCTTCCCCTCTTCCCACCAGATGGCCTGTTGTGTGGCATGTGATTGGGAATAGGAGGCCTCAGGGTCAGGCACATTGCACTAGACTTCTATCCTTACCTGTTGCCCAGGGACCTTGACTATCCCCAGCTGCTGAGGGGCACCAGTCACCGCGATATGGGGTCTGGAGGTGGTGAGATCAGGAACCATGCTTGAATCGAGTCACCAGACCCTGTTGCTTTGACAGTGCTCAGCTCCAGAAAGCTTGTGCCAGTTGTTCCATCTACCAGATGCAACTGGGCCAGGGAGTCTAGGCCTCATGGGGCAACAGGAAAATTGCCTCCACCAGCTGAGGAAAGAGCACACAGCTCACCTGAGCTCAGCTGGATGGCACAGAGCCATCTTTGGGGAAAGGTGGCACAAACCACACTCCCTGATCCCTCCCTGCACTTTGCCAGGTTTCCTTACTGTATTCCTTCCCTTCCATCTTGAGCAAGCAGGTTTCACTGCTTCATTAGGACAAGTCAAAAGTGAATCAGTTTCACTACCTATAAATTTAAGAGCTTTCCAGAGACTGGCTGCTTGCAGCCCTGGGAAGATTTGTGGGATTACTATATGGAAAATACACCTTTATAATAAGCTTTAGACATTAAAACTATCTGAGTGTTACTACTGAAGTCACTGCTTTGTGACAAATGGCTGTGTACAATATACTGACTCTGCTGCCCTTGTTTTGCTGCATGTCAAATAAAATCATTTTTGCCCTACCTGGAATCCTAATACAGATGACCATTCACTCTACTGTGGACAAAGCACCACTTAGGAATTCCAGACGTATACAGGTAGATATGCTGGCATCACCTGAGATTTTTGTTGGTCAAAGTACAGGTTCCTGGACCTTTTCCTTTTCTAAAGTAAAAACCAGGTAAAGGTTCCAGTTGATTGTAAAGGCTAAATTTCAGAAGCGTAAGTAAACCACTGACCACTCTTGTTTAAGCTAATAGGGAAGGAGGGCACTGCACTCACCGTCATGACTTCTAGGAGTGGCTTTTTTTTCTCTTGGAAGACAGGGAGACCAGTTCCATCCAAGGAAAACATAACAAGCACTTTCTTAATTACCACCAACCTCAGGTTCATAGTAGAGGGGAAACTCCCTAGGCTGGACTCCAAGAATTTGCCTTCTATTTGGGGGAAGAAAAATTTATTTTTTCAGAAATCTATATACATTGCCATATGAAAATGACACATTGAAGCAGCTCTTGGCTGACCTCAGGATCCTTCCAGTGAGCCTTCTTTTATAATGGCCCGGCCAAGATTTCGTGCAAGAGCAAGTCTCAGCATTTCCAACTTCGTGTTCTCCACGTCCTCCTAAAAGTAAACAGAGCCAGCGTGAGGTACAGCAGAAGTGTTCCTTCTTTAAAGCTCTGCAAGGCTCTATCTGACCCAAAGGCAGACCAAGGGCATTTAGCATTTAGTACTAGCTTCCAGCAAGTTGACAGAACCACATGCAAAGGCCCACTGTGACCGCCAGAAGAAAAGAACAGAACACTAGAACCACCCTACTTTCTACTAAAGAGTTGGGGGTGTCAATAACAGGTTAAAAGGTAACTCAAGAAGCACAAGTTTGTAAGGAGCCAGTGTTTCTGGAGGAAAGTAGGGAAGTCTAAGATGGAAGGAGCCTTTTCTCATCACCATTATGGAATCAACAATCCAAAAGCTAAAATAACCTGGAGTCGCTGAACACCAGGCTCTCTCCACACTGGCCTTCTTGAGGCGAAGTCCTCTAGACATCTCATCAGCTCATATGTTTGCTCTGCTGAAAAAACCACCTAGGAGAGAGAGGAGTGGCTGCTTTGCTTAGTTGCTCCCCAGGCAAGGGCTGCACTGGTCTGGGCATGCACCTGGGTTCAGAGATGGCCTTTGTGCAAACCCTTGGGAGGAGTGAGCTCTGTATATGCAGCTCTGGGAGGACAGAGCCCTTATGCTCACTCTCAGCCCTTCCTGTCAGGGCCCTAGGCGGAGTACTATCCGTAGACTGCTGCTTCATTTCAAATTAAGTAGCTTTTCTTGGGTAGATACCAGATTTTCAGAGTGGGCGTTACAGGGGAATGCACACATACGTGCAGGGCCCTACTTGGGAGATGATGTGTGGATGTGCACCCACAACAGCTACAGAATGAAGCACAATCAAGGACTACAAAACACAGAGAAGAAAATCATTCTGAATTCAAACTGTACCTCTTTCTCTTCCAAAAGGGGCAAGGCATCTATTAATAGTATTACCCAGAAAGACCGTGGGGCTATCTGGGAAGTCATCAATGACAGGAGAAGAGAAGCTGCATCAGCAAGACGCTTCTCCCCATAAAATCGGTGGAACTCGCGGTACTTTCCTATTGAGAAAACAGAGCACTGAGTCACCTCTGGCCCTAAACAAGATGAGAAACCCCAGACCAGCTGCTCCAAAGCAGGGAGACTCTTCCAGAACGGTCTCGAAACTCATGTACCAACAGAATTGAAAACACACATAAACACACACACACACACATACATTTTGAAGGAGCTCCAAAGAGCCAACCTCCCAGAATGTAACCACCAAACCAAACCAGAGACGTGGACTGCAACAGATTGAAGAACCCATAGGTCTCAATCTCATCATGAGGAAACCTGACATAAATCCAAAATAAGGGCATAAGAAAGCAGAACAGACTCTTCAAAAATGTCAAGGTGGGATCCCTGGATGGCTCAGCGGTTTAGCGCCTGCCTTTGGCCCAGGGCGTGACCCTGGAGTCCTGGGATCGAGTCCCACACATCGGGCTCCCTGCATTGAGCCTGCTTCTCCCTCTGGCTGTCTGTCTCTTTCATGAATAAATAAATAAAAATCTTTAAAAAAAAAGTCAAGGTGAAGAAGTGCAGAAGCACTAAGAAATGCAGAAGCACTACAGAGACAGGAAAACTGAATTTGTGAATGTGGACATGACAAAAGCCGTCACTGGGAGAGCTGATAATAACCAGAACATGGACTAGAGATTTTATGAGAGCGGTACATTCGGATAGCTAGTTCTAGAAGAGGATGTGCTTCTCTTAGGAAACACGTGCTCAAGTATTTATGAAGAAAGGGGAAGAAACTCCAACTTTCAGATTACTCCCCCAAAACCTGAGAGAATAATAAATGAGGCAAAATAAAAATGGTGAATTTCGAGAAAGCGTACATGGGAGCTCCTTACTTCTTATATTACTCTTGTACCTTTTTCTCAAGTTTGACACTACTAGGAAATGTTTCCAGAAAATATGCTTTGTAGAGTCTGGCATACATAGTTCAAGGAATTTGGGCTCAACAGGAAGGAAACACTGGAGAAGCCTAAATCAGTCCCTCCCATCTGCACAACCCATCACTGTGCTGAAGGTCCGAGGGACAGAGCCCAGAGACTCACCCAAGAAGGTTAGTCGATCACTGAGCATCATGGCTGGCCCCAGGTTGTCAATGAGATCCAGATCAGAAAAGCAGCCTCGCTCACAGTAATCCTTGAGGAACCTGCCAGGCCCGGCCCAGAGGTCTGAGCAGCGGTCCCAGGCCACCTTCCTCAGCCTCCCGACTTCCCAGACAGTCCCCAGAAAGCCAAGAGAGGTTGAGCCCACCTGTCTGACACCAGCGTGGCAAAGGCAGCATCTTTGGCTCGGATGCTCCAAGATAGGGCAGAGCCCAGGCGATTGTTGCGGACAGCTTTCATGGCTAAGATCTTACAAATGCTGCGGACTTTGTAAGGAAAAAGAAGGTGAACTTTTCACCCTGCAGATCAGGCCGTTCTTGAACCTTGCCAGATAGGAGTAGGCTTCTCTCTCCTCTGAGCTTTCTGCAGCCTCTTCACAGGTTCCAAATACAACTTGTTGCCAACACTGGGGACTCTGGGGCTTATAAATTGCCTCCTGGTTCTATTAACACTATGTCCCATCCTGGCAGGAATGACCTTGTGAGTGGGTTTGATTTTAGGAGTACAAAAAGATTTTTATTGCTCCTCACAGGTCAGCTAATAGGGCATTTGTCCAGGTGCCAAAAACATCCTTTGGGTTTTGAATGCCATCCATACGTTTTCAGCGATGGTCATAAGCAAGCAGATGCCTCTAGAAAGAACTTGGGTTTTTATCCCTCAACAGTGAAAGGAGAGGGCGAAAATAGAACAGCTTTCTTTTTGTGCTCTTCCTGAGCTGCGACTGATCCTGCTTCCCCACTGAGACAGTCTTAGCTAGCAATAGCAACCCACCTGGGAGAAGTAAATTCCAAGCTGACCTCAGTCCTGACCTTCTTAGAGTAAGCAGGAGAGAGGAAGTGGGTCAGGATCTCTTTAAAAGGCCGTGTGCTCCACTGTTTTAAGTCCTGACACCTCCCTAGCCATTTGTCCTTCCTCAATAATTTTCCTGTTTTGGCTTATCTCTTGGCACCCACTGCCCAGCCGTTCTCCAGTCCGGCCAGAGCAGCATGAGCAGCAAGCATGCAGGAGGAGGGTGGGCTCACCTTGCTCAGTCATCTGCCGCTGCTCACAAATCCGCAGCACTTTGAGAGCTTTCTGCTCAGTGCTCAGGGGGATCCGCTCAATGTGCAGCTCCAAGGAAACTCGGCCCAACTCAGGGCAGTAGTCAAAGTAGTCCACTCCCAGCTGCCACAGGCTGCAAACATCCAAGGACAGGAGCGACTGATGAGCCCATGTGCTGCCCTAGAGCTTGGGGACTGGCACCAAGATGACTCCTCCCCTGGACCCGTTGCCTTCAGGGAACCAGACAGGGGAGAGCACAATCCAAGACCCAGTGGTACATCCATGCTGAAAAGCACCTCATATCCTTGGGGCTTTCCTACCTGTGATGAGCAAACAGTCCTGAGGCATATTCCAGCAGGAGGAACTCTCTCATGTTAGATCCAAAGCTGAAAGAAAACATAACAGGAGACCCAAACCCCTGGCCTGCTCCATTCAGGGCCCTCCCACAGCCCAACCCAAGGGCAGGCATGGCCGCCACACACTTACTACAGGTTGTGCGACTGGAGGAGCTTGCAGTGATCCAGCAGGTCTGTCAGATGGGCCACAAACCACCAGTTGCTCAGAGCAATACTACAGATTCAAACACCAGGGCAAGAAGGAGAGTCAGGGTGACTATATGGCCCATGTGAGCCTGCATATCCTTTGCATAAAAGGATGGGAGGGACAATAACAAGTGAAAATATGTCTGGAAGCACACAGCTATGTGCTATGTGGGGACGGACAGTGGATACTCAGAAGGATGGTAAGCCCTCAAAGTGGAAGCCAACAATCTAGATCTCTGGAAAATGTCACAGTGAAAATAAAATTCAGGGATCCAATCACATGCAGAGAATGTGGATACAAAATAATGTGTAAAAAAAAAACCAAACAAACAGATAGGCTTAATAAACACAGAGAACAAACTGGTGGTTATCAGACAGAGGGAGGTAGGGGACTGGAGAACTACGTGAAAAGGTACAAACTTCCAGTTATGAGTGATTTATGCAAATGAAAAGTATAGCTATGCTAACTTTATGTGGTAACGCATGGTAACTGCACTTCTGGTGGTGAACGTTTTGTGATGTACAGAATTGTCAAATGTAGTAAACCTGAAACTAACACATCAAAAATACAGAAATCAACAAAAGACTAAGAGACTGGTAGTTTTTGATGCTTGAGGAAACATGGACTTCAAAGCAATATATTTGCAGCTGGCTTCACTATTAATGCTTCTCATTGTACAGCTTTTGATTAATATACTTTATGAATAGGACTATATATATACATATATATACATGATACTTTTAAAAACCATCTTTTGTTTAGGTTTCTATTAGTACTTTGTATAAAGAAATTTTGTTCAATTACAAGATTTATAATTTTATCGTATATGTACTCTGGCCACAATGAAGGTGAAGTCCTCTCCCAAACCACACGTTTAATCAAAACCTAGAAGTTCCTGGGGCCCTTGTTAAAAGTGAAGGTTTCTAGGGCCCTCTAAAGGTCTGATTAAGTAAATGCCTTGGAAATCACTGTTTTACATCATCAGTTGTTTGAAAACACCCTGCATCATGCTCTATAGAGTATTCCAATGCACTTACTGTATGTACATACATCATTTCTGGTTATATTACTCATTTGTTACTTGGCATAGGCCTTTCTCTTTGTATATAATGCTTGACTTTTTTTTTTTAAGTTTTTATTTATTTGAGAGAGAGAGAGTAGTAGAGAGCATGAGTGAGGAGGAGAGGGAGAAGCAGCAGGCTCCTCACCAAGCAGATCTTATTTATTGGGACTCCTGTCTAAAAGAACAAGGTCAGAAAGGAACACAGAATTACAAAATTAGCAAAGCCATAGCTAAAGGAGAACTTGGATCAAGGAAGTACTCTTTGAAAACTTGAGCATGATAGGACTTTGTGTAGCACATAATTTATAGAACTCTTAGTATTGAAGGATTGTGGAAATATAAAAAAATACAAGAAAAGGTATTTTTGAAAATTGCCAAAAACGGGATCCCTGAGTGGCTCTCCGGTTTAGCGTCTGCCTTCGGCCCAGGGTGTGATCCTGAAGACCCAGGATCGAGTCCCATTCGGGCTCCCTGCATGGAGCCTGCTTCTCCCTCTGCCTGTGTCTACCTCTCTCGTTCTCTCTGTGTCTCTCATGAATAAATAAAGTCTTTTTAAAAAAAAAGAATATTGGAAAATATTACTTTTTTTTTAAAGATTTTATTTTAGGGCGCAAGTGCACGTGAAGGTGGAGAGGGACAGAATCTCAAGCAGACTCCTCACTCAGCACAGAGCCCAATGCAGGGCTTGATCCCATGACCCTGAAATCATGACCTGAGTTGAAACCAAGAAACAAGAGCATTCCCTAATGGTGGAATCCTGGAACAGATGGAATATTTGAGGATCCATAGCCCTAAGAACAAGGCGTAAGTTTTGAACATTTGTCCAGTAATTCAGTGTAAACCAATCTCTATTCTTTTTAGATCATGAAAGCAGAAGTTTTTACCTTAATGCATGATTATACCTTGAAACTATCTATCTTGATAGTCTGCTTCCAGTTTACTTACATTTGATTTTGTTATAGAAAGTAATCATTAAAACTCCACTTTCCTAAGAGTAAAAGACAAACACACTGGGGCACCTGGGTGCCCCAGTTAAGCATCCCAGTCATGATTTTGGCTCATCATGATCTCAGGGTCATGGACTGAGCCCTGCATCAGGCTCCATGCTCTGTGGGGAGTCTGCTTGAGATTCTTTCCCTCTCCCCCCCTTGTACACCCCCTCAAAATGCACACACAGTCCTCTCTTGTTCTCTAAAATAAATCTTTAAAAAAGTAACCAAGGGGTACCTGGGTGGCTCAGTCGGTTAAGCATCTTCCTTTGGCTCAGGTCATGATCCCGGGGTCCTGGGATCCAGCCCCACATATAGTTCCCTACTCAGTGGGGTGTCTGCTTCCCCCTTCTCCTCTTTACTCATGCTCTCTGCTGCTGGCTCTCTCTCAAATAAATAAAATTCCCCCAACTTGTGCTCCCCCTCACGTGTTCTCTCAGATAAATTCTTAAAAAAAAAAAAAGATTCCATGGGGATCCTTGGGTGGCTCAGCAGTTTAGCACCTGCCTTCGGCCCAGGGCGTGATCCTGGAGTCCTGGGATCGAGTCCCGCATCGGGCTCCCTGCATGGAGCCTGCTTCTCCCTTTGCCTGTGTCTCTGCCTCTCTCTCTCTCAATCTGTGTCTCTCATGAATAAATAAATAAAATCTTAAAAAAGATTCCTTTGACTAGTGCTCTATAAATATAAAAATCAGCAAATCTGAAATTGAGGTTAACACATAACTAATCCCTACTAAACTGCTTCCTGACCACCATGGATATGGTTTATCCACACTGCAAATTGGTTCAAATCCAGTCCTGCTACTAAGTGACTGGCTAATTATTCTTTTAACTTTAGCTTGAATGCCAAAGTGGAGGAATTATGATGGTCAGTACAGCGCTTTGAGACACCGAAGCTATCTTTAGAAACTGAAGTTATGAAAAATTCAAAAGTAACAGCTGAAATCAAGAGTAGCCGGTCCCATGGAATACCTGGGTGGCTCGGTTAAGCATCCCACTCCTGATCTGGGCTCGTCATATCTCAGGGTTGTGGGATCAAGCCCCTATCAGGCTCCAAACTCAGCAAGGAGTCTGCTTGAGATTCTCCTTCTTCCTCCCTTACTTCTGCTCTAATGCACTCGCATTCTTTCTCTAAATTAATAAAAACTAAAAAAAAAAAAAAAAAAAAAAAAAAAGGCTGGTCCTAAGGTCGAATATTAAATAAGGTGAATAAACCTACAAAATATAAATACAAGATATCTCCCCATATCTGTATGTACACAGATACACTGTGTACATACATATATGTGTCTGTAGGTACACAATTACATGCACAGTCCACCCCTCTAGAATAAGCTACATATAGAAAATGAATCGAGAATAGTTATTTATTTATTTATTTATTTATTTTTAATTTTTATTTATTTATGATAGTCACAGAGAGAAAGAGGCAGAGACACAGGCAGAGGGAGAAGCAGGCTCCATGCACCGGGAGCCCGACGTGGGATTCGATCCCGGGTCTCCAGGATTGCGCCCTGGGCCAAAGGCAGGTGCCAAACTGCTGCGCCACCCAGGGATCCAGAGAATAGTTATTTAAACAGAGGATTGGAGGAGGCAGGGAGCCTGCCACAGGAAAACAAGGAAAAGGAGCCCTCCTGAAATAGGGGCAATAGTCAGTGTAAAGGCTCTGGAGTAGAAAGTCTTGTTTTTACTTCAAAATGAAGCCCATGTGATTCAAACTTCAAGGTAAGCAGAGGCCAGCTCACTTAGGGCCTTGTGATGGGAAGCCACTGGGTCAGAAAGCAGGAAAACCTGGTTTAACACTGAGAAGACTGGCAAATCAAAACCACAATGAAATATCAGCTCACACCTGTCACAATGGCTAAAATCAACACAAGAAACAACAGATCAGTTGGCAAGGATGTGGAGAAAGGGGAGCCCTGTGCGCAGTTGGTGGAAATACGAACTGGTGGAAAACACTATGGATGTTTCTCAAAAACTTAAAAGTATGGATGCCTGAGTGGCTCAGCAGTTAAGCGTCTGCCTTCAGCTCAGGGCGTAATCCTTGGATCAAGTCCCACATCTGGCTCCTTGCATGGAGCCTGCTTCTCCCTCTGTCTCTCTGTCTCTCATGAATAAATAAAATCTTAAAAAAAACCCTTAAAGGTAGAGGGGGTGTCTGGCTCAGTCAGTAGACTGTGTGACTCGTGATCTTGGGGTCACAAGTTCAAGCCATACATGGGTATAGAGCTTACTTTTTAAAAAAGTTAAAAATACAACTATTCCATGACCCAGCAATTGCACTACTAGGTATTTACCCAAAAGATACAAAAATAGTAATTCAAAGGGGTACGTGTACTCCAATGTTTATTGCAGAATTATCTACAATAGCCAAAAGATGGCAAGTGCCCAAATGTCCATCGACTGATGAATGGATAAAGATGTGGTACATATATACAATGGAATAATGGAATAAGAGTCACAAAAAAAGAATGAAATCTTTCCATTTGTAACAACAAGGATGGAGCTAAACAGTACTGTGCTAAGTGCAATCAATCAACCAGAGAAAGTGAAATACCATTTGATTTCACTCATGTGTAATTTATTTATTTATTTTTAAAGATTTTATTTATTTATTCATAGACACAGAGAGAGAGAGGCAGAGACACAGGCAGAGGGAGAAGCAGGCTCTACCCAGGGAGCCCGAAGCAGGACTCGATCCCAGGTCTCCAGGATCACACCCCAGGCTGCAGGCAGCACCAAACCGCTACGCCACCAAGGCTGCCCCCCCCTTTAAAGATTTTATTTAGTACTCGTGTGTAATTTAAAAAACAAAACAGGGGTGCCTGGGTGGCTCAGCGGTTGAGCATCTGCCTTTGGCTCAGGTTGTAATCCCAGGAGTCCTGGGATCAGGTCCTGCATCGGGGTCCTTGCGGGGAGCCTGCTTCTTCCTATGCCTGTGTCTCTGCCTCCCTCTTTCTCTGTGTCTCTAATGAATAAATTAAAAATCTTTAAAAAAATAATAAATAAAAGATAAAAAAATAAAGAACAAACCAAGGCACCTGGCTGGCTCAATTGGTAGAGCTTGAGACTCTTGATCTCAGTTTTGAGTGAGGGGCCCCACAATGGGTATAGAGATTACTTCAAAATAAAATCTTAAATAAAACAAATGAGCAAAGGGGGAGAAAAAAGGAGTGAAAGAGACAAACCAAGAAAGAGACTCTTAATGAGAGTGAATAAGCTGCTAGTTACCAGAGAGGAGATGGATGGGGAGGTGGGAGAAATAAGTGATGAAGATTTCTTTTTTAAGACTTTATTTATTCTTGAGAGACAGAGGGAGGTAGAGAACCGGCAGAGAGAAGCAAGCTCGATCCCAGGACTCTGGGATCATGACCTGAGCCAAAGGCAAACGCTCAAACACTGAGCCACCGAGGTGTCCTTAAGTGATGAGGATTAAGGAGGGCATTGTTGGGCAGCCCAGGTGGCTCAGCGGTTTAGCGCTGCCTTCAGCCCAAGGACCTGATCCTGGAGACCAAGGATCGAGTCCCACATCAGGTTCCCTGCATGGAGCCTGCTTCTCCCTCTGCCTGTGTCTCTGACTCTCCTGTGCTCTCTCTCCGTGTCTCTCATGAATAAATAAATAAAATCCTTAAAAAAAAAAAAAAAAGGCACTTGTGATGAGCAATGGGTGATGTATGGAAGGTTTAATCACTATACTGCACACCTGAAATTAATATTACATTGTATGTTAACTAACTGGAATTTATTTTCTTTTTTTAAAGATTTTATTTATTCATAGAGACAGAGAGAGAGAGAGGGGCAGAGACACAGGCAGAGGGAAAAGCGGACTCCATACAGGAAGCCTGACATGGGACCCGATCCAGGGTCTCCAGGATCACACCCCAAGGCTGCAGACAGCACTAAACTGCTGCGCCACTGGGGCTGCCCAACTAACTGGAATTTAAATAAAAACTTAAAAAAAAAAACCAAAAATGTGGGATGCCTGGTGGCTCAGTATAAGCGTCTGCCTTTGGCTCAGGTCATGATTCCAGGATCCCGGGATTGAGTCCCACATCGGGTTCCCCACAGGGAGCCTGCTTCTCCCTCTGCCTATGTCTCTGCCTCTCTCTGGGATTCTCTCATGAATAAAGAAACTCTAAAGAAAACAAGGAGTGCCTGGGTGTCTCATTCAGTGGAGCATCTGACTCTAGATTTTAGCTGAGATCCCGATTTCAGGGTCATGGGATTAAACACATGATTGGGCTCCATGCTTAGCACAGTCTGCTTGTCCCTCTCCCCCTGCTCCCCAACTTATCTCTCTTAAACAAAACCTGGAGGGCAGCCCCGTGGCGCAGCAGTTTTAGCACTGCCTGCAGCCCAGAGCATGATCCTGGAGATCCAGGATCGAGTCCCACGTCAGGCTCCCTTCATGGAGTCTGCTTCTCCCTCTGCCTGTGTCTCTGCCTCTCTCTCTCTCTCTCTCTTCTCCTCTGTGTCTTCATGAATAAATAAATGAAACCTTAAAAAAAAAAAAAAAAAACCGAAAACCTTGAAAAAAAAAAAAAGACTGAAAAGAATGCTCAAACTGTTCTGTGCAAACAATGTAGAGATATGGTTAGTGACAAAGCCAATCATGGGTTACTTGCAATAGTCTGGGCTATTAATAATGGTGGCTGGGCTATGGTGGCAGCTGAGGAGGGAATGAGAAGAAGCTGGAGAGAATTTTGAAGTTGAGCTAATATAGGACTTCTTGATGGCCTGTTAATGCTTAAGAGCTCAGCAAACAGTATGGACTTTAGCAAATGACTTTGGATCCAAATAACCACAGTGCCTTTGCCTTTGAGAACTAACAATGTGACTTTACCAGCAATCACTGCTCTCATTTGTAAAATAGGCATGAAAAAAGCTACTACCTCAAAAGTCTGTTCAAAGATACACTGAAATAATCCGTAAAAGTTCTTAGTCTAATAAATGTTAACTAGTATCACCATTACTGTAATTATTATTTTTAAAATTTTATTTATTTATTCATTCATTCATTCATTCATTCATTCCCGAGAGAGACACACAGAGACGCAGGGAGCCTGACGTGGGACTCGATCCGGGGTCTCCAGAATCATGCCCTGGTCTGAAGGCAGGTGCTAAACCGCTGAGCCACCTGGGCTGCCCACCATTATTGTAATTATTAACCATTTTCTACATGGGTGATTTTTATTAGTCTTAGGACTGGTCTCCCAGCTACCAGCCCTGCTGTTCTCCATACTCTTCAGATTGCTCCTTCTCAAATACAAATTTCACAGCATTAACCTACTCAAAATCCTCAGGGGCTCCCCATTTGGATTTAATCAAAACTACTGAGTACAGTGTATCTATTTGGTTCTTTTTTTTTTTTTTTTTTTTAAATTTTTTATTTATTTATGATAGTCACAGAGAGAGAGAGGCAGAGACACAGGCAGAGGGAGAAGCAGGCTCCATGCACCGGGAGCCCGACGTGGGACTCGATCCCGGGTCTCCAGGATCGCGCCCTGGGCCAAAGGCAGGCGCCAAACCGCTGCGCCACCCAGGGATCCCTCTATTTGGTTCTTGATAATCTGACTCCTTTCTGATCTTTGTCACTTCAACCCCTTACTTAGTCTTTGGTTCTAAGAGATGTGTGCAGACGTGTGCAGTTCCTTCAGCAGGTTACAGGCTTTCTTTCCTGCCTGGGTCTTTCCCCATGCTTTTCTCTCTGCCTAAAATGACCTTTTCTGTTCTTTGCTGAGCTTTCTAGGACTCAAGTGAAGCCTCCTTCAATAATTCTTTCCTCACCTTCCAATCTGATATAAAGTCCTCTCTTAAGGGGTTCCACACATCTAGCCTAGGTTATAAATTCAAGAATACAAGGAAAACTGCTATAATCTCAAAGCTTGGCATGGTGTGGGGTATAAAGAATGGGTATGGGGAAATAACAGCTCAGCCCTTGTGAACAGCTGCTGTTACCCAGACTGATGCTCATGGTTCTGGTGAGACAGCCAGCCAGTGGGCCACAGCATGCCTCAGTCTGGCAGCCCTCCAGCATCTTTCCAAGGGGATACAGTAGCTTCCAAGGCTGCAAGACAGTGACCACTGAAGGCAGAGCGCTAATGACACAGTTTGAGTGACCAAGACTGGACAGAGTGCTGAACAAGGCTGCCTTGAACATCCTCCCTGTAGAGCTAAATAAGTCTCAACAACAGATCTGGGAGCTTTATACACATTTAACAGAGAATCCCAAAAGCAATCTCCTGGCCTTATCTCCTCCGTACAGGCCAGGAAAACAGCCTCCTCATTCAAAGATGTTTGAGGAAGGCTTACAGCTCTGGGGTGGCCTCTGCTAAAAAAGAACTGGAGCTGGGGAGACAGCCAGGGTAAGGTGGCTCTGCAGCAACCACTGCCTACCTGAGCTCAGGCAGTTGTGGACCTTCTTCTGCAAATGGTGCATGAGGGTCTGTCTACACACCACTGCAGCCAAGTTATGGGCCAGGCCAAAGGTCCAGCAAGAAGATTCTAGATTAGACAAACATTAAACTGGACTTCTTAGTTTTTGAAGACTAGTTTCCTTCTAGTTCAGTATTTGGGAGGACTTTAAGGGCACCAGAAAGCTGACATCTTGCCCAGCTCCTGGTGAATTCTATGCCAGCTCCCTATTTCCTCTTGCCAGATAGCAAAGAACTGGCTTTTAGAGGACACTATAAAGCAGGGGGAGGAAATGAACACTCAGATTCCAGACTTCTCCTTTCAGCTGTGGGGATAATAGGCAAACCTGTGGCCCTACAGAAGAGGCTGATGAAGTAGGCCTATGCTCTACTTCAGAACCCTTCATTGCCCTTCCTGCCCCAGAGGTCTGGCAGAGTTAACATGGGGATCATCAGGTACCCATTTAGAAATCTCCCTTCTGGCCTCTTTAAAAGGATACCCCTGGGGACACCTGGGTGGCTCAGTGGTTAAGCATCTGCCTTTAACTCAGGACCCAGAATCCTGGGATCAAATCCCGAATCCAGCTCCCCATGGGGAGCCTGCTTCTCCCTCTGCCTATGTCTCTGCCTCTCTTTGTGTGTCTTTCATGAATAAATAAGTCAAATCTTAAAAAAAAAAAAAAAAGATTCCCCTCATTCCCCTTTACAGGCTAGTCATGAACACAGTTGACATCACACCCAAATAAATCAGTAAGACTTCCCTACATCACCAGTCCACTGGCCCAACCCCAGACTTTCCCTGTTTTCCCAGGAACTTTGGGTCTGATTAGATAACTCAAGAAAAATCAAGTGCTCACAGGACCCCAAATCCAATCCTTCCCCATCCAGGACGGCACATTTCTAAAACTCTGCTAATCTGAAGATACTTCAGCCTATCCTCCAATTCTTGAGATAAGGTCCTAGGACTTACAGTATGATACCTCTTTCAGAATAGAGTAGGAAGTAGCTTCCTGATCAGAAAAACCCAAGCTCCAAAATTTACTGGAAACAGAAATACTTTAGACCCTTTCCTGCTCACCAGGCTAGACACAGGCCCAGACTAAGGGGCCGAGAGACTGATCCTTCCTTATGTGTGACTGGCAGGAGGGTGATGCCATTTTCTGCGGCATTCATCAAAGCCCCGCCTCTTCACTGGCACCCTCTCTTTCTTCTACTGTCACTGCAGAGAACAGGGTGCTTTCTCTTTTCATTGTCCTTCCTTCCGGTTCTGCTCAAATCTGATTTGTTCCCAAAAATTCAGATGTGGCTTAGAAAGGAAGTCCTGGTAGAAATAACCCACTGCTGTAACAGACTAAGTATATTTAGGAATGCCCATTACTTTGAATAATAGGCAGAGACAATGACAAAGCCAAATAATGACATGTGTGTGCACCTTTGTAAGTTATTCTCGCTAACTGCTCTGTGCAGATGCCCCCCCCTCCCCACCCTGCAATCAGCCGGATTCTGGAAGTCATCTTTCAGCTCCAGCTACATGTCTGTGAAAAGAATATGAACACAAAACCCAGTTTTCTTTCTCCAAATCTAGCTCTATTTTCTGGAAATCTTGGCTTTCTTCTGGCTCAAACAAGAGGAGCATCGCAGGAAGGGACCCCTTCCCCACTGGCCAGATGTGCTGAGTAAGATCCAGTTGAGGTCAATGAATTCAATACTGAGCAAGGTCGTCTGCTGTAGTTCCCAATGGTCTCCCTTCAGGGAGTCTTCAATGCAGTAGCCACTTGACCAGGCTGCATAAGAAGGGATGCCAAACTGTCTCACTTACTATATATGGAAATTTCTGACACCTTGTACCTTCGATTCATTCTGTCTGACACTCCCATTCCCACCTTGCTGAAGGTCCAATGCACCTACCTGCTTGAGGAGAGGGGTGGTGTGGAACCCCTGCGCTAAACAGACTCAGCCAGAGTGTGACAGCCCACAGGTCACCAGAAAGGGAAACCTGAAAGGGAGACTATTGAGAAGCGCTCTCTCTTAAGGTGGTTTGAATACCCATCAGGTTCCAAGAAATAGGCTTGCTGGGTTTTTCTTGGTTTTAAATATCAAAGTAACCTACTGCAATGTTGTTCAAGTAAACAACCCTGAAACGAAAACTATTATAAACACAGTAGGACTTGAGCCCCAGGAAGGTCCCTAAGCTTGTCTAGAGAGCAGCCATTATCTACCTGCATGTGGCTCAGGAGTGGAGCAGGTCAGTGGAAAGAAAGTTAAGACACCAGTAAGAAGGAATGAGACATTCTAAGAAAGGATGACGGTGATGTTGCAGAACCCCGAGTATACTTAGTGTCCCAAACTGTACCCCTAAAGACAGCCAAGGGTGGTGGCACAGCAGGTCCTACCTGCACTCCTTGATCACTTGGTGGATGTCAAACTCAAAGGCGGCCAGCAAGATGTTGTCCAGGGGTTCTGGGCTGCTCTCACCTCCCAGAAACAGGTCAAGGCTGGACTGTGGAAAGGTGGTGACGGAACTGGAACTCAATTCCCAGATGGAAAGAGAGACTCAAGGGGGCAGGCAGGGCTGCTGTGTAGGGAACCCTGGAGAAGGGCAATGGGGTCCTTCAAAAATGGGGCACCTGGCTGGCTCAGTTGGAAGAATGTGCAACTCTTGATCTCTAGGGTCATGAGTTTGAGCCCCATGTTGGGGGCAGAGGTTACTATAAAAATAAAAGATGGGGGAAGCAAAGGAAAGACCTTTCCTGTTCTTCAGGGAGGTTCAACTCAAAGAGGTCGCACACTGAAAATGACCTAGCCCCCAGGATTCCTATTACCCACCACCATCCCTTGGAGTTCAGGCTCACCTGGGCATAAAGGTGCAGGTCAATGGGTTTTACTGTGGGATGAGAATACAGGAGCCGGGTCACTAGGAAATGATACCAGTTATTCAGAAGCTCCTTTTGCTCCAACAAGGCGGCTTCATCTCCTAGCAAGATCTAAGGAAAGAGACATCTTCTCTCAGTTCCAGAGCCAACTTCTCTGTTAACTCTCTTGACCTTGGGCACTAGGTGGCTCAGTTGGTTAAGTG
This sequence comes from Canis lupus baileyi, assembly GCF_048164855.1. NCBI lineage: Eukaryota > Metazoa > Chordata > Mammalia > Carnivora > Canidae > Canis > Canis lupus. The sequence continues at coordinate 55,802,487 of NC_132853.1, read as the reverse complement.
CCTGCCTTTGGCTCAGGTCATGATCCTGGAGTCCTGGGAATGACCCCTACATTGGGCTCTCTGCTCAGCAAAAAGCCTGCTTCTCCCTCTCTCTGGCTCATTATCTCTCTCTCTCTCAACTAAATAAAATTAAAAGAAACCAGAAACACCCCCCCTGATCTCAATAAGAACACCTGGTCTGAAAGCTCTCTCTTTCCTGGCAGAGCTGATGGACAGCCTGTCCAAAGAGGACTGTGTTCCTGTTGTTGTTGTGTTGGATGTCACAGCTCCAACCTGGACCCCAACGTGGACTTCCTTCCCACTGACCTTGCAGAGAGACTCCAGGTGAGGGCTGGCAGCAAATGTGCTGTCCTGGAGGTGACGCTCACATTCCTCATGCCAATGCTGCCACTTCAGCTCCAGCTCTGTCAGTGTCTGGGTGTTACCAGGCTAAGGGGAGAGACACAGTGAGATGCTGTCACTACAGTAACCCCCTGTGCTTAATGAACAAATCCCTCTCATGTGACTCAGCAAAACAGGGCTGCTCCCACATACACTGAGAACGGGCATTGTCCTCATCAGGTCCCCCAGGATTCGGCACATGCCTGCAGAGGAGGGGTTGGCATCAGCTTCCTTGGAGAGCATCTGCCGAGCCTCATCCAGCCGGCCCTGTAGCACCAAGATGGTCACCTGGGAGGACACACAAGAACATGAATATTGCATGGAGGCCAGAAGCCAGTCTCCTCAATCCATACTTTGGTTTCCCAGGCTTGTGGACATATGATAGTTTCTTCTCTCCAGCAGTAGTCTAGCTCACCCAGTCTAATGGTTTTAAACTAGACCATGCTTTTCAAACTGCATGTTATAACCCAATTTGATTGGGTTGCAACAGATGGCAACCGAATTTTTAAAAATAAATGAAATGCGGATACCTGGCTAGATCAGTCGAGTAGAGCATGCAACTCTTAATCTTGGGATCATGAGTTCAAGCCCCACACTGGATGCAGAATTTACTTAATAAATGAATGAATGAGGGAACCCTGGGTGGCGCAGAGGTTTAGCGCCTGCCTTTGGCCCAGGGCGCGATCCTGGAGACCCGGGATCGAATCCCACATGGGGCTCCCGGTGCATGGAGCCTGCTTCTCCCTTTGCCTGCGTCTCTGCCTCTCTCTCTCTCTCTCTCTGTGACTATCATAAATAAATAAAAATTAAAAAAAATAAATGAATGAATGAAACAGAAAACGGCATAGTACATCAAATAAAGATTGGTTCATAAAAGTTTTAGTTCAAATAAAAAATATGTACACACACATACAATATAGTCAATCAATATAGTCAATCCTCTTTATTCAGAGATTTCATATTTGTGAATTTGCCTATTTGTTAACATTTATTTGTAACCCCAAAAATCAGTATATGTGAGGTACTTTCACCATTACTTTTGGAGATGCACAGAGTGGCAAAAAATTTGAGTCACTGCACATTCCCAGCTGAAGTTGAACCAGGTGGCACTCTACCTTCCTGTATCAACTCTCAAACTAAACAAGTGTCTTTTTCAGGATCTATCTAGGGGATCCCTGGGTGGCTCAGCGATTTAGTGCCTGCCTTCGACCCAGGGTGTGATCCTGGGGTCCCAAGATCGAGACCCACATCAGGCTCCCTGCATGGGGCCTGCTTCTCCTTCTGCCTGTGTCTCTGCCTCTCTCTCTTTCATGAATAAATAAAATCTTTAAAAAAAAAAAAAAAGGATCTATCTAGTATCATTTTTTTTTGTATTTTTGTGCTTTTTGTTGAGCCTCCAAGCATAGTGCTAAGTGCTACATAGTGTTTCTAAGTGCTAAGAATGGATGATGGTCCATAAGTAGAAAATGTATGTTAGATAAGCTTCATTCAGGCATGCAATACAGTGTTGTTGGCCATAAGTTCAATGTTAATGAGTCAATAATGTGTATCAAATAAGGTGTCTTTAAATAAAAACATACATAAAACAAGGTTATACACTGATCAGGTGACAAAAATGAGCTCAGAGGCTCAAAGAACTTTGCATTGGTTATCATCAATACATGTTCCAGGCAATTTTATAGACCCTGTCATGACTAATGACAACCAACAGTATATACACACAATATGTAAAACATACAAAGTAACATTTTCCTGTACTAAGTCATGCTCAAAAAACCAAATATATACATGCTGACAAATACCCAATTTCTCTCTAGTCTGTACTTCCTTTTCTGGATTCCAGACTTGTATACCATACTGCCTGGACAGTGTCTCCACTTGGATCTCACAGGCATCTTAAATGTAGCATGTCTGAAAGTAAACACCTGGCTGCCTCCAATTTACCAACCTGATTTTCCCACATTCTCCTATTTCTTACACATGCACGTCCAATCTATTAGCAAATCCCATCAATAATACCTGTAAACTGCATCCAGAATTTAATGACTTCTCACCACCTCCTCTGCTCAGCTCCCATCCTTGTCCAGGTCACCACCATCTTTGCCTGGTTTAGTACCATCTAGACTGATCTCTGCTTCTCCCTTGCTCTATCCTCAGTAGGGCAGCCAGAGAGCCTTGAGAACCTATGTCAGATCATGACATGACTGCTCAACTCTCCAATGCCCCTAACCCCATCTGACTCAGGGGTTGGGTCTATCAACTAGTTTACACACGTTTATGTCCTTTAACCATAACAATCTTTTTCATGATTTTTTATTATTGGAGGGGCACCTCAGTGGCTCTGTTGATTAAGCATCTGCCTTCAGCTCAGGTCATGATTCCAGGGTCCTGGGATCGAGTCCCAAATCGGTCTCCCTGCTCAGTGGGGGCCTGCTTTCTCTCTCTCTCTCTCTCTCTCTCTCTCTGCCTGCCACTCCCTCTGCCTATGCTCTGTCAAATAAATTTTTAAAATCTTAAAAAAAAAAGATTTTACTTATTTGAGAGCACATATGCACAAGTGGGGGAAGGGGCAGAAGGAGAGGAACAAGCAGACTCCCCGCTAAGTGGGGAGCCCCACACAACTTGATCCCTAGACCCTAAGATCATGATCTGAGCTGAAGTCAGATGCTTAAATAAATGACTGAGCCACCCAGGCACCCTAATCATAAATAAAATAATCTTAAATATAATCTTATTATCATCTGCATTATACAGAAGAAACTAATAGCTGTTAAGTAACTCATTTAAGACCCCACAGCTAGTAAGAGGCAGAGCCAGGATGCTAACACAGGCAGTCTGGCACCACAGACCATGTTCTCACCACCCCACTCTCCTACCTCTCTCAAAGTTAAAGTCCTTATAACAGTCTAGGGGACTCTACGATCTGACCCTGTGACTCTCTGCCCTTATGTCCCCAACTCATGCTCTCGTTCACACTGCACCTCATCTCATTGTGCCTTCAGGTCGGAGTGCCTACAGGTCTCACTGTCTGCAACATTCTCTCCCCTTCTTTGGCCCAGCATCGCTCCTCCCACATCATCTCATGAGGAAGGCCTTTCTGGATTCCCTGGCTCTACCATTGCCAATTCCCCACCTTGGCTTTACGGCTCTCCACACCACAATGCTTCACTGTGAGGCACGCTGCATATTTTGTTTCTGTATTTATTTCCTGTCTCCCCACGAGGATAGGATGTAAACTTCATAAGGGCAGTAATCTTTGCCCAGTTTGGTCATGGTTGTTTCCTCAGTGCCTTGCAAATAGGAGCACTCAATAAATACTCAGTGAATAAATCAGAGACTCGAAATCTGGGCCCAATATATCCTGAGCAAGCTCTCCCTCCACTTATACAGATCTCCCAGCAACAAAAGGCCCAGAAATAGCATCACTGGTAACAATTCTTTACCGGAATTTCAGATTTTAAGTTTAATCAACTTTCCATTATTCAGGTCAACTAGCAACCTTTTCCCCCGTCCCTCCCAACTAGGTCACAGGTCAATAGGCACAGCATACATACATACATACATACATACACACATAGCCCCAATATACGTACTGACTTCCAAATTGAAAATTCAAATGACTTCAGGATCATCGAGCTTTTTGTTTTTAATAGCTATATGGAGTTATAATTTTCACACTATGAACATTCACCTACATATATAGCAAGTTTACAGAGTTGCGTACCATCACTATAATCTAGTTTTAGAACATTTATATCACCTTAAAACCCGTCCTGCTCATTTACATTAACCTCCCACTCCTCCACCAGCCTCTATCAATCAGTTTTATCACTTCTTCTCTTTCTTAGATTCACAAAGAAATTAAGTTTCCCTGCTTACTGGAACATTTATAAAGCATTACTTCTCTTACACGACAACTTAGTGCTAAACTCTCCTATGGAGCAGAGAAGAAAAGATCTAAGAGCATCTCCATAAATCACAGACCCAAAGAGCCAGTCTGAGTGTAAACAAGGCTCAGAAGGCAATCCTCAGGACCACCAACAAGCACTGGGAAAAACAGAATACAAGGTGGAAGTCAGGAGGGTCAGACTGCAAGAGATGCTTACCAAGTTCCAAAAGCTCTCATGTTTGCTTGGATTCTCACTGCCCAGGACATCTGCCAATAAACTGTCCACTTCACACACATGCAGTCGGACCCAGTCAAGGAGGTGAAGGAGGAGAGGGCCAGCTGGGAGGAAAGACTCTCATTACACATTAAAAACCTCAGCTTCATCTGCAGCAAACTCCACCTCCCAAGCACAGACAGAGTATGTACGGCAGACAAATGACTATGTAGGAAGTGGCTGATCTCGCTTAAGTAGGCACCCCTTTGGTCCTGAATAAAGGACTGGGCTAGGAAATGGACCTTTACAAATACTTCCTCTGAGCCAGGAAGTTCCACCTTTCATGACTCTTTGAAAAGGCTGAATCTGGGACACCCGGGTGGCTCACCGGCTGAGCAGACATCTGCCTTCGGCTTACGGAGTGATCCCGGGTTTGGGGATCAACTCCTGCATTGGGCTATCTGTGGGGAGCCTGCTTCTCCCTCTGCCTAGGTCTCTGCCCCTCTCCCTGTGTCTCGCATGAACAAATAAATAAAATCTTAAAAAAAAAAAAAAAAAGTTAAAAAAAAAAAAAAAAGAAAGGGCTGCATCTCACCACCCCCTCCATTCCGAATTCATCACTACTATGCAATACTCAATGGCTATGTAAGAAATGACCAGGTAGGGATTGGTACTGATTAGGTGCTAAGTATGTAACAACGATAAAAATATAGATAGCTACAGCCCTCAAAATATACTGGACGAGGTAAATACTAAACAACTAATTTTTAGTTTCACATTGCTCAGGGCTTTAGTGGGAGTAAGAGTAAAAAGCTATGACTGCACAGAGATTATTTATAAACACTCATTTGTGGACAACAGCAAACATAAACCATCAAGAGAATGCAAAAAAGCCTGCCGCACCTCCACAGACAGCCCACTCAAGCCATGATACCATACCGACCACAATTTAGTTCAAGAACATGGAATAATTTGGAGTGGACAGTTCACATGTAGGGCTGCCCCTGCCCCAATCACTGGGGACAGAATTCTCCTCTCACCACTTAATCCCTCCTCACATCCCTAAAACTCTTTTCCTTTTTTAAATTTTTTTTTATTTTAACAACCAATCTTTATTGCTTCACATTTCTGGAGGCCAGAAGTCTGAGATCAAGGAGTGGACAGAGTTCGTTCTTTCCAAGGCTGGAAGGGAGAACCCATTCCACACCTCTCCCCTGATTCTCCCAGAACTTTTTTAAGCTTGACCAGTCCATCATATAAATCCTGACCACCCTTGTCACCACCATTGTTCAGTATGGTTTTGTTTTTGTTCTTTTTTTGAGGGGTCATCTGCCCAACATTTTTGGTTTTTAGAAGGCATTCTGACTTTTTGTAATAGCTGACAAAACGGCAGGCAGGCTCCTTTGGGTGTTACATACGGCTTTCTGCTGGTTACGCTGATGAAGAACGATGAAAAGAGCATTCATGGCAATAAAACTCATCAGCTATGCAGGAAAGACAAATAGGAAAGGGCAAGGGAACACTTTTGATGATGTGAAGGGGTGATTCCATGCTTACCTGGGGCTACTTCAATAAAAAGAATCTCACAAAGGTTCCAAATGAGCTCCATTGCTGACAAAATGGAGACCTAAGGAAGAAATGGAGATAAAGTTTTAAATGAAAACATTCCTGAGATTTCTTAGAGCAAAGGAATGAAGCAGGGCTTGAATCATATGACGGTCATTTATTATTAACTCAATAATTACTGAATGTTCCCTATGGGAAACCCGTGAGAGAACTTCAGAACTTTTTATTTTAATGGTTCTTGTTTTAATTTTATTCTCTTATACTGTACATTAAACTATCTCATCACACCCATGGTCTTCACGAATACTATGATTTAGAAAGAGGCTCTGGGATCCCTGGGTGGCGCAGCGGTTTAGCGCCTGCCTTTGGCCCAGGGCGCGATCCTGGAGACCCGGGATCGAATCCCACATCGGGCTCCCGCTGCATGGAGCCTGCTTCTCCCTCTGCCTATGTCTCTGCCTCTCTCTCTCTCTCTGTGTGTGTGACTATCATAAAAAAAAAAAATAAAAAAAAAAAATAGAAAGAGGCTCTGAGTAAAATGGAAGATGATTTTTAGAAAAATATTCAGTAAATAATATTAAGAATTCTACAGATACGGGATCCCTGGGTGGCGCAGGGGTTTGGCGCCTGCCTTTGGCCCAGGGCGCGATCCTGGAGACCCGGGATCGAATCCCACGTCGGGCTCCCAGTGCATGGAGCCTGCTTCTCCCTCTGCCTGTGTCTCTGCCTCTCTCTCTTTCTCTCTCTGTGACTATCATAAATAAATAAATATTTAAAAAAAAATTAAAAAAAAAAAAAAAAAAAAAAAAAAAAAGAATTCTACAGATACAGCAAAAATTGTGAAGTTGGTACTCAAGGGACTAAAGTTTTAAAAAAATCTGTTAAAAGGCAAATCCAATAAAAGACCCAAAAATAAATCAGGTCTTGACCCTGCCTTCAGGAATATGCAGTCTCCTCTCCCCCACCATCCTTTCATACACAAAGACTACCTTATTCATAAGTGGAAATGCTTTGCTGACTGTGCACTAGAGCACACTAGAAGATAGTGCACTAGTCCGTATTTATTGAGTTTGAACATTATCAAGATTCTACCAAAGAAAGAGAATTCTTTCAGTCATCTTCCAGTGCCGACTAAAGTAAACAACTCAGTAAAAATATGGGTTCATGAACTGAGTACAGTTTATAATAATAAATGGTGGTTCCAGGGATCCCTGGGTGGCGCAGCGGTTTGGCGCCTGCCTTTGGCCCAGGGCGCGATCCTGGAGACCGGGGATCGAGTCCCACGTCGGGCTCCCGGTGCATGGAGCCTGCTTCTCCCTCTGCCTGTGTCTCTGCCCCTCTCTCTCTCTCTCTCTCTCTCTCTGTGTGTGACTATCATAAATAAATAAAAATTAAAAAAAAAAAAAAAAAGACACAGGACACAGAAGGACATAATGGTGCCAGCAGAACAACAAAGGTGGTCCTCCCCTTACCTGGCTGCTGAACTGGCGACCACTGGCTGGATCTTTGGCAGCAACTAACAAACACAAAACATTGTAAGTGAACACTGAAATTTTATTCTCATAGTTATAGCTTCACATACCAGGTTCTTTGGCTTGTACCTTTGTTTCCTCTAGTGATCACCCATTTTCACTACAGATCTTTTTTTTTTTTTTTTTGAGAGTGCATAGGGGTGGGGGAGGGAGCAGAGGAAGAGAGAATCTTAAGCAGACTCCACATTCAGTGCAAGCTGATATAAAGCTCCATCTCAGGACCCTAAGATCATGACCTGAGAAGAAGCCAAGAGTCAGGCACTTAACTGACTGAGCCACTGAGGAGCCCCTTCAATACAGATTTTAAAAAATGCTTCCTCTTTGTTGCAGATCAGTGATTCACAAACTCAATGCCCTCAAGTTACAAGCAACACTTTCAACTGCAAACAGCAAACAAGAGACCATCAGGTTATAAAAGACTCTACTCTGGGGGGACACTTGGGTGGCTCAGTGGTTGAGTGTCTGCCTTAGACTCACAGGATCCAGGATCGAGTCCCGCATCAGGCTACCTGTATGAGGACTGCTTCTCCCTTTGCCTGTGTCTCTGCCTCTCTCTGTGTCTCTCATGAATAAATAAATAAATCTTTAAAAAAAAAAAAAAAAAATAAGGGCAGCCCGGGTGGCTCAGCGGTTTAGCGCCGCCTTTAGCCCAGGGCGTGATCCTGGGGACCCAGGATCGAGTCCCACGTCGGGCTCCCTGCGTGGAGTCTGCTTTTCCCTCTGCCTGTGTCTCTGCCTCTTTCTCTGTGTGTCTCTCATGAATAAATAAAATCTTAAAAAAAAAAAAAAAAAAAAGGACTACTCAGCATCCAGGCATCCAGGCGTGGCTCTCATGGTTATGGTTACTTTAAATCACAAAGGGTGGGGCACCAGGGTGGTTCAGTCAGTTAAAGGAACAACTCTTGGTTTCTGCTCAGTTCCTGATCTCAGCATCTTGAGATCAGGCCCTCAATTAGACTGTATGATCAGCAGAATCTGTTTAAGGGACTCCTGGGTGGCTCAATGGTTGAGCCTCTGGCTCAGGTCATGATCCTGGAGTACTGAAATTGAGTCCCACATCGGGCTTCCTGCATGGAGCCTGCTTCTCCCTCTGCCTGTGTCTCTGCCTCTGTCTCTCATGAATAAATAAAATCTTTAAAAAAAAAAAAAAAAAAAAAAAGCTCTCTCCTTCTGCCCTTCCCCCAACACTCACACTTTCTCTCTCAAAATAAATCTTTTAAAAATAAATAAATAAATCACCAAAGTTAAAGAACCAGGAATGTGATTTTCAAAGACTGTTAATTTGGCTGCTAGTCTCACACCTGTCGACTCAGTATGTTTTGTTTTTAAAGATTTTATTTATTTATTCATGAGAGACACAGAGAGAGAGGCAGAGACACAGGCAGAGGGAGAAGCAGGCTCCATGCAGGGAGCCCGACATGGGACTTGATCCCTGGTCTCCAGGGTCAGGCCCTGGGCTGAAGGTGGCGCTAAACTACTGAGCCACCCGGGCTGCTCGACTCAGTATGTTCTAACTTGAAAAATGTGCTTATTAAGAGGGCTGTCTGAGTGGCTCAGTGGGTTGAGCATCTGCCCTTGTCTCAGGTCATCTCACGGTCCTGGGATTGAGTCCCACATCGAGCTCCCTGCTTAGCAGGGAGCCTGCTTCTCTCTCTGCCTCTACCCCTCATGTTCTCATGCTCTCTCTCTCAAATAAATAAATAAAATATTTTTTTAAAATGTACTTAAGATAACTGCCAAAAAATTATGGATTATATAGGAAAGTTAAGAGTTTTAAACTGTGAAGTCAAATACATTTTCTCTTGCGGTATTTATAACCAAACATTTCAATTACTCTCACATGTACACACATAAAATCCTTACTTGCAACCTGGTGCATTTCCTCCATACATGCTCTTATGACTGAGCGGTAGTTCTTACTCACTCGAACCAATCTACAAAAAAGGAAATGACACACAAGATGAGCCTGGAGCATCTTGTGGTGACAAAAAGGAAGGAAGTTCTCAATAGAAGATAGGAGCTTGCTCAAAGACAGGAACCAACCTGAAGGAGTTTCTAACAGCCAAAGTTTTAACAACTTGAGCATCAAAATGAGTAACACATGAGACAACCCATACAATAAAATAAATATCCATGAATTCATATTAATTGTTGGGGGAATCCCTGGGTGGCTCAGAGGTTTGGCACCTGCCTTCAGCCCAGAGTGTGGTCTGGAGACCCAGGATCAAGTCCCACATGGGGCTCCCCACAGGGAGCCTGCTTCTCCCTCTGCCTGTGTCTCTGCCTCTCTCTTGGTGTCTCTCATGAATAAATAAAATCTTTAAAAAAAAAAAAAAAAGATGATATCCACTGATGGACACTAGTGAAACTAGTGGTTCAAATAAAAATTTTTTTTTTATTTTTTTTTCTCTGTCTCTCAGAGAGAGAGAGAGAGAGAAAGAGAGAGAGGCAGAGACACAGGCAGAGGGAGAAGCAGACTCCATGCAGGGAGACCGACGTGGGACTCGATCCCGGGTCTCCAGGATCACACCCTGAGCTGAAGGTGGCGCTAAACCACAGAGCCACCGGGGCTGCCCATGGAGAAATACAATTTGCATAATCTCAAAATTTCTTCTCCAAATACTTACTAGTCACAAAGGGAAGGATGGTAACTTCATAGTGGAGAAACCAAGTAGAAACCACTGAAGTAATCAAGGTCCACAAAACCAGTATAAGACATCAACATCATGAATCCCATGACATGATGTACTGAAGACACATACCAGTTCTGTGGTATTCTTACTAAAAATGCACCACCTTTGTCCAATCATGAGAAAACACTGGAGAAACCCAAATGGAGGGACAGTCACCAAAATAACTGGTTGATATTTTTCAAAAGTGTCAAGGTCATGAAAGAGACTAAGGGATAAAAACCAAATGCAACCTGAGATGCAGAAAAGAAAAAAGGGCATTTGTGAAATAACTGGTGAAATTCAAATGAAGGAGCACCTGGGTGGCTCAGTGGTTGAGTGTCTGCCTTGGCTCAGGTCATGATCCCGGGGTCCTAAGATCAAGTCCTGCATCAGGCTCCCCATAGGAAGCCTGCTTCTCCCTCTGCCTATGTTTCTGCCTTTCTATCTCATGAATAAATAAAATCTTAAAAAAAAAAAAAAAAAAAAGGAAATCCAAATGAAGTCTTTAATCACTTTACACTGATGTGTAATTTTCCTAGTTCAAGTAACAATAATATGGCTATGTAGATATTAACGTTAGAAAACTGGGTGAGAGGGATCCCTGGGTGGCGCAGCGGTTTGGCGCCTGTCTTTGGCCCGGGGCGTGATCCTGGAGACCCGGGATCGAATCCCACGTCGGGCTCCCGGTGCATGGAGCCTGCTTCTCCCTCTGCCTGTGTCTCTGCGCCTCTCTCTCTCTCTGTGACTATCATAAATAAATAAAAATTAAAAAAAAAAAAAAATTAGAAAACTGGGTGAGAGATGCACAGGAATCTATTATTTTTGTTACCTTTTCTGTAAGTCCAAAATTAGTTCAAAATAAGGTCTTTAAAAAAGAAAATGAGGGACGCCTGGGTGGCTCAGCAGTTGGGCGCCTGCCTTTGGCTCAGGTCGTGATCCTGGGATCCAGGATCAAGTCCCACATCGGGCTCCCTGCGAGGAGCCTGCTTCTCCCTCTGCCTATTCTCTGCCTCTGTCTCTCTCTGTGACTATCATAAATAAATAAAATTTAAAAAAAAAAAAAAAGGAAAAAGAAAATGACAAAACTAAAACATTCACAAGAAAGCAACTGGTTTAGTTATCAAGATGTAATCTTTAGGGATGCCTGGGTGGCTCAGCAGTTGGGTATCTGCCTTCAGCTCAGGGCGTGATCCCAGGGTCTGGGATCAAGTCCCACTCTTGCGGGGAGCCTGCTTCTCCCTCTGCCTGTGTCTCGAATGAATGAATGAATGAATTAATTAATTGATTAATTAAAAAATAAAAAAGCTCCAGGGGCACCTGGGTGGCTCAGGTGGCTAAGCGGCTACCTTCAACACAGGTCAGGGTCCCAGGGTCTTGAAATCGAGCCCTGCCACATTGCCTTGGGCTCCCTGCTCAAGGGAGAGCGCTTTTCCCTTCCCTTCTGCACCCTCTCCCCACCGTGTACTTGCTCTTTCTAGAAAGAAAGAAAGAAAGAAAGAAAGAAAGAAAGAAAGAAAGAAAAGAAAGAAAAGAAAGAAAAGAAAGAAAAGAAAGAAAAGAAAGAAAAGAAAGAAAAGAAAGAAAGAAAAGAAAGAAAGAAGACAACACATTTCATTTGGCTTTCACAATTTAGTTTTGGACTTCAACACCCATTAGCAGCCTACTTACTGTGCTTTTCTGGATTTTCCAGTCAATTCTTCTTCAATTCTCTGGAGGCCCACAAAGATTCCATGGGATTCATTGAAGAGTTTTCTCAAGATCTGAGAGTAAACATCTATATCCTTTCGAATGATATAGATAAAGGGGCAGCCTGGTTCGGTCTCTGATTTTTCTGAAACAGGAAAATTTTAGTATCAATCATTATAACCCTCATACAAAAACTCACTTTAAATTTTTAAATGAGTTATCTAATTACAAAAGCTTCAGCTTCTTTGCTGTTGATTTCATTTTTAAAGTATAAATTGGGGTGTCTGGGTAGATCAGTCAGTTAAGCAATTAACTCTTGACTTTGGCTCAGGTCATGATCTGAGGGTTGTGAGACTGAGCCCTACATTGGCCTCTATGCTGAGTATGGAGCCTAAGATTCTCTTCCTTCTCCCTCTGTTCCCCACGCCCCACTCACACTCCCGCCTCTATCCCCCAAAAAAGTATGATTATCATTTATCAATTATTTACATGTAAATTGCTTAAATATGAATGTTTACTCTCAGACTTTTACTCCTCAACTCACTGGCTTATGTATTTTACTGTTGTTTTTTTTTAATTAATTTACTTTTTCTTTCATTTTTTTAAAGCAAGCTCTGGCTGGCTCAGTGGGTAGGAGAGTGTCCAACTCTTTATCTTGGGGTTGTGAGTCTGAGCTGCACATTGGGTATAGAGATTACTTAAAAATAAAATCTTTTAAAAAAATAAAATAAGGGGTGCCTGGTAGCTCAGCCAGTTAAACATCTGCTTTCAGCTCAGGTCAAGATTCCAGAACCCTGGGATTGACCCCTACATCAAGCTCCCTGCTCAGCAGGGAGCCTGGTGCTCCCTCTCTCTCCGACGTTCCACCTGCTTATGCTCACTCTGTATGAATGTATGAATGAATGAATGAATGAATGAATAAATAAATAAATAAATAAATAAATAAATAAATGCAAGCTGTAGGCCCAACACGGGACTTGAACTTATTTTTTTTTTTTTTTTTAAGATTTTATTTATTTATTCGTGAGAGACACACAGAGAGAGAGGCAGAGACACAGGCAGAGGGAGAAGCAGGCTCCATGCACAGGGAGCCTGACGTGGGATTTGATCCTGGGTCTCCAGGATCACGCCCTCGGCCAAAGGCAGGCGCTAAACCGCTGCGCCACCCAGGGATCCCTTGAACTTATTTTGGAACTACTTTTTCCCTCCATCAATTGACATATATTGAAAAAAATTAAAGTCACTTAATATTAGCTATGTATAACTCAATAAATAAGATAAACCTACAGCCAAGGGGTGCCTGGGAGGCTCAGTCAGTTAAGCATCTGCCTTCAGCTCAGGTCATGATTCTAGAGTCCTGGGATGGAACACTGGGTTGGGCTCCCTGCTCTGCGAGTCTGCTTCTTCAGCTCCCTAGGCCCCTCCCTCCTTGCATGAGCATGCTTCAGGGCTCTCTCTCTCTCAAATAAACAAATAGCCTAAAAAAAGATAAACTTACAGCTGAAATTTTATATAATCTCAAATTCAAATAAATATTATTTCTATATTATTTTGTACTGCCATTACTCCTAAAACAAAGAATCAAGAGTTGACTAAAATATTTTGGAACAGTGATAAAAAGGCTCTATAATGATAAATTATAAACCACCAACTTGTGGAAATTCCTTATATAACAGCTTCTTGAACAAGCTGATGATGTTCAATGGCTTGTCTCTAATGAGATTTCAACAGACATAAACAGAAAACCTCATGTTTCCAACAATCGAGGACAAACTAAAAATGCTGATAAGCTTTCCCATGAAGTATGAAAAGAGGCCAGACATATTCAAAGAAGGTTCTATTCTAAGCAATTGTCCCTTTGGCAGCTTCTACAGTTCTGCCAAGCTTGAGATCTTTAATACCAAAATATCCCATAAATATTTGGCAACATCAGGGACAACGGTCAACAATAAAATCAAGGAAAACCACGTCGAAAAAAATTTTTTTAACTATAGCACTTCATGGGGGATCCCTGGGTGGCGCAGTGGTTTAGTGCCTGTCTTTGGCCCAGGGCACGATCCTGGAGACCCGGGATCGAATCCCACGTCGGGCTCCCAGTGCATGGAGCCTGCTTCTCCCTCTGCCTATGTCTATGCCTCTCTCTCTCTCTCTCTCTCTCTCTCTCTCTCTCTCTGTGACTATCATAAATTAAAAAAAAAAAAAAACTATATAGCACTTCAAAATTGCATGAACTGCACACCCCATGATTTGCCAAAATTATAAGACTTTCATTAGATCAATCTCCTCTTTATAAAAGAGGAAAATCTCCACATTTGGATAAAGAACATGTCGAAGATTTGCAAAAAAAATCTCTTCAACATTTGCAGAGACTTCTCTTGAAAAGGAGAAAGCAAAATCAAATGTCAAAATGTAGCCTTATCTTGCTACTAGAGGAGTCTGTCACAGGAAGAAAAGATCCATGTCCAAAACCTGAAGGAGCTTAGAGAACAAGGAAGAGCCATTTCACCCTCCAGATCTTTTGTGCTTTGTATCAATAGCCATAAGAATTCATCAAATTCACAATAATACAAAGGTAAGGGCTAGGAGAACTAAGGTTTCACCGTACGGGAGCTACTGTGAAGGGAATTTAGTCATTCTGGTCAAGAATGGGAAAAAACTTGAAATTTTTAAATATGAAGGCACACCACAAAAATTATTAATTTTTTTCCTTAGAGTCAACATCTGCCACATCTCATAAATGAATCAAAATCTTAAACAACTTGGGCAGCCGGGTAGCTCAGCGGTTTAGCGCCACCTTCAGCCCAAATGCCTGATCCTGGAGTCCTGGGATCAAGTCCCGCGTCGGGCTCCCTGCATGGAGTCAGCTTCTCCCTCTGCCTGTGTCTCTGCCTCTCTGTGTGTTTCTCATGAATAAATAAATAAAATCTTTAGAAAAAAAAAATCTTAACTAAGGTTCCAAAAATGAAAATGGTACAAAGTTTGTTCAACTGCCGCAGTTAGTTAAATCTGAGAGAATAAGGGAAAAAAACCTACCGTTTTTGTTGAAGGAGGTTTCACACACCAGCATCTCCCCTGGACCCCAGTCAAAACACATTTGCTTCATCTTGGAATTCACTCCTGGAATCAACTAGTAAAATAAAGGTACAGACACTGTTATTTTAACTAGAGCCTTTGCTTTCAATTGATTTGCAAGTATAACCCTAGAAATAAATGGTTATGAAAGTTAAGAGCTGATCTATGTATATACAGCTGAGTGTGGTTGAGATCAGCTAGTGTGTTAAACCCTGAATAAGCAAGTGAGCTTTGCCAGGCACCTCAACCCAGCCTGCCACTTTGCAAGTGTTGATATAAAGGAAAGCTGCCCTTAATCAATTACTATATATAATTTAGTAATCTATAGTTTAGAAAAAGAGGATTTTAAAAAAATAAAAAGGATGGGACACCTGGGTAGCTCAGTGGTTGGGCATCTGCCTTTGGCTCAGGGCATGATCCTGGAGTCCCAGGATCGAGTTCCACATTGGGCTCCCTGCATGGAGCCTGCTTCTCCCTCTGCCTATGTCTCTGCCCGCCCCCCCCCCCGCCCCGTGTGTGACTATCATAAATAAATAAATTAAAAAAAAATTAAAAAATAAAAAATAAACTCAACTGTTTACTTACTAAAAGGAGCCCTCCAATACCATGTCTTCTGTGCCATCTCTTTAATGAAGACTTTTTCTCCCCAACTCAGATCAACCCCTTTGGGCCTCAGCCTTATATACTCAACTACCTAATTCACACCTTTATAGATTACCTAACCTCTAGAGCTATATCCATAACAACAGAACCAAAAAGGATTCTTGGTGCTCACGTCCAAGTCTCTCCCACCAGGACAAAGCCTTTCCCAAACTGTTAGGAGCAATCTTCGATTCTTCTCTTTTCCTTACGACCTTTGTCTAATCAGTAAATCCCGTTCTACTCTTAAATAAGCCTGAATCCAACCACTTACCAAGTCTAGCAGTCTAACCCAAGTCACCATCAACTCTCATATGACTACAACAGCATTTCTTCAGTGCCTGAAATGACTCTCCTACATGGTTATCTGTCCTATAAATACATAAAAGCTTGCAAGGGGAGGGGATTCCAGGATTCTTGTTCACTGCCTAGAAGAGACCCTGGCACAAAGTTGGCACTCCATAAACATTTTTGCCAGAGAATAAATTTGGCTGGCAATATTCTGGTCTCAAGACAAGTGCAGTCAGTTCTCAGAAAGGGCTAATGCAGTCATCCAACAACTAAGCAATGTCTAGTAAGCCTTTTTCTGTACTGTGCTCTAGAAATACAACAATGTTAGAATACAGTTTCTGCCCTCCAAAAGCTAGTAGTCTACTGAGAAGTCCAATAAACAGGCAGTAAGAAAAGTGGAGCAATGCTAAGACAGAGATAAACACAAAAGAGGATTTTTTAGCAGATTCTTAATGGATGAATAGGCCAGGCAAGGGGGAAGTATTACGCACAGTGGTGCTGAAGGAAATGAGTATCTATATGCAAAAAATAAACCTCACACCATAGACAAAACACAAATTAGACACAAACATAGAGTAAAATCTGTAAAATTGGAAAAGCACAGTAGAAAACCTTTTTGATCTTAAAGAAAAGATAGGACACAAAAAGCACAAACTACAGAACAACTTATAATCCGGGACATCAAAATTAAACTTTTGCTGTTAAAAAGATAGAATTAAGAAAATGAAAAGGGAAGCCACAGACTGGGATAAAACACGTATTTGATATATAGAATATAAAAAGAAGTCTTACAATTCATTATTTTTAAAAATATGGTACGTGGGATGCCTAGGTGGCTCAACGGTTGGGCATCTGCCTTCAGCCCAGGTCGTGATCCTGGAGTCCCGGGATGGAGTCCCTCATCGGGCTCCCCACAGGGAGCCTGCTTCTCCCTCTGCCTGGGTCCCTGCCTCTCTGTGTCTCTCATGAATAAATAAATAAAATCTTTAAAAAATAATAAATAGGGTAGCCCGGGTGGCTCAGCAGTTTAGTGCCACCTTCCGCCCAGGCCTGTTTCCTATCTGGTCTCCTTAACACCAGTGTGGATCTGAGCTATCACAAGTCCATCATCACTACTGGTGTTAAAAAATAAATTTAGATTGGGGCACCTGAGTGGCTCAGTCCATTAACTGTCTGCTTTTGGCTCAGATCATGTTTTCAGGATCCTAAGATCAAGCCCTGTGTCAGGCTCCCTGCTCTGTGGGGAGCTTGCTTCTTTTTCCCTCCCTCCCTCCCTCCCTCCCTCCCTCCCCACCCCCTTCTCTCTCTGCTCCTTTACCTGCTTGTGCTCTCTGAAATAAAATCTTTTGCTTTTAAATGAATAAAATCTTAAAAAAAAAAAAAAGCTTAGATCATCTTCATTTAATTTGTAAAGCATAGCTAATTATCATGGCTCAATATTAACGTAGTGGCTCCCCAGGATTGTGCAGGTTACTGGAAAAGTGCCCCCATCCAAAGATTCTGACATAAGTGGAGGAGAGAAAGGCAAGATGACACATAGTCTGAAAACGTTCCAGTGATTCTGATATTCTGATTTTTCTTCCAACTGACACTGACATAGCCCTTGATATGTAATAAAGTACTTTATATAGGTCTTAAAAATTTAACACTTAACAGCAGTAAGTTTTATAGAGTAACAACAACCCAAGTTAACTGCTATTTATGATCTCGTGTCTCCTTTTGTCCAGTTAGCTTTGAAACGACCCCCACCTTTAATCTTTGGTTTTTGTCAGACACCCTTTTGCCACCTGATGGCTTTCGCTGAAAACTGCAGGCAACTCAACCTTCTAAAAAGCAAAAATACAAGATCAGACAACCTGCAATTTAGTGAGGCTTATAACTGACCAAGAGCTAAGAGGTGCAGAACAAGTCAATAACGGACTAATATTTGACCTAGTCAGGGAGGTAGGGGGAAGGCTTTCTTGAGAAAGAGGGTGCTGGTTCTTGAATCTGAAAAATGAGGAGATAAACCTGAGAGAAAAAGAAAGTGTGTTCCAGAATGGTAGGTATCTCCTATTGAAAAAGCCACGAATCTCTTTTCAAACATTATAAATTAGGGATCCCTGAGTGGCTCAGTGGTTTAGCTCCTGCCTTCAGCCGAGGGCGTGGTCCTGGGGTCCTGGGATCGAATCCCTCATGGGGCTCCCTGCACGGAGCCTGCTTCTCCCCCTGCCTGGGTCTCTGCCTCTCTTTGCCTCTCATGAATAAATAAAATGTTTAAAGAAAATCATAGATCATTCACATTTGACACTCTTCTTAAAGTCCAGACAGAACTAAAAGCGAACAGAACAAGAAGAACAAGAAATCTTCCGAAGTGAGTAAAAACTTTTAGTAAACCCTGGCCAGCACGGCACAAGAGGCAGAAGCCAAGCTCACGGTATTGAGATGCGAAGCTTAGTTCTGCGGAAGAAAAAAAGCCCCAGTTCCTCTGCTCGGTCGGTGCCCGCTCACTAGAGCGCTAGTCCAATAGGAAAAGCGAGGGAAGTGGGATGGGAAAGTCAGGAAGACACGAAAGGGTGAGGGAGCGAGGCCTCCGAGCCAGGCATTTCTGAGTAAACGAAAATGTGGGGAAACAGCGACCACTGCGACCCAAACACGAGCACCTAGCTAATGGGACCTCCGAACTGTGGCAGCGAAGCTGAGGGAGGAGGCCGGGAGCCTCGCGGGAGGTGGAAGCAGACACAACCCTCACACCGCGAAGACGAGGCCGGTGCGAGGCGCCCTTACCGTGACGGTAGGCTCGCCGTCGAGTTCCTCCATTGCGCCTCGCCTCAGCAGCCTGGAACGAGCTCGGCCGCCGAAGCTCCCGGCTCAGGCCTCCCGCTCACAGCCGGCTGCGAGAGAGGACCCCCTCCCGGGCGCCTCCCGCACTGCCTGCAGGCCCAAACCCCCGGCGCGGCAGGGGCCCCTCCTCTCGGCCACGATCCTCCCTCCGCGACACTCTACACGTGCCCCTCCTTCATGGCGGGCGACAACACGACAGGGAAAACAGCGCCGGGGTAGCCGGTCCTCACAGTAACCTTCGGCCAGGTCAGGCGCCGCCGCGGGCAGCCCGGCACCGGCCGGGGTAAAGGCCCCCGGAGACGGCGGGAGCCGCGGAGCGACTGCGACTGCGCCTGCGCGAGCTGAGTCGGCTGCTCTGGGGCCGGAGGCGAGTGCAGTGCCTGGCTCCCGAGTGAGCGAGCCCGTGGCGTCGCCTGACTCTAGCTCTTCTCGTTCCTGTCTGGTCTGCAAGTTCGGCGCAGCTGCTTCTCTGAACGGTATCCGGTCCTTGCCCAATCCCCGTCGGCCCACTGGGCTTGTGCATCCAGGCGGTCGTCGCCACTCCCGCCCTAAAACGCTCGAAAGCACGCGTACAAAATTGATGCGGCCGAAACAACTGTGAAATCGAGACAGCTGGGCTTAATGAAATACAAATACTGGTTTGTTATCTCACCAAAGCAAAGGAGAAAAGGACACTCAAACCACGGAATCCCAGACCTTTGTTATGGAAAACTCAGAAGTGTCCCGGTTGTTTAAAGGAGTGATTGATTTTGTGAATACCGTATTAGCAAATACATACACAGGGAAGAAAATAGGACTGGTTCTAAATTCCCAAATAAGCGACTTTTTGATCGAATTGAAGATAAATCCAAATTTAAAGGTAAGTCTTAGGAAAAACTGCCTGAAGATGTGGCAGCTGCTTTAACTTAGAAATTTGATCTGAAAACAAGACATAATTCTAAAACGCTCCCTTCCCGGAGGTTCTTCTAAGCGGCCTATTTGAATTGGAAGAAAAAGACGACTTGGAGTGGTTGGGAAAAACACTGTCACCCAGATAGTTTATTATATTGAGGTACAGATTAAGCAAAGGAAAAAAAAAAAATCCCGGTCTCTGAAGACAGCTATCCATAGGATGAACTTTAATGTAGTTTTGCACAAAATTCCACAGTTCTACCTACTATGTCTTGATGCATTTTCCAAATGTTTCACAGAGTTACACTGATTTGAGTGTTTCTAACATCAGTGCTGTGGGTATGATGTCTGAGAAAAGCATTCATGTCCATTTCCTGGGAGTAAAAAGAGGCCTAATATTTTCTGAAAAGTAAAATGAACATTCAAGGGGGTGCCTGGCTGACTCTGTCAGTAAAGCCTGCAGCTCTTTTTTTTTTTATTTTTTTTTATTTTTTAACATGTGACTCTTGATCACACTGGGTGTCGAGCTTACTTAAAAATCAAATATTGAGGCCCCTGGGTGGCAAAATGGGTTAAGTGTCAGACTCTTGATTTTGGTCAGGTCATAATTTCAGGATCGGAAGATCAAGCCCTACGTTGGGCTCTGCACTTAGCATGGAGCCTGCTTAAGATTCTCTCTCCCTCTTCCTCTGCCTCCCCTACCATGCTCAGTCTCTCCCTCTCTCTCTCCCCCCCAAAAAATAAAAATTAAAAATGATAATAATTAAATATTTTTAAAAATGAAAAGTAAACATTCAATAGCAAATCAGTTTTAAAAACTGAGGGCAGGGATCCCTGGGTGGCGCAGCGGTTTAGCGCCTGCCTTTGGCCTAGGGCGCGATCCTGGAGACCCGGGATCGAATCCCACATCGGGCTCCTGGTGCATGGAGCCTGCTTCTCCCTCTGCCTATGTCTCTGCCTCTCTCTCTCTCTCTCTCTCCCTGTGACTATCATAAATTAAAAAAAAAAAAAAAAAAAAAAATTTAAAAACTGAGGGCAGCCCCAGTGGCTCAGCGGTTTGGCGCCGCCTTCAGCCCAGGGTGGGATCCTGGAGACCAGGGATCAAGTCCCACATCGGGCTCCCTGCATGGAGCCTGCTTCTCCCTCTGCCTGTGTCTCTGCCTCTCTCTATGTCTCATGAATGAATAAATAAAATCTTAAAAAAAAAAACAAACTGGTTACCGTATCTGCTCTGGCTATTCAAAATTCTCCCAGCAGCAGAAGTTAAAAGTCAGACTTAATAAGACATTGATAGAAATCATGCCTAATTTCCTTCAGAAAAAATTATTCTAGGGAGTAGGATGAGGAGAAAGAAAAAAATAATAGGATAAAAGACCAAAAAGAAAGACACCTTTCTCAAAGAGAGACCTGAGGGGGGAAAAAAAAAAAAACTATTTGAATGACAAAAGACCTTGGAGAATTTTAGTACTACAGTTTCTTCATATTTTAAGATTGCCATTTGAAAGGGTGCTTGGCTGGCTCTGTCGGTAGAGCATATGACTCTTGATCTTGAGGTTGTGAGTTCACCCTCATGTTGAGTATAGAGATTACTTAAAGATTAAAAAAACAAGTAAAAAGTCAACTCTCATTTGAAAATAACAGGCACTGAAATTGTCTGACGTAGAGCTAGATAATACTGGGGGAAAGTATTGGAAACATATTTTAGCCTAAGAGCAAAAAGTTATTCTATCTATGGATCTTTTTCTTCCTCCTAGCCCCTCTCAATGTGCTTCCAAGAATGAGGTTTAATTACATAGTTTACATATTCTCTTTTTCTTACATATAATCATAAATGAATACTTTTGGAAAAACAATCAATATACAAATCTTTATGTCTTCATCCTTCTCAGGCTCCTCCTTTCCTTATATTCCTTGGTTTAACTCCTAAATTCCTGTATCTAGACTGAAGAGTCTCATTTATGCAAGAGAAACTTCAACCTGAGATATATCAGAACCCAAGGAAGACAATAAAATATTTCTGGAATCAAAATCTCCTAAAACAAAACATACTTATTGTACAAAAGTCCAACTAAAAATCATTTTCAGTCACTCCAAAGTCAAACTAAGAATCATTCTCAGGAACGCCTGGGTGGCGCAGCGGTTTTGTGCCTGCCTTTGGCCCAGGGCTCGATCCTGGAGACCCGGGATCGAATCCCACGTCGGGCTCCCGGTGCATGGAGCCTGCTTCTCCCTCTGCCTCTCTCTCTCTCTCTCTCTCTCTGTGACTATCATAAAAAAAAAAAAAAAAAAAAAAGCCTGGGGATCCCTGGGCGGCTCAGCGGTTTAGCGCCTGCCTTGGGCCTAGGGCGTGATCTTGGAGTCCCAGGATCCAGTCCTGCATCGGGCTGGGCTCCCTGCATGGAGCCTGCTTCTCCCTCTACCTATGTCTCTGTGTCTCTCATGGATAAATAAATAAAATCTTTATTAAAAATAAATAAATAAAAGCTTTTATTTAAGAAATCTCTACACCCAACGTGGGGCTCGAACTCACAACTCCTGAGATCAAGACTTGCATGCTCTGCTGACTGAGCCAGCCAGGCACCCAATAAAATCTTAAAAAAAAAAAAAAAAAATCAACCTCCACACTACTGGCATTTTGGACAGTAAAATTCTATGTTGTGAGGGCTGTCCTATGCGCTGCAAGAAGTTGAGCAAAATTCCTGGCTTCTACCCATTAGATGCTAATGATACCTCTCAACAATTGTGACAACTGCAAATGTCTCTAGATATCCCCAATGTTCCCTAGCGGACAAAATCACTGCTGCTAAGAATTGCTGGTATAGATCTTCAACCCTAGAGGAACAACTAAGTAAATATAATAGCTATGAAATTGTTCAGTTATTTGGAAGAACTATGAACAACATGGAAAAGTCTAAAGTTGGCAGCCCGGGGCATGATCCTGGAGGTCCGGGATCGAGTCCCACGTCAGGCTCCCTGCATAGGGCCTGCTTCTCCCTCTGCCTGTGTCTCTGCCTCTCTCTCTCTCTCTCTCTCTCTCTCTCTCTGTCTCATGAATAAATAAATAAAATCTTAAAAAAAAAAAAAGTCTAGGGATCCCTGGGTGGCACAGCGGTTTAGCGCCTGCCTTTGGCCGGGGGCGTGATCCTGGAGACCCGGGATCGAGTCCCACGTCGGGCTCCTGGTGCCTGGAGCCTGCTTCTCCCTCTGCCTAGGTCTCTGCCTCTCTCTCTCTCTCTCTCTCTCTCTCTGTGACTATCATAAAAAAATAAAAGCCAGCTTTAAAAAAAAAAAAGTCTAAAGATATTTTAATATGTTCACCTTTTTTGTCCCCATAATTGTACTTCTAGGAAGTATTCAAGAAGGACATTTTGAATAACGACCAAAAAAAAAAACAGGAAGTAGTCTGTCTCACAGTTACAAAAGGCTTATGAATTCATTAAAAGGTAATTGTAATTGTAGCAAAATTTTATAAAGATAAAAGTAAAATTGTGTAAAAAATAAAAGGTATCTATCAATATTTATGTAGAACAAAAGACTAGCAGAGAAGGGTGCCTGGTAGGCTCAGTGGGTAGAGCATATGACTCTTGGTCTCAGGGTCATGAGTATGAGCCCCACATTGTAGGAATTACTTAAAAATAAAATATTTTTTTAAAGATTTAATTTATTTATTTGAGAGAATAAAAGAGAATGAGCACGGGGGAGGAGGCAGAGGAAAATGGGAGAATCAAGGCTCCATCAGGCTGAGCAGGGACCCTGACATGTGTCTCAATCCTGAGGCCCTGGGATCATGACCTGAGCCAAAGGTAGACACTTAACTGACTCACCCAGGCACCCAAAAAACAAAATCTTAAAAAAAAAAAAAACTAGTGGAGTATTATTAACTAATCATCAAAAAAAGTCATCTCTTATAGGGAACTGTTGAATTACTATATTGTACACCTGAATCTAATATAACACCGTATGTTAACTACCTGGAATTAAAATTAAAATTAAAAAAAAAGAAAAAGTCATCATTTAGCATGTTTACCAGATGATTTTAAATTCCAAAGTAGACCAAAAAATTTTCTACAATTAGTATTTCTACAATCATGAAGATATTTACATGTGGATAAAGACCAAATTAAAATTGAGATAAGGAGCACCTGGGAGGCAAGTCAGTTAAGCACTAGACTCTTGATTTCGGTTCAGGTCATGATCTCTGAGTCCTGAGATAGGCCTTGTGGAGGGCTTGAACCCACAACCCCAAGATGAGTTCCATGCTCTACCGACTGAGTCAGCCCCTAAATTTTTGCTCTTTAATTTTTTTTTTTTTTTTTTAATGGTAGTCACAGAGAGAGAGAGAGAGGCAGAGACACAAGCAGGCTCCATGCACCAGGAGCCTGACGTGGGACTCGATCCCGGGTCTCCAGGATCGCGCCCTGGGCCAAAGGCAGGCGCTAAACTGCTGCGCCACCCAAGGATCCCAATTTTTGCTCTTTAAAGATAATTCCCAGGGGCAGCTCGGTGGCTCAGCAGTTTAGCACTGCCTTCAGCCCAGGGCGTGATCCTGACCGGGTATCCAGCCCCACATCGGGCACCCTGGATGGAGCCTGCTTCTCACTCTGCCTGTGTCTCTGACTTTTTCTATGTTTTTCACGAATAAATAAAATCCTTAAAAATAAATAAAAATAGGGATCCCTGGGTGGCTCAGCGGTTTGGCACCTGCCTTTGGCCCAGAGTGCGATCCTGGAGTCCTGGGATCGAGTCCCCGCATCAGGCTCCCGGCATGGAGCCTGCTTCTCCCTCTGCCTTTGTCTCTGCCTCTCTCTATGTCTATCATGAATAAATAAATAAAATCTTTATTTAAAAAAATTTAATAAATAAATAAAAATAAAAATAATTCTCTGGGGCACTTGGGTGACTGTCAGTTGAGCATCTGACTCTTGACTTCAGCCCTGGTCTTGAGCTCAAGTTTCTAAAGTCAAGCCCCTCATTCGGCTCCACCCTGGGTGTGGACCCTACTTAAAAAAACAATTAAATAAAAAAAAAATAAAAATTAGGGATTCCTGGGTGGCTCAGCGGTTTAGCACCTGCCTTCAACCCAGGGCGTGATCCTGGAATCCCGGGATTGAGTCCCACATCAGGCTCCCTGCATGGAGCCTGCCTCTCTCTCTGCCTGTGTCTCTGCTTCTCTCTCTGTGTGTGTCTCATCAATAAATAAATAACATCTTTAAAAAATTAAAAATTAAATTAAAAAAATAAAAATCCTTTCCTGATACATGTTTTAAATATGTACATATATACATATATTGATACATACATATGTACACATATACGAATAAGGTCTTGTTTGTGAAAATTTGCTTTATAGCCCCAATAATACCTGACCACAGAGGACTTCAAGTTGAGAAACAAAATCATAAATGTGACTAACTATTGGAGGAATAAAAGCTGCTCTAGCCTTGTGGCTCTTAAATTTCAGTGAGAGTCAGAATTACCTAGAGTGCTTGTTCAATCACTGACTTGTCCTCTCCATTACCAGAGCTGCTTTCTCAATAGGTCTAGGGTGGCACCCAGGTATTTGCACTTCTACTAAATTCACAAATATAGGTGATATTGTTGCCCAAGCAACCACCCTTTGAGAACCATTCTTTCAGCTCTCTTCTCTACCTCAGGGTGAGAGTGATCAATCACAAAAAGGAGCTGGAAGGGACGCCTGGTGGCTCAGTGGTTGACCTTTTGCCTTCGGCTTAGAGCATGGTCCCAGACCCAGGATCGAGTCCCACATCAGGCTCCCTGCATGGAGCCTGCTTCTCACTCTGCCTCTCTCTGTGTGTCTCTCATGAATAAATAGAGTCTTTTTTTTTTTTAAAAAAAAGGAGCTTGAAAAGTATAGGTATCACCTATATCTGGCACGACTGCAAAATACAAGCCTTGCTCGATTTGTTTCTGTTCATTTTATGAAATAGTCTCCAGTCACTGGGCCCTACTTGAATTCAGTAATGGACAGAGGAGGACTGGAATGTTAATGGAATTAGAAGAAATTGTCATTCCAGTGTAAAAATTGCATTCAGGAAACCCAATGTAGGCATTTTTAGTATTCTCATGACAAAATACTGTTACCATCACTATGTCAATAACCATGTATCGATCACTGGTTCTCAGGACTTTGTTACTTGCTGAGACTACAAAAGTGAATAGCAATGACAACTACCCTCAAAAAACTTACAGGGCCATCCTCTGAGTTATGTGTGTGCAATATGTATATTACTAGACAGTGATATATGATATTGTGAAGTGGGACAATATTTCCCTACAGTTATACCCCAGCTGACACATTTAAAGTGCAATATAGCAGGTTCTTGGCTTTGACTGTTGGCACTATCTTAAGTCCCATCTTTGCCGTGACGCAAAGATAGAAAGTTGGAAGTTTTCTATAATATCACCATTCTGCCTCCAGATTTCCTGTAGTATTTAGGCATTCAGTATTCAGTGTTCCTGCAGTGTTCACAGAGATAGCTCAAGTACTCAACTAACCTTTGTTAGAATGTGAAGGAAATTTGATGTTATAAACTACACGTTTTAGTTGTCAGTGCTATAAATTCAGTTATGTGTTTCTTAGGGTTTTTGGCAAAGACTTAAAGCTCTAAACAAGACTCTGTGATTCTTGTTTTCTTACCCCTTGTAGGAATATTGTTTTATCTTTGGCAGCTGGCCCTGAGGAGTACCTTCTGGCAGGTCCGCCCTACCCTTACTTACCCTCCTATACCAATTATTGATATTTAATTAGATTTCCTTTTTTTTTAAGATTTTATTTATTTATTCATAGAGACACACAGAGAGAGAGAGAGAGAGAGGCAGAGGGAGAAGCAGGCTCCATGCTGAGAGCCCGACATGGGACTCGATCCAGGGTCTCCA
The DNA here is from genome assembly GCF_048164855.1 of Canis lupus baileyi. Taxonomy (NCBI): domain Eukaryota; kingdom Metazoa; phylum Chordata; class Mammalia; order Carnivora; family Canidae; genus Canis; species Canis lupus. The sequence continues at coordinate 55,775,934 of NC_132853.1, read as the reverse complement.
GGATCATGCCCCGGGCTGCAGGCGGCGCTAAACCGCTGCGCCACTGGGGCTGCCCTAAATTAGATTTCTAGAGGAATGAGGCCTTTCTTGTCCAAGTTCCTACTTAACTCCTTTTTTTTTTTTTTTTTAAAGATTTTATTTATTTTTGTGAGAGAGAGAGAATGAGCATGGGGAGAAGGAGGGGCGGGAAAGAAGCAGACTCCCCACTGAGCAGGGAGTCAGGCACGGGGCTTCATCCCAGGGCAGGGTGGGGGGAGTGGGAAGCTGGATCCCAGGACCTGAGCCAAAAGCAGATGCTTAACCAGCTGAGCCACCCAGGCACCCCCTACTCAACTCATAATGGTAAAAACGCTCACCACAGGATTCCTTTCTCACCACTTCTCTCATCCTTCAGGATCCAGGAAGGGCCCAAGGTGTTGTAGATAAAACTGCAAATGAGACAGACAGGTCTCTGCTTTCATGGAACTTTCATTCTGGTGAGAGACAGTCAAGCAAAAATTTAAGTCAAAACAACTGGTGCTCCTGGCACTATTCTACGATTTTTTTTCTGCTTGTTTTCTCTCTTCCTTCCATAGGGATCTATATGCAGTCCTACAGTAACTAAGCATTGGGTTCTGAGTTGGAAAGCCCAAGTTTGGGCTGCCTGGGTGGCTCAGTGGTTGAGCGTCTGTCTGCCTTTGACCCAGGGTGTGATTCCAGAGTTCTGGGGTCGAGTCCCACATCAGGATCTCTGCAAGGAGCCTGCCTATGTCTCTACCTTCTCTCTGTGTCTCTCATGAATGAATAAATAAAATCTTTAAAAAAAAAAAAAAAAAAAAAAAGGAAAGCCGAGTTCAACAGGATTCTGGCTCTTCCTTTTTTTTTTTTTTTTAAGATTTTATTTATTTATGAGAGACAGAGAGGTAGAGACACAGGCAGAGGGAGAAGCAGGCTCCATGCAGGGAGCCCGATGTGGGACTCGATCCCAGAACTCTGGAATCACGCCCTGAGCTGAAAGCAGATGCTTAACCACTGAATCACCCAGGCATCCCTGGCTCTTCGATTTCAAGCGGGGTGACCAAGTTGCCCAGACTTTCTTCTTTTTTCTTTAAAGATTTTACTTTTTTTTTAAGTTTATTTATTTATTTAAGATTTATTTATTTGAGGGCAGCCCCGGTGGCGCAGCGGTTTAGCGCCGCCTGCAGCCCGGGGCGTGATCCTGGAGTCCTGGGATCGAGTCCCACGTCAGGCTCCCTGCATGGAGCCTGCTTCTCCCTCTGCCTGTGTCTCTGCCTCTCTCTCTCTCTCTGCATCTCTATGAATAAATAAATAAAGACTTAAAAAATATATTAAAAAAAAAGATTTATTTATTTGAGAGAGAGAGAGAGACAGGCTCCATGCAGGAAGCCTGACATGGGATTCGATCCTGGGTCTCCAGGATCATGCCCTGGGCTGCAGGCGGCGCTAAACCGCTAAGCCACCCAGGGCTCCCCAAAGATTTTACTTATTTATTCATAAGAGACACACACAGAGAGGTAGAGGCAGGCAGAGAGAGAAGCTGGCTCCATGCAGAGAGCCTGATGTGGGACTCATCCAGGGTCTCCAGGATCACGCCCTGGGCCAAAGGTGGCGCTAAACTGCTGAGCCACCCAGGCTGCCCTTGCCCAACCTTTCTATGTCTCATTTTCTTCATCTGTAAAATAGGGACAATAATAGAGGTTTTGTGAGGGTCAAGGACTTAGCACTGAATCCCCAGGTAATAATCACTCAATGAACACCGACCATTGTTCTTTTCTGTATCTACTACCCCTTTTATTTTCTCACTCTAAAGCACTCTTTTCCAGAGCACAGCCACCCTCTTTCCCACCTCTATAAAAATGATGGAGGGAGAAACTTTATGTTGGAAAGTTTCTATCTTCTCACATTTCCCCCTGCTGGAAATTGGAAAGAGATTCTCACTATACAACTTTAGTAGATTCCCTAGGTTCAGTTCACAGAATTCCACTCTGCCATTGGAATATATATTGCTCACACATTTGAATATGCTTAACTACTTTTTAATAGGATCTCCTCCTTTGCCTGGAGGTGATTTTGTAATTTAGCATAATTTTGGAGAGGAAGGATATTGTAAGACACACCTGTCACCCAAATACTAATGACTAAACAACCATTTGATTTTTGGAGGCCCTCCTATATTAATAAGGGTAAGTTTAACATGATATATTCCATTTTGATGGTTTTCCCATCTTATTAGGCTAGGAGGATATGTAATGGCAACAGAAGACATAGGTTCAGGAGAGCAAGGATACCATTTTTCTTTCTCTATGGTACCTGGCACAGCATGTTCATTCCCTGGCATACAGAAGTTCAATCAACACTACTTGCCAGCTGTGTGGTATTGGGCAAGTTACTTAACTCCTCTGGCCTTCGGTAGCAAATAAATACTACACTTACTTGGAAGGGTTTGTGTAAGGAGAAAATGAGCTAATATTAATAAATCCCCACTCAGCGACTGCCGCCTGGCAGTTGGTTCTCTTCCCCTTTCACTTCTTGTGTATTTCCTACCCACCCCAACCTGATTATGTTATTTGAGTCAGGGACTTTGCCCAATGCTTAGCATAGGACCTTACACATAGTCATAGCTTCAGTTTACCTATTCATTGAATCTTTGAGTCCTACAGTGACAAAAGCTTAGAGTTGATGGAGAGCAGGCACATTCAGGAACCCCAAGTAATTGAATATGACTGAAGCAGAGACTTCCAGGAGGAAATGATGAGAAAGTGCTAGAATGGTTCGCCTGGATTAGCTCTCAAAGAGCTCTGTAGGTCTATTTAGAATTTTGGACTTTACCCTTTAAGGCAGAGGATTGCCACTGAACCTAGGAGTGGTAGAAACTTTTTCTTTTGTTTTTACTTTAGAATGGTTTGTGGTTCTCAGACCAGGGTGCAGCAGAATCACCAGGGAAGCTTGTTAAAAACGGGGGATTCCAGAGCCACACTGCCCAAGAATATGCATTTATTTTAATTTTGAGGAATATGTATTTAAACTGGTACCCTAGGGGTGTCCATCTGGCTCAGTTGGTAGAGTATGCAACTCTTCATCTCAAGGAGTTGAATTCAAGCCCCATGTTGGGAGTAGAGGTTGCTTAAAACAAAACAAACAAAAAAATGGTACCCCAGATGATTCTGATCCACTCAAATATACAGGCACAAGAGAGACATACCTTACAAAAACACCAACAAAACAGAAGGCTATTGCAGTAGACTTGGGGTAAGCTGACTTGAATTCAGGCTTCCCCCAATCAATCTGCCTTTGTTGGCTTGTCTTACATCTAGGTTCTTAAGCCTCCTCTTCCCCATGAAGGATCATCTGGAAGCCCAGCAAATGCAGACTAGCCCAGAAACCAGAGGCTGAAGAGAAGTAGCTAGATTTGGTAGGCGTTTAGAAGGTGGAAGAGACAAGACTCCGGCAGCCCGGGTGGCTCAGCAGTTTAGCACCGCCTTCAGCCCAGGGCATGATCCTGGAGACCTGGGATCGAGTCCCGCGATGGGCTCCGTGCATGGAGCCTGCTTTTCCCTCTGCCTGTGTCTCTGTTTCTGTGTCTCTCTCTCTCTGTCTCTCATGAATAAATAACATATTTTTAAAAAGAAGAGATAAGACTCAAAGATCCATTCCATGTGGAGGGGCAAGGATGAAGAATAGGGAGTCAGGATGTCCCCTGGCTCTCTGGCTTGGAGGAGCAACAGTTGTAATGGTGTGCCATTGGGTGAACCAAGAACTCAAAGGAGAAGGGCATGTCCCGGAGGGTGAAAGGAATTTTGGTTGGGATATGCTGAGTTTGAGGTGCCTCTGGGACATCCAAGTGGAGGTGTTCACAGGTCAGTTGGATTTGTGGGTTGGAAGCTACCGCAAGATCTAGTTTATAAATACATATTTGAGAATCATTAGCTATAGGTGTAGTAGAACGTGGGTAAAATCCTCCCAAGAGAGGATAAGAGAAAAGGATCTAAAGCAAAATGCAAGGAATATTTAAGGGAAAGACAGAGGAGGAAAAAAATTGCAAAGGGATCAAGGACACGCCCAAGTCAACAGCCCAAAGTCACAGGGAGGGAGTTGAGAGGAGAAGACTGGGAAGTACAATGGATTCAGCCCAGAAATCTGTGGTGACCTTGCAGAGAGCAGTTTTAGTGGAGCTCCGGGGACAGCACCAGATTGCAGTGGATTGAGGAGTGAGTGGGAGGTGAGGGAGTGGAGGCAGCTGGCATGGACAGTCTTTCAAGATGTTTGGCCAAGAATGGAGCGAGATATGGTGGTAACTTAAGAAGGAAATAGAATCGAGAGAGTCTTTTTCTCTGCTAAGGAGGAATTAAAGAAAGTGTAGGGACGGAGGAAATAATAAAACCTACCTAGAGGAGCGGGAGGAATCCACTGCACCGAAGTCAGGATTGTTCCTAAGACAGGAGGGACCTACTTCTATTTTTCTAACCCGACCGATTGGTTTGGAGCTCGACATCGGGTGGTTCTCTCTGACGGATCCTGTTTCCTCTTGGAGGTTGGGAGCCAGGCCATGAGTAAGGAGTTTGTAGGATGAACATTTTTTCCTCAGCTAGCAAAGTACGGGTTTACCAGCAAGACGCAAGTAGGGACCGCACTGAGGCAAGAGCCCGGTGGGAAGCGGGTTGAGGCTGAAGCTTTAAAATTCCAAGGATGAGAGGCTGAGTGAGTGTGATGTTCCTCCAACCGTGTGGAAAGCTGCATTTGGGCCACCAAACAAGAGGGGTTTTTCCCAGAACCTCATTCAGGGGCCTTGACTGAGGCCCCCCCTTCCTCCCCTAATCAATCTGCCTTCCCCGGCCGGAGTCTCACGTCTAGGCCTCAAGCCTCCTCGTCCCCACCTAGGACCAGCTGGAAGCCATTTTGATTAAGCTCCACCACAGAAGGAGGACAATACAGCCCCGCCCAGAGCCAGGCGCGCCCCCGCGGCGGGCCGGGTGCGCGTGTCCGCGCCTCTTCCCGCCGGCCTGGCGGGCGCCTGGCCCAGGCCGGGGCGGTGCGAGGCGGGGGGTGGGGGTGGTTATGTAAGCGTTGCGCGCTCCCGCGAGGCGGCAACCAATGGGAAGCCCCGGCGGCTCGTGCTCGCGCACGCAGGGTGGGGGGAGGGAGCGCACGACGTGCGCGCGCCCTCTCCCTCCTCCACCGCTGCCGCCTCCTTCTTCTGCCGCTCCTGGTGCTGCTTGTGTGCTCGTTCGGTGCGGACCTGGTACCTCTTTTGTGAAGCGGCAGCTGAGGAGACTCCGGCACTCGCCATGGCCGACGAAAAGCCCAAGGTGAGCTCGGCGCCGGCCTCCTCGGCTCGCCGCGCGGTCGGGGTCACGGCGCGGGCCGGGGTCCGGCCCGAGCCCGCCGCGGGCTCCCCGCGCCTTCCTGGGCCCCCCACGGGGCCGGCCGCGGCTCAGGCCCGGGCGCTCCGCGCCATTTTCCTCCCTCCCCTCTTCCTCCCTCCCGCGCCGGAGGAGGCCCCGCCGCCCTCCCCCGCCCCCGGCCGCCTCGGAGTGCGCGCCGGGCGCGAGTTGGGCGGGCGGATCGCGGACGCCCGCGGGCCCACCGGCCGCGAGCGGAGCTCCTCGGGCTCGGCCGGCCGGGCGCGCGTGCGGAGGGGCGTTAGGGCGCGCGGTGTCCCCACCCTCCGCGGACCCCGTGCGGGGCCGCGGCGGGTGTTGCCGCCTCCGCGGTGGCGGGGAGTTCCCTCCGCCCCGGGCTTCCCCCTCAGGGGTGGGGGCTGCGGGCATCTGGGGACCCCTGCCCCGGGCCGCGCTGGCCTGGCGAGGGCTCGGAGCGAATCAATGGGCTGCCGATGGGCTTCCCATTGGGCCATCGTGAGGGGCCGGGGGCTCGGGGCTTCCTGGGGGGTATTTCCCACTTTCACAGCCTGGGGGTCCCCAGGGGGCTGGGCAGGGGCTTTCCCCTGGGTGCCAGATCACCCCTAACCTGAGGAGACCATGCGGTTTCGAGAAGTTGGAGGCAGAGGTGCGAGCCGAGAGACTTCGTAGGGCTGAACTTTTTAACGCGGGTTTTGAGGCACCAGGAGGCTCTTCCCGTGAGGACTAGGGCTCACACTTCTTCCTGGCACACGGGACTTAAGTGGGGTTTGTTCTGTGACACCCCCTCCCCCCTTCCTTTCTGAAGTGACTTGCGGGGGCTACAGCATTCCATCCACCCTTGATTTTGGTGAACTGCAGGTTGGGTGGAAATCTACAGAGAAGACTTGGAAGAAAACTGCATTTGACCCATGACAACAAAGGGGAGGGGAGAATAAGAGCTCTTAACTGAAAATAAACAAAAGTGAGGCTGCTAATACAGGCGAACATGAATAGTGGTTCTAAGTTACTACGGCTGCTTCAGAGAGAATCGAAGGTTATTCCTCAATGTGTTCTGTGTGTGTGTGTGTGTTTTTTTTTTTTTTTTTTAATGTAGTTGAGATTTAAGTTCTTGAGCTGAGTTTGGTAACTTTTTAACAAAATAGTTGTAATGAGTTTTCAATGGCAGGTTCTACGTTTTTTATCTTTGCATTCTGTACTTAAAGCGCTTTATAAAGAGAAAGGATGCTTATTTTTAGTCTTTTTAGGAGAAATGACATTTTGAGGGATAAAATATGCCATTTTAGAAAATTGAGATGCAGGAGTGCCTTTAAGTGAATTGAGTGGGACCCATCTTTAAAAATCGATGGTTATCGCTGATGGAATAGCATGTAGGCTCCTTTTCGGTTTCTGTGACAGCTATTTAATATTGTTGCTCCAGGATTTTCATCTTTCAGATTGATTTCAGCGGCTGAAAACAGCTGTATACTCTTTTATCGTACAGAATGAGAAACCTGTTGATTTCTGAAGCAAGTTGAGCTGCTGCTACTTAAAAAGGTGTTTGTTTTTCACATTTTCCAAATTATACTTTTATTTTTCTTTCAACAGGAAGGAGTGAAGACTGAGAACAACGATCATATTAATTTGAAGGTGGCGGGGCAGGATGGTTCTGTGGTGCAGTTTAAGATTAAGAGGCATACACCACTTAGTAAACTAATGAAAGCCTATTGTGAACGACAGGTGAGGAACTGACATATGCACTTCCAATAAAATTTATGAAAAATAAAACTTTATTTTTTTGAGGATAGAAACTAAGCAGGCATATTGATTATCTTTGGTTGAATGAACACACCTTACTTGACATTTCAATTCTAGCATGCACTTGGTATGTTAATGCTTCATGAAAACCTTTAGGTGGTTTGGTTAATACTCTGTAAGATTCTAGTCCTATGCCAGAATACATCAAATTATAGTCACAACATGCAATTTGTCCCTGAGGGGATGTGATTTTACTTTTATAAGAAAATAAGAATGAACCTGATGAAAACTTCTTGTCAGGCTTTTTTTTTTCCTCTCCTCCTTCATCCCTTCTTTAATCCATTTAAAATTTGTGTCATGTCAATGTCAAAAGAACTTATTTTCTGCATTTAAACCAATTTGGAAATAAAATTGTGAGTTTAACAACATTGCAATATTCCTGAAACTTGTAAAATTGCAAAATTTTCTCAACTAATGGTATAGGTCAAGAACTTTAACCTCCTGAGTCTAGCAAAAACACTCCTATGTTATAACAACATTTACATTTTACTCAGAGATTAGTAAAGGGACAGCAAGAAGAGGAAGTAGAGGTGAATAGATAGATGCTGGGAGGTGAATGCAGAGTTTAAGACAAAGAGGCTTCCTTTTGTGAGATTGAGTCTGTAACCATATGGAGGCAACTTTGAAGATGACTCTTGCAAGTATAACAAAAACTGATACCTAGATCAGTTAATTCAACAATAACCTAGCAGAAGCTTTTTTTTTTTTTTTTTTCTTTTTAATTCAACCCTGAATGTAAACATGAAAGTTGGGAAAGTCATTCTTTTAGACTAACAAGTTGTCTGCATTGCAAATTGTCCTAAAAGTAGGCTCAAAATAGAAACTATAGAAGTTGGGAGATTGAGCTGATAGTTGGAATTTCTCCATGAGCTCTAAGGGTGTTTGGAAGAAACAAAGATAAATTTATTTTTGAGATTAAGGGTTTATTTTATGCCTAATTTACTTAGAATAATGAGTTTAGGATTCTTATTTTCATATGTAAACTAATCTCACAATTCCTTAAAAGATACAATTTTCAGTGTACTCGTACTTGAAGAATTTTGGTGAAATCCCTTTAAACAACTGGTAAATATATGTACTTCCTAGTTGTGCTAATAGCATCTTCCATATTTGAACACTAGTGCCCCTTCAGGTTACAGGGGAATTTTAAAAGGTAATCCTCTTGTAGAACTTTTACATAGCACACCTTTTACAAAGTAAAAACTCACGGTTAGATTTAATGGTTTTCAACAAAGTTCTCTGCATATCTTTTCTCATTACTAAATTTTAGATTTTAAGTGGTCATATATATATATATTTTAAGATTTTTTTTTTTTATTTTTTTATTTTTTTTTTTTAAAGATTTTATTTATTTATTCATGATAGACACAGAGAGAGAGAGGCAGAGACACAGGCAGAGAGAGAAGCAGGCTCCATGCACCGGGAGCCTGACGTGGGATTCGATCCCGGGTCTCCAGGATCGCGCCCTGGGTCAAAGGCAGGCGCTAAACCGCTGCGCCACCCAGGGATCCCATATTTTAAGATTTTTTTAAATTTATTTAGGAGAGGCAGAGACATAGAGGGAAAAGCTGGCTCCCTGTAGGGAGCCTAATGGGGGACTCGATCCTGGACCCTGGATCACGCCGTGGTCTGAACTCTCTCAACTGCTGAGCCACCCAGGCACCCTGGTCATGTATTTTTTAAAAGGTCCTATTTTTCAAAACTTAATATGGAAATCAAATGTAGAACAAAATTTTAAAAAATATTACATTGAATACCCATGTGCTTACCACCTAGATTGTTTTGTTTATTTATTTATTTATTTTTTAGCCACCTAGTTTAACCATTAACATTTTATTATACATATCTATTGATAACCTCTACTAATTCTAAGATGTTCATATATAAAACTTCTGTATTTCCTGTAGGGACCCCAGGGAACTTTTTACTTACCTGATGTTTACCAGATGCCTACCATGTGCATTACACTGTGCCAGAAAAACCAAAGACACAGTATATCTCATATTGCAGATTGTCCTTATAAGAGATTGTTCTATAAGATTGAGTTTAGTGGGTCAATCAAGAATTTGGGGGTTTTTGTAGCATGTTAAAATTTAGTGTATTACGTAAATAAAGTTTCTCTTTAATTTTTTCAGTTAAGTTGACTAAATTTGGGGCCACTCTTGATTTGGAATAGGGGAAAAAGAAGCATTGGTAATCCATAAAAAAAATAATTCTGCATATCACTTGGAATGCAAATATGATTTGAAGACCAGATTCAGGAAAAATTTGGAAAGATTAATTCCCATTTTCTTTTTAAATTGGGAATAACCTCAGAGTTCTGATTGAAGCAAGGTCCCTGTTTACTTTTCAAATGTTTGCTTCTCTCTAAGGAAAAGGGAGTTAAAGTGTTACCTAATTGGGCTGATCCTGCTTTTTAAGTGAGGGTATAGCTTTTCAGAAGTCAAAAACATTTATCCAGTCTAACTTGCATAGATAAAGGGTTTTGTTTTGTTTTTTGACATTAAGGATTCTTGACTAAGGATTTCCTATCAAGATTAATTGAATGATCATATTTACTTTCTAATGAACTCACTTGGTATTGGATCTTTGGAGGAGTTCCAGTAGATATATAATAGGCATTTCAAACAACATGCAAAAAAGATTCGATTCTACTAGAAATCTTTTTCTCTGGTGTCCTCACTCCATAAACAGTAGTATGTTACATCTAGTTGGGAGGTCAGAACATTAGGATCTGTATAATCTATCAACAAAATATGTTCTCTACTTGAACCAATGCTGTTTAAAACAGTAGCCATGGGATGCCTGGTTGGTTCAGCAGTTGAGCATCTGAGTTGAGGGTCTGGCTTTGGCTCAGGGCATGATCACCAGATCCAGGATTGGGTCCCACATCAGGTTCCCTGTGAGAAGCCTGCTTCTCCCTCTGCCTGTGTCTCTGCCTCTCTCTCTTCCGTCTCTTGTGAATAAATAAATAAATCTTAAAAAAAATAAAACAGTAGCCATATATGACTGTTTACCTCCTGAAACATGGCTAGTCCAAAGTAATACGTGCTATTAAGAGTACAATATATGCTAGATTTTGAAAATTCATAGTGGGAAAAGGGGCAGCCCAGGTGGCTTAGCGGTTTAGCACCGCCTTTGGCCCAGCGTGTGATCCTGGATACCTGGGATCGAGTCCCACGTCCAGCTCCCTGCATGGAGCCTGCTTCTCCCTCTGCCTGTATCTCTGCCTCTCTCTCTCCCTGTGTTTCTTATGAATAAATAAAATCTTTTAAAAAAAAATTCATAGTGGGAAAAGTAAAATGTCTCAATTTTTCAAACATCAATTTTTAAAACAATAGGATTTTGAATATATTGATTTAAAACATTAAAATTTTACCTGCTTTAAAAAAATTTTTTAAGAATTTTACTTATACATGAGAAACAGAAAAGCAGAGACACAGGCAGAGGGAGAAGCAAGCTCCCCATGGGGAGCCCAATGCGGGTCTTAATCCCAGGACCCTGGGATCACAACCTTAGCAGAAGGCAGATGCTCAGCCACTGAGCCACCCAGGTGTCCCTTTAACCTGCTTTTAATGTGGCAGTGAGAAAATTAAAAATTACATGTGTGGCTCACATATTTCTTTTGGATAGTGCTAAGCCATCAATGATTTGATTCCATTCTTGCTCGGTTACTAACTTTAGAGACTTTTCTGATTAATTCAGAGTCCCTCTGCTCCCATCACTCAGTCCTCTCACTTTTTTTTTTTTTTGTATTGCTGTCTCCACGAGCATAGGGCCTATTTCTGTCGAGCGTAGACCAGTATGTGACATACATACGATGTTTCAGTAAATGCTTATAAAGTGATAGAGAACATTCAAACTGCCTTCAGAGGTTGGCTTGTAAGGTTTCTATTCGTGTGTAGAATTGAGTTTACTCACTTTGTCAGCCATATAGCTTTTGACTGAAGGCATATGATTCCATTATAGTGTACATTTACTATAACAGATTATTTCTTGGAATGTTAGATAGCTTCAGAGAGCACAGATTGATTTATTGGTTTAGTCCACTTCATTTTTGTGAAATGAAGAAATGGGGATCCAAAGAGCAAACCTCGCACAGCTCTTTTGTGGCACAGCTCAAGCAAAGTTTAGAGATTTACTCAGAAGTGGAACCTAATACTGGTTTAATGTAGATTCATTGTTTGAATTTACATAATTTATGGAATCTGAGAGGCAAGTTTCCTGAATTTTAGACTTTTGATCTGTAGCAAAAGAAATGCTCTTATTGACAAGGAAAAGCCTGTCAACAGGTAGTAATAAAAGAATAAGATACTTGTTTTTGGTCCTGTGTTTTTTTCCCCTTTTGAATGACCATGCCATTGACCTTAGGACCTTACTAGGGGGCATAGTAGAGAAAGAGCCCAGCCTATGGCTTAGTATTTTGTTAAAGCAATGAGTCTTAATGGAGTGTTAGTAAGTATGTAATTAGTAGCTAATGGCTTGGCATTTAATTCTTGGTTGCTTTGCATAATCACAAATTTGGATGTCATGAGGAATGGATTGAGATTGTGGATGTCCCCTATCTGGTCTGAGAATTGCTTGTATTCCTCAAGACAAGGCTAATCTGAAAGTGGTATGTGTCACAGACTAGAGTTTTAAAGGGACGTAATATGATCTTCATGTTAGAGATAGTTTTAAAGACAGACTTAATGAATCCTTGTTAAATAATGGAATACAGGTGTCATAGAACTGTTTATTGAGCACATTTTCCAATATTCTAGTCCTAGAAACTGAGTTTCATTTTAAGTTTAAGCAGGGATTTGTGTAACAATAATTATAGTTTGTGATTGGTACAGGAGTGATTTTTTTTTGGTAGGATGCTTCCTAAAATGCTGTTTTTCCAGTTAATATATTTACAGCATGTCTCCAAAGATACTTTATTTTCCTATCTTGTCTTCATTTGGCTGCAGTTAAGAGCTTTGCTGCATTGCTCCTTTCCCTTTCTCCCCACCCCTGCGTCAGGTAGGTAATGATTAGTAAAACTTTGGAATCTGGCTTTTTAAAAACATATTAAAAGATTTTATTTGGGGCGGTAGAGCACAGAGGGAGAGGGAGAAGCAGACTTCACTGAGCAGAGAGCTCAATGTGGGGCTGGACCCCAAGACCCTGAGATCATGATGGATGAGACGACACTTGACTGACGGAGCCACCTAGGTGCCCCTGGAATCTGTTTTGCAGAAGGGGCATGATTAGGCTCATTTATCTCCTTGAATGCATATAAAAATTTCTAGAGGCTAAACTCCATAATGTAATTTTAAAATTACCTTTTTTTGTAATAAAGCTGCTCCTCAACTTAGTAGCTTTAGATTTATTTATTTTTTTTATTTTTTTTAGATTTATTTTTTTTTAAATGAAACATAAGTTAGATGCTGCTTTTCATGTATTTTATTCCATTAGTGACATCCATGAGTGCCAACTGTGTGCAAGGATTGCAGTATAACCAATACAGTCTTAGTTTCTTGTCCCTCCTGGAGCCTACTTTTTTAGTGAGAGGTTGACATATAATCATTGCTGATCAGGGTACATACTAAGAAGAAATATAAATAAAAAAGCAGGTGGTTCTTTTGAGGTATTCCACAGTTTCAAGCTTATGCACTTACGAGTGGGTTTTAGGATGGTTATGGTGGAAATGTTGAATGCCTGGGGGTTAAAAAAGGAAATGTTGACTGCCCAAGAGTAAGAACTTGTTGAATTCCTGTGGTGTGCCTAGCATTTTGCTGGGTTGAAACATAGGTTATTCTTGCTTGGTGATAGGAATTGTTTGAGTATAAATGAAAGTTAAGTAGCTTTAAGGTAAAATTTATTATTTTTTTAAGGATTTTATTTACTCATGAGAGACACAGAGGCAGAGAGAGAAGCAGGCTCCATGCAGGGAGCCCAATGTGGGACTCTGGACTCCAGGATCACGCCCTGGGCTGAATGCAGATGCTTAACCACTGAGCCACCCAGGCGTCCCAAGGCAAAATTTTTAATCATTACATTTATTTAGGTGACTTCAGTTTGCATTATTAAGGGCGGGGTTTTTTTTCACCCCTTTTGGAGAGTTCTTAATATGCATGGAAGAATACTGTGCATATCTGTTACTTTAAATTTCAGTGTCGGGCAACCTGGGTGGCTCAGTGGTTTAGCGCCACTTTTAACCCAGGGTCTGATCCTGGAGACCCGGGATCGAGTCCCATGTCAGGCTCCCTGCATGGAGCCTGCTTCTCCCTCTCCCTGCATGGAGCCTGCATGGAGCCTGTGTCTCTGCTTCTCCCTCTCTCTCTCTCTCTTTCTCTCTCTCCCTCTGTGGGTGTCTCATGAATAAATAAATAAAATCTTAAAAAAAAAAAATAAATAAATAAATAAATAAATAAATTTCAGTGTCTTTCTAACTCCTTTAAAGGCAGTTTGACTCAAGGTATGGTCTGTTTAAGCTTGGAGTAGCTGGTTTCAAAGCAATACAGCTGTTTTTAAAACTTTTTTTAAAAAGATTTGTTTGAGAGTGCGAGTTAGAAAAAAAAAAAAAAAGAGAGAGTGCGAGTTAGGGGAGGGGCAAAGGGAGAGAATCCTAAGCAGGCTCCATGCCCAGCACAGAACCTGACATAGGGCTTGATCTCAGGACCCTGAAATCATGACTTGAGCCAAAATCAAGAGTTGGCCGCTTAACCAGCTGAGCCACCTGGACAGCCATAAAAAATCCTTTTTTTTTTTTAATAAAAGATTTTTCCAAAGAAGATCAAACCTAGATTGAAGAAAGTGAAAATCATCCTAAATCTTTTTATCCACATAGCAATGTTAACAAGTTGATCGTTTATTTAGATTTCTCTTATTTGTGGCTAAACATGCATATTGTTTTTGTTCTTACTGTTTCATTGCATTCTTACTGCTTTTAAACTCTCTTGTAGGGTTTGTCAATGAGGCAGATCAGATTCCGATTTGATGGGCAGCCAATCAATGAAACAGACACACCTGCACAGGTAAAAATCTCTATATACTAACTAGAAGAGTCAGTGTTTTTTTTAATTTGTTCAACAGCCTTGTTTATTAATTTGTGGACTTTCAAACATTGGAATAATAGTTTTTTGTTTTTATCAGAGTTCAGAACTCAAAGAAAATGAGTTAGTATTTCTTCAGGAAATGTCAAATTTTAAATATCCAGTTATCATTTTGTGAATCTGACAGGTCACTTGGTTAATTTAATCAATTCTTGTTGCCAGCATTATTTGGGGAAAATAATTGAGAATGCTGTTTTTGTCGCCGCAGCTCCTGATCATACTCCAGGTTCCCCCACAGGTGATCGGCTGGCTGTTGATCCTCACCAATTTGATTTCCCATGCTGAATTCTCTTACCTGTCTTTGTGAACCAAAGGAATCTTGGGGCTCTGATGGGAAGTCTCTTGATTGTTTAGCTTGATTAGTAGGGTTCTTTTTTTTTTTTTTTAATATTTTATTTATTTATTCATGAGAGACACAGGCAGGGGGAGGAGAAGCAGGCTCCATGCAGGAGCCCGACGTGGGACTCGATCCCGGAACTCTGGGATCACGTCCTGAGCGGAAGGCGGACACTCAACCACTGAGCCACCCAGGCATCCCATAAGTGGCTTCTTAAAGTCTTCTGCCAAAGATGACGCTGATCCCTTAACCTCTTTACACATCACTTTAGTTCTTTCACTTTGTAAGGGATCAGCTGGACAGTCTTCTATGGCAGAAGCTCTTTGTTTCTTTTTACCCTCTCAGGTTGCACTTAAGACTTCTAGTTGGGGGAAAAATATTTTGATAGAAATGTCAATTGTAGCCCTTCTACTTTTGAATTTGTTTTTTTTTTTGTTTTTTTTTTTTCAGTCCGTAAAAACTAGAAAGTGATAAATATGATGAGTAAAGCAGCCCATCCTGTTTGGGTTTTTGTTGATAATCTCAAAAATTTGAAATATCTGAGTTGTCCTTCAGGAAAGAATATTTTGAAGTAATTTGTGGTGAGTCTCTAAGAAGCAGTTATCTTAGGTAGCCACAAGGAGGAGCTGAATTCTCTTGGTGAAAAACTCCTGTCCTTTGAAGGCATTTCAAGTTTTCACTATAAAATGTAACATCCCGGGGGTTTTATTTTAGTAGATAGGCTGAAGACATGTTTTGATGGTTTAAAAAAGAATAAAAACGTATTATGCTAAACTTGGATGTTTAGAATGTATTTTCTGTCTTGATACTCTCACCCACCACCAAACCCAGGTTCTTGTCTCTACAAAGCTGGCTGCAAATATTAAACTATAGGTTTGTTCAGAACTGCATCATAAAATCTTCATATTAAATGTGGAATTGAATTCCTTTTAGCATTTGAAATTGAATTCACTGTAGAATGAAATTGATTCATTTTAGAATTCTCACAGTATTTATTAAATAGCAGAATTATGATAAATTAGAACATCTTAATGACCATTTTTAATAGTAATATAATTATGTGCCCACCATTCCGTTAAATACTCTCTTCGACTCATTTAATTCTCATAACTGAATGCTATTTCATTTTACAAAAGAGGGAATTGAGACTTAGTCATTAACATTTTAATGCCACAGTCCTACTTTTAGTGTATTTGAACTTTGTTAGAAATGATTCCCTTTCTTGTCTTTAGGTACCCAGGGTTCTTGTTTCTTTTTTTCCCCCACAAATTACCAGTTTTGGAACATATTTTTTCGAGACTAATTATCAGCATAACAAACTGTTACAAAGGTTATTTATTTGACAGTGCTGCTGTATATACCAAGATCTTTCTACTCTGGTAGAAAGAATGGTCGGTTTTTGTTTAATATGTAGGGAGTGAGCCTTACAAACTTAGTTTGTGAATAGAAGTTTAAAACTGAAAGTAGGGGGCACCTGGGTAGCTCAGCAGTTGAGCATCTGCCTTCAGCCCCGGGCGTGATCCTGGGGTCCCAGGATCAAGTCCCACATCGGGCTCCCTGCGTGGAGCCTGCTTCTCCCTCTGCCTGTGTCTCTGCCTCTCTCTCCTGTCTCTCATGAATAAATAAAATCTTTAAAAATAATAATAAATAAAAAATAAAAATAAAATTGAAAGTAGTTTTTAGGAGGTCTTTCCTTGTGCATACCCCTTCCCTTCCCTTACTGCACAGAGCTAACTGCTATGCTTTGTGCCCATGCCAGGATGCATTCATGCTATATGTGTGCACACACACACTTTTAAAAACACAAACATAGTCATACTATAACCACTTTTGCTGTCTAAGTGGGGTGTTTTGTTTTGTTTTTAGGGGTTTTTTAGATTTTATTTATTTATTTAGAGAGCATGAGGGAAGGGAAGAGGAGGAGAGTGAGGAGAGGAGAGCATCCTAAGCAGATTCTGTGCTGAGCTGGGACCCTGACTCTGGGCTGGAGATTGTGACCTGAGCCAAAATCAAGTCAAATGCCCAACTAACTGAACCACCCAGGTGCCCCACTACCTAGTTTTGTTTTTAGCCTAATATAGCTTAGGGATGGTTCCGTTTCTGCACATATAAATGTGTGGTATTTCCTCTAAGAGTGTACCACACTTCTTTGAGTTTTTATTATTATTTAGGTTATTTCCAGTCTTTTGCTCATCTAAACAACACCGCGGTCAATCCTTTACACATATCATTCTTATTCCCATTTACTTACTTATTCCGTTTTTATTTTATATCATTTATTTTTGTCATGGTATATTTTATCATTTAATATTTTTGTTTTCAATAATTAAAAGTGAGGTGATGTAACTCACGTACATATTCAGGTTTTTCACTTAAAAACTAAGTTTTTTACGGATGCCTGGGTGGCTCTGTGGTTAAACGTCTGCCTTCTGGCTCAGGGTGTGATCCTGGAGTCCCAGGATCAAGTCCCACTTTGGGCTCCCTGCATGGAACCTGCTTATCCTTCTGTGTCTCTGCCTCTGTGTCTCTCATGAATAAATAAACAGAAATCTTAAAAAAAAAAAAAAGGAAAAAGAAAAACTAAGTTTTTTTATAGTCCTTATATAATTAAGACCAAGTGAAAAGTTCATTTAAACCTAAGACTGGGGCAGCTCAGGTGACTCGGCAGTTTAGTGCCGCCTTTGGCCTAGTGCCTGATCCTGGTGACCTGGGATCGGGTCCTGCATCGGGCTCCCTGCATGGAGCCTGCTTCTCTCTCTGTCTTTCATGAATGAATAAATAAATAAAACCTTTTAAAAATAAAAATTAAATTAAATAAACCTAAGACTGATGCTACATTAAGCTATAGGATGTCTGCAACAACGAACACTGGAATTGGGTGGAACTTGTGCAGTTTCAGGGTACTTAAAGTCCAAGAGTTACAATCTTCAGAGCTGATAATCAGTGTCCTTCCATTTGTTTTTCTTCTCTTGTATGCTAGTTGGAAATGGAGGATGAAGATACAATTGATGTGTTCCAGCAGCAGACAGGAGGTGTCTACTAAAAAGGGAACCTGCTACTTTACTCCAGAACTCTGTTCCTCCAGACCAAGAAGACATTCTCAAATAGAAAGCCGTAATTTGGTTCCACCACATCCTGACTACTACAGTATAGTTTTCTCTATTCTTTCATTTTCCCCTTCCCCATTCCTTTATTGTACATAAAGTAACTGTGTATGTGCACAAGCATATTGCATTTTTTTTTTTTAACTAAATGGCCAATGGTATGTTTTGATCGACATCAAATGGAGATGGGATGGGGGAAAATACTGCTTCTGTGAAAATACCCCCTCTCTCCATTAGTGGCATGCTCAGTCAGCTCTTATCTTTATATTCCAGTAAGTTATTTTGCTCTCACTGTTTAACAAAAAAAAAAGAACAACATAAAAATCCTTGCATACCTTGTTCGATTGGAGAATTTTAATGTTTTTCATTTATCATTGTAAAACCAAGGACAATTTTATAACTTTTTTGTACGTAGCTGTTACATGTAGGGCAATCTGTCTTTAAGTAGGGATAAATTACTCTAAAAGAAATGAATCCTAGATAGTTTTCCCTTCAAGTCAAGCGTCTTGTTGTTTAAATAAACTTCTTGTTTAAAATGAGCTGTTTTCTTTATTCTGAAGAATATTGAGGAGAAAGTTGAAGCTTAGGAAAAAAACATGAATTGAGTAGGCCTGTTAGAAGTAACATTTCAAGGAAGAAGTAAAGCTACACTGCATTCCTGACAGACTGATGCAAAACAAAGAATAACAAAGTTTATAAATGACTAGCAACTAATGTTTCAGCCTCTTTGTTTAAAAAGCTTAGGCAGTTCAAGATAATGCAACCTTACTAGCAGGAAAAAAAAAAAAAATTAGGTCATAATGTTGTGGATTTATTCCCAAATAATTTCTGTAACCAGTACCTGGCAGGTTGGATTACTACATGCAGCTAGGAGAAAGTTCTGAGTTTGCTAACTCTGCTGATAAATCACTTAACCATTCTAGCCCCCACTTTGATGAATAAATTATTCCCTAACCCAGAATAGAGTCTTTGTTCCATGTAAAGGACAAAATATTTATCTACATCTATCCATGCTTATCAGACTTAAATATGCAGGGCATCACGGTTTTTAAATACAGTTGTATGGGGAAGGGTAACAGCCATAGAACGAGTAAACATAATAGAGCTGAAACTGGGACTGGAGAATAGGTCTGATACCTGTTAATTCAGTTTTTCCATATTGGTACTCAAGAAACTGAATTTCCACCCTTCGTATTCACCAGTGTGGCCTTTTGGCATCAGGTCCCCAAGTCCTGTCATGACTTGTCAATTAGTTCACTCTACCACTGTTGCAACATAGGTTTTCTTTACATCCCCCGTTTTTATGGTGAGAGTTTCCCCAGGCAGCAGGTGATACGTAGGGTGGGCTTTTTTTTTTTTTTTTTTTTTTTTTAATGTGGGGCTTGGACTCATGAGCCCAAGATAGAGTTGCATGCTTTTCTGACAGTCAACCAGGCGCCCCTGTTCCATAGTTTTTTCATTCTGTATATATGAGTTAATCTTGAGCCAACAACTTTTATTTTCCTGTGTGTAAAATGTTACCAACCTACTTTTACAATTTATATTGTGCATCTGTGTGGGAACCCTGCCCCCAAGAATTCTTAGGTAAGTGCCTGTCTTGATTTGTTGTACTAGGTACTGTTAAGTGGTAGAATTTGATGGTGCCCTAAAAATTAAAAATTAGGATTATAATTCAAGCCAGAGAACTTTATTATGTAAAGGGTCTTGAAGTGGGCCTTATTTAAGTAGGAATTTACTAACATGTCATGTCTGAGTTTTTGCCATGTTGGGAGGAATATCTAAACAGAAACCTGATACAATTTCTTTTTTTTTTTTTTTTTTTTTTTTTCAATTTCTTTTAAGATTTTAGTTACTCATTTGAGAGAGTGAGCAAAAGAGTACAGGAGCAGGGGAAGAGGGAAAGGGAGAAGCAGTTTCCCCACTGAGCAGGGAGCCCGATGAGGTGGCTCGATCCCAGGACCCCTGGGATCCCAGGACCTGAGCTGAAGGCAGATGTTTAACCGACTGAGCCACCAGGTGCCCTGAAAGACAAATTTTCTATGCAAAATTTATAGAACTTTTTAAAAAATTTCTAATCTGTATATATAATATGGGGCTTGAACTCATGACCCCAATATTGAGTTGCCCCCTCTCCCTAGGGAGCCAGCCAGGCATTCCTAAGGAGCACTTTTTTTTTTTTTTTAATTTATGTACGGTAGTCAGAGAGAGAGAGAGAGGCAGAGACATAGGCAGAGGGAGAAGCAGGCTCCATGCACCGGGAGCCCAACGTGGGATTCGATCCCAGGTCTCCAGGATCGTGCCCTGAGCCAAAGGCAGGCGCTAAACCACTGCGCCACCCAGGGATTCCCTCCTAAGGAGCACTTTTTAAGTAACACTTTGAAAATAATTATTGAAAATAATGTAATCTTTGCATTTTAATTTTTTTTGCCTTCAGAGGAGAGGTTCAAATGATGGGACTTAATACTGCCATTGTGATTAATTGGGACAATTTAGCTCCACTCTTTCTGGCTGCGCTCACATTAATGCCCCACATGTTAGCTCAGCAGTTAAGCGTCTGCCTTCGGCCCAGGGCATGATCCTGGAGTCTCGGGATCAAGTCCCACATGGAGCCTGCTTCTCCCTCTGCCTGTGTCTCTGCCTCTCTTTCTGTGTGTCTCATGAATAAATTTAAAACAAACAAATAATACCCCATGTTCATATCCTTAAAGTGGCAAACAATATCTAAGTGAACACAGTTCTGTGCAGGGAAATGAGAAAGTTTTTACTCCCAAGCACTCCTGTTCATACACACTGCTTGAGGCGAAGGCAAAAGGTATTAGCAACTTTTCAAAAATAGTATCAAGTTGTTTGGTTCATTTTTTTGCTTGTTCATGATTTTGTGGAAATTACTTTGATCTGATGATCAGATTATATTCTCCCTAAAGGGGAAGATGTGGAATGGATGACGGGGAGTAGTAACCTAGTTTGAGGAGAAATGGGAGACTCTGGTCAGAGTGTGTACTTCTATGTAGGAGACTGGGACTGCAGGAGGTCAGTAGAAAGTAGAATCCCTGGATATAAGGGAAGTTTTTTGGAGAATTTTGCCAAGGTCTTTGTGGGAGTTACAGTGTATTGGAGAGATCCAACTGTCCTGCTGAGGTTTATTTTTGAGTTAAGATACTGCCGCTTTTATTTTTTTTAAAGATTTATTTATTATTTACGATAGACAGAGAGAGAGAGAGAGGCAGAGACACAGCCAGAGGGAGAAGCAGGCCCCATGCAGGGAGCCCGACGCGGGACTCGATCCTGGGTCTCCAGGATCACGCCCTGGGCCGAAGGCAGGCACTAAACCACTGAGCCACCCAGGGATCCCCATACTGCCGCTTTTAAATATGACTAACACTGACACTGGATTGTGGTTTTGCATTAGAATCTCCTGGTAAGCTTTTAAAAACATACCTGTGCCTGGGTCCTACCTTAGAAATGTATTTTCAAAGCAGTATAGAATTGAGAAGCAATTCTGGGAAGCATCATCACAACTCTTAAGAGTTAATTAAGCACCTTGTGGATGGTGAAGATTACATGAGATAATAAACGTTTTAGCTGCCTAGCACAACGCCTCCCACGTACTGAACTCTTTAAATAAAAGTTATTATTTTCAGCACGCAGTAAGGGCCATAGGATGCTGAGGTTTCAACAGAATTCCATAATCTGCTGATGCCTTGCACTTAATGTAAATGAAAAACAGCAAGAATTTTCTATTCTTTTAAAACCATACAATCTTTGTCTCATCAGTTATTTTTTTCATAAATACTTAATGCTAAATTGTGTCCTAATGAGTCTTTAAGGGGATCCCTGGGTGGCTCAGCGGTTTTGCGCCTGCCTTTGGCCCAGGGCGCGATCCTGGAGTCCCGGGATTGAGTCCCGCGTCGGGCTCCTGGCATGGAGTCGGCTTCTCCCTCTGCCTGTGTCTCTGCCTCTCTCTCTCTCTCTATCATAAATAAATAAAAATAAATCTTAAAAAAATAATGAGTCTTTAAGGAGAAACTGTCCTCAGAATATTGATTCTCCAATATCCTAAGAACCAAAGACCTGTCCACTACATGCTTCAACATTCTGATTGTGTAGGTGGTGATTTGAAGGTGGTCCTCCATGTAGTAGGACACACATGTACTTTATAGTGAGATTTTAGTCTGTATAGTGGTTAGCTAATGAAAAGAGTTCCTCAGAGTTGGAACATAATTAGAATAGAGCATATAAACAGGTTAGGAATTTAATCTATTTGGAATGTGGAGTGTTATTTCCCTGTAAGCAGTGACATGTGACTATGAGATCATTTTAGGATTTCCTATACCCCTGGGGCCCTTATGAAACTGTTTGAAGTCTCAGAATTGTCATGTAATGTTTGTTTTTTTGCAATTCATGTTTTTAAGGCATATTATATGGCTAACTTTGCCACAAGTTTACAGAATTTAGAATATTAAGGGAAGAATTTTCTCACATTTTTCAGGGCATGCTGTTTTTTAAAAATTATTGGTTGTTTGTAATTTTAGCAATTGTTTTTGCAAAGGAGGCCAGATTCATCTCTAGGAGAGCAGGACAGATGGCTTAGAGGAGTTTTTTGCTTGTTTATTAAATATAGAAATAGTAGCATGGGATTGGGGAAAGCGAACAAAATCCACATCATTTTATTCAGCTCAATCTAGAGAAGGAAAAGAGTGGGGAAATAGGAATCACGCTCTCCCTCCACAATTCAGTGATTAAAAAGGATGTGAGAGTGGCATGTCAGACCAGTAGAGGATATGTGCCATTTTGTTTACCTTTGACAAAGTAGGCGAAATGTGACTGCCATTTTCCATATCTCAGGTGGTTTGTTTATATTATGGCAAATGAGTTTCAAGAGAAAACAAACGCCTTCAGTTGTCCCTGTGCCATTGATATGCCTTTGTGTGTGAGGATATAGCTAAGAAAAGAATGGACAGATGCATACTAAATTTGGCTGTAAGAGTGATGGATACAGAATGTATGTGTAAATATGTGTGGTTAAGTCACACAGAAGTGACATGGGGCACCCTGCAATCCTGGGGTTTCTAACCCTTGTTAGAAATACTTGTCAATGAGTGATTTATTAATTCAGGTACTTAGTGAAATTCAAAAGCACATGAGTAGCATTTTAATAATGGAATAGAAAATACAAGAAAATGTATTGGGGTGCCTGGCTGGCTCAGTCTGTGGAACATGCAACTCTTGATCTCAGGATTATTGGGCATAGAGTATTTAAGAAAACAAAAAAGAAAATATTAATGTTCGATCATAGTTTACTGTTCTTGTAGGTTAGAAATAGTCAACTGTCTGCAATTTCATTTGGGTTCAGCTTATAACATGTTCTGGATCAGAGTGAGAGAAAATAATCTAAGAAGTTGATTCAAACCCAATTGCATAAACTAGATGGAGTAAATCCCAATAATAAGGCCCTCTAGATTGCCCATTTCCCCTGGCATTCTGGAATAAATTGGGGCAGGTTGGTATTATGAGGGGTCAGAACAAAGTGGGTAGTATTTGAGGCAAAAAACATGCTTGAGAGCCAAGAGATGCTATTTTAGTGCATATTGTGTTTCATTTAAATTTAGTTATTACCTTAGTAGGCATCAAGTGGTGAAGAACAACTTCTAGATTATTCTATTTTGAGTAAATTGTACATTGCATTCTTTTTTTTTTTTTTTTTTTTATGATAGTCACAGAGAGAGAGAGAGAGAGAGAGAGAGAGAGAGAGGCAGAGACATAGGCAGAGGGAGAAGCAGGCTCCATGCACTGGGAGCCCGATGTGGGATTCGATCCCGGGTCTCCAGGATCGCGCCCTGGGCCAAAGGCAGGCGCCAAAACGCTGCGCCACCCAGGGATCCCCTGTACATTGCATTCTTGAATAAAACTCTCCACATACCCAGCAACAAATTTAAAAGCCAACAAGATTTATGTCCATGTTAAAGGAAAATTATTAGAGCTTTAAATATTTCTTGACATCTTTTAAATAGTAATTTCTTGCCACCTGCTTCGGAACAATAGATTTGAGTTCTGAGGAAAGTCTGAGAACACTGGGTTTATAAAAACTTACTGGGAACGCTGATTACTAGGCTTTCTAAATTGAAGTAGAAATGAACATTAGTACTGGAATATAGTAGGGAAGTGGCAACATGAAACTAAGTGAAGTCAGAGGGCACTTGCTGCTTAGTAGATAACTGCTCATTCTCCCCTTCACTGTATTTAAAAAGCAGGTGAAAATGGAACATACATATAGGGCAGTGGTTTTGAAATTGCATGGAACCATGGGGTTCTGCCAAAAAAGGATAGTGGATAGAAAGGCCAGCTAGGGATGGAGAAGCAGAAGGGGCCAGGATTTCATAACCTCTGCTCAGTTTAAATCACAGCTGCTTTATTCATCTATATATTTGGATTCTGCTTCATAAATGTTTGAAAAACATTGTTATAATATTGAAATAGCTGTTAGGGAAAAAAAAAAAAAAGTAGGGCAGCCCGGGTGGCCCAGCAGTTTAGCACTGCCTGCAGTCCAGGGTGTGATCCTAGAGACCCCGGATCGAGTCCCATGTTGGGCTCCCTGCATGGAGCCTGCTTCTCCCTCTGCCTGTGTCTCTGCCTCTCTCTCTCATGAATAAATAAATAAAATCTTAAAAAAAAAAAAAGAAAGAAATAGCTGTCAGACCATTCCTTGTCATAAGGTTTCATCTGTCTTAAATATTTCATTAGTTTTTTTAGGTGAACCGAAGGGTTTAGAGCAAATTTTGTTTGTATTGATATACAGTCTTACATATGTATTTTAAAATTTAATGATGGACCTTCATGATTTTATTTTATGTTTTAAAATAATATATTTATTCATGAGAGACACACACACACACAGAGAGAGAGAGAGGCAGAGACACAGGCAGAGGGAGAAACAGGCCCCATGCAAGGAGCCCAACACGGGATCGATGCCAGGTCTCCAGGATCATGACCTGGACTGAAGGCAGCGCTAAACCGCTGAGCCACCCAGCCTACCCGACCTTCATGATTGTAAAAGCAACCATCCTTTTGTAACTTTTCATCCTGATCTGATCTGTTGATTTTTTTTTTTTTATGATAGTCACAGAGAGAGAGAGAGAGAGAGAGAGAGAGAGGCAGAGACATAGGCAAAGGGAAAAGCAGGCTCCATGCAGGGAGCCTGACGTGGGACTCGATCCCGGGTCTCCAGGATCGTGCCCTGGGCCAAAGGCAGGCACTAAACTGCTGCGCCACCCAGGGATCCCTGTGTTGATCTTTGGAATCGACTATAATTTTATTAATGTCCCATTTTCAATTGGGTTGGTCATCTGGAGCAAAGGTCATTATAGCTAGAGCTATGTATCATGTTTTACCATAAATCTCCATCTTGTAGCAAAAAGTGGAGTATAGAGATTTTAGTCAAAACTATTATATGACATGAGCAAGTAAATAGGAAGGCTTGTCATTCTGGAAATTTCTGACAATTTTACATTATTTAAGGCAGATTCTTTTTTATTATTTTTTAAAATTTTATTTGAGAGAGCATGAGTGGGAGGGTTGTGGGGGGCAAAGGGAGAGGGACAAGCAGACTAGACTCCCCACTGAGCATGGAGCTGGATACAGGGCTTGATCCCAGGATACTGGTATGATGACCTGAACCTAAGGCAGTTGCCCAACCAACTAAGCCACCCAGGTGCCCCTATTTTATTTTATTTTAATTTATTATTTTTTAAAAGATTTATTTATTTATTTTATTTTAGAGAGAGAGGCAGAGACACAGGAGGAGGGAGAAGCAGGCTCCATGCAGGGAGCCTGAGGTGGGACTCGATCCTGGGACTCCAGGATTGCACCCTGGGCCAAAGGGAGGTGCTAAACCACTGAGCCACCCAGGGATCCCCCATTTTATTTTTAAGGAAGCTCTGTGTGGAGCTTGAACTCATGATCCTGAGATCCAGAGTCACATGCTTTACAGACTGAGCCAGCCAGACATCCCTGAAATTCTTTTTTAAAATACAATGCACCCCCCCCAAAAAAAATAAATAAATGAATAAATAAATAAATAAATAAATAAAATAAAATAAAATAAAATGCACCAAACAGGCCTGCCTGAAATAGCCTTAATCAGATATGTATTTTACATAATTTATTCTTCTTTACAAATCATTAGATTAAAAGACGGATCCCTTGCGTTTGAAGCAAAGGTTCTCAGCCCAAGCCAGTGTGAGAGTTATCTGTTTAACTTCTTGAAGATATCCATGGTCAGACTCTACCTGCCCCTCCCCAACCAAAATTCGAAATCAGTAGATCTCAGATGGGGCTGGCATTCATCCGATGTGCAGCCAGGATGGGGCAGCTGCAATAGAAAGCTTTAGTTTACCAACTACATTTTTTTTAAAAGATTTTATTTTTTTAAAGTAATCTCCATACCCATTGTGTGGCTCAAACTCACAGCCCTGAGATCAAGAGTGGCATGCTATACCGACTCAGCCAGCCAGATGCCCCTACCAAGTACAACATTCTTAAAATTACCTCGTTTCAACCTTCACAACAATTTAAAATAGGTGCCCTTAACCCCATTTTTACAGATGAGGAAACTGGGTTCAAGAGCATAAATGACTCAGAAGTGTCTTTTTAAGGGAGCAGGACCAGAACCTAGGCTTTCCCATTTCCAGCCCAGTGCCATATTGCCATATGAACCTGTCTTTTCTACTACAGGGGAGGGAGGTAATAGGACAAGTCTAGAGTGAACTCAAAAGTTTAGGCCAAAAGGGACCCACCCAGCCTGGCATGCCTGGCTGGCTCAATCTGTAGGGCATGCGACTCTTGATCTCTGGGTCTTGAGTTCAAGCCCCATGTTGGGCATGGAGCCTAGTTAAAAAAAAAAAAGGGACCCACCTGAAGATTTGTCCAAACCTTTCATTTAACACATAAATACAACTTCAGACTATTAAAAAGTTTGTGATTACCTTCCAAGTGTGTCTGGAAATAAGCATAGCTATCACTTTAATGATGGCTTACATGTTGAGCCAAGCACTTTCATCCATTACTTCATTCAGTCCTCACAACTCTGTGGAATTGAAATACTATTTTGTCCTTACTTTACAAGTAGGACAACTAGTGCTCGGAAGAGGTAAGAGGCTGGATTCAAGCTCTGATTTCTCCTGTGGGAGTCTACAATAGCAACCACCCATACTCTGCTTACCTCCTAGTTGATAATTATATGACTTAAACAAGGAGAGCATGTGTGCTCACTGGCTAGCTTGGTCTGAAGGGTTTATGTGTGTGTGTGTTTTAAAAGTTTTAGGAAACAGGGATCCCTGGGTGGCGCAGCGGTTTAGCGCCTGCCTTTGGCCCAGGGCGCAATCCTGGAGACCCGGGATCGAATCCCACATCGGGCTCCCGGTGCATGGAGCCTGCTTCTCCCTCTGCCTATGTCTCTGCCTCTCTCTCTCTCTGTGACTATCATAAATAAATTTTAAAAAAATAAAATAAAAGTTTTAGGAAACAAATGATTAAAAGTAATAAAAGTTTTGGAAATTTAGGCCCACCATTTAAGAATGGGAAGATTTTATTAGAGACACAGAGAGGGAGGCAAAGACAGGCAGAGGGAGAAGCAGGTTCCCCTCAAGGAGCCCGATGTAGGACTCTATCTCGGAACCCCAGGATCACACCCTGAGATGAAAGCACAGCTTAACCGCTGAGCCATCTAGGCATCCCAAGAATGGGAAGATTTTAATTCAAACAAATGGTCAGCGGGATCCCTGGGTGGCGCAGCGGTTTAGAGCCTGCCTTTGGCCCAGGGCACGATCCTGGAGACCTGGGATCAAATCCCACGTCGGGCTCCCGGTGCATGGAGCCTGCTTCTCCCTCTGCCTATGTCTCTGCCTCTCTCTCTCTCTGTGTGACTATCATAAATAAATAAAAATTAAAAACAAACAAACAGCACATAAATATATGATCCATGCCTCCTAGAAAAGAAATTCTCTCTGGCTGTTCATGAAAACCCAGGAGACTGGTTAAGAATAAAACTTCCAACTTCTAGGAAAGAGGAGGCCACATAAATAGGAATGTTCGATTTTTTTATGGAAATATTGAAAAAGGTCTGCCTTGAGGAAACATGAATGACATGGGAAGGCCTACACTCTGATTTGCTCAAAACTTTCCTACTAGAATCTTGTAAACAGCCATTCTTGAGCGCTCCAAGTGTTGTCTGCATTTGTTGCAGGGATAGATTTACCCAGACAGGTGGAGGAGTCATGACTTAAGGATTATAAACAGCTGCAGAGGCCAGGGCTGCTCCATCGTCTTGGTAGCGAGGGATGTGACTGTTCTCCACCGCCGCGCATTAACTAGCCTTAGAACAGGCCCTCAAATCGGAACGACTGTAATTTTGGTCTAGTACATGCACCACCCATTTACAGCTAAATAGTAACATTAAAATGTGAAGAATTTCCAGTCGTTTTAAAAGGGATCATCTTGGCTTGCTTTCTGCTGCTGACTCATAGTGCTGCTGTTTTGAGACTGTCGTATTTCCAAAGGGGACACACAGTAGGTATTCAACGAATGTCAGTTTGTAGCAGACATTTCCGTCCCTTAAGGAGCATGCCCTTGCTGTCTCTCCATGAGTAAGGCGAGTAAGTGGGTGGTAAAGACAAATCCGTCCTCGGCTTGTGGGTTCCAGCTCGCCCAGGGCGAGCTTTCCCCTGCCAGGTAACTTTCTTCGGTGACAGCCAGCACCACTTGTGCCCAGCGCGGGGCAGGTTTGTCCTTTGTCCAATCATCACCGAGATTTGGGGGGGTGGGGGAGGGGGAACTTCCAAAGACCTACCCCGACCAGGAAGGGGGTGGGTTTAGGCTGAGCAGGGGCCGCCGCAGCCCGTCGAGGAGAAGCACGATGCTTGGCACTCCAGGGAACCAATAGGAACGAAAAAGGCTGTTTGAATTGGCCAATAGCGGCAAGGTGGGGGCGGGCTTCCCCGAGCCGTATAAAGGCTGCGGCCGGGGAGGCAGGCGGCGGCGGAGGCTCCTGCAGCGGTCGCAGGCGGTGGGGAGGGGAGCTGCTCGGCGGCCCGCGGACCCGACCCTTTCAGCGCTCTGCTCCCGCGCCTGCCTACCTCGCTCCTCGGCACCATGACCACCACCACCACCTTCAAGGGAGTCGATCCCAACAGCAGGAATAGCTCTCGGTGAGGCTGCGGGGCCGCGCCCGCCCCGCGCGGGGCTCGAGGGGGTGGGAGGGTCGGTCCCCGGCGGAGCCTCGGGGGCCGGGCGGCCGGTCGTTGGCAGTAACGTGCCCGGGGCGCCGCGCTCGTGCGGGGCCGGGCGGCGGGGCTCGGCCGTCGGCTCGGTCTTTGTGCGGTCCCGCAAGCCCCGCGCGCCGGCCCCGCCCGGTTGCCGCTCATCTCCCATTCATTCCTCCCCCGGAGCGAGGGGTCGGCCGGGCCGGGCCGGGCAGGGCCGGGGCCGCTCGCCCTCGCAGCGCGGCCGGCTTTCGGTGGTCGGGCCACGCGGAGAGCGTTTGCTTCCTTCCCTTGGCGCGGCCGGCCCGGCCCCAGGGC
Source organism: Canis lupus baileyi (assembly GCF_048164855.1). NCBI lineage: Eukaryota > Metazoa > Chordata > Mammalia > Carnivora > Canidae > Canis > Canis lupus. The sequence goes on along the minus strand of NC_132853.1, from coordinate 55,746,687 downwards.
GGTGGTCTCGGCCGCCAGGTGCCCGGGGAGGCCCCCCCATTGTCCCACCCCTGGGCACGCGCTCGCCGCGTCCGTGGCCCGGGGCAGGTGGCGGCCCCCCGCCCGGCGCGACAGCCCCTCCTGCGGCCGCAGCGATCGAATCTTGCGGGCTCCTACCCACGGGGGCCCGCCCGGCAGGTGGCATTTGTGGTCGGGCGGGGCAGGTGATCGCGACCCCCGCGCCCGCCCAGGCCCCCGCCGCCAGCCCCCCGCGAAGTGCTTCCCCTCCGCTAACAAAGGAAAGACCCCGGCTCCTTCCCCTCCCGCGCCCACCTCGGAACGCGAGAGGGGGGTGAACCAGTGCGAGCGGGTTTTCCGCGCTCACACCTTCGGACCTCGGTCTTTGCATCCCACCTTTCCCCCCCGCCCCTTCCTCCTTTGACGTTTGCCGAATGAGTTCTTCGCTGGCCCGGGTTCCCGAGCTGGAGGAGGCTTCCAGTTCTTGGGCGGGGCCGGAGACATCCATTGTCTCTTCCGTACTGTCGTCTCCACCTGGGGAGCCGGGGCCTTTCTGGCCAGTGTTGCTGCAGCATTTGGGGGAAGAAGCCACTGGGTGTTTGGACTGGAACCCTCCCTTCCCAAGCCCTTGCCTGACCTGATGGAAGGGTTTGTAACCGGTGCAAGGTGTCCACATTGTCTGGGCTAATTGGCACCCTGTTCCTTTTGAGGTAGGATACAGGCATTTCTGGGATCCTGCTCAAGGCTTGTGGGAAGCTTAGGTTCCACTTTTTCTGGGCACCTATTCTTCACTGATCACGACCTGCATTTGTGTGCAGCCAGCCTTGGGGTCCTGGGCAAGTGGCACAAAGGGAGCCATTTTGTGGGGCTAAGAAGACGGCTGTGAAATAGTGCCTCACAGGGGTTGGTGAACTTGGGAACAAAAAGCTGGCCTCAGCACCGAGTCTTAGGTTGGACATGACCCTCCTTTTCAACTCATCCCTTTATCTTACACAATGTAGAAAAGAGTAGGAAAGATTTAAAAAAAAAAAAAAATTGGTGGGTCCTTGCAGGTTGGGGACCTTGAGTAGGAAGAGACGTTTGAAAATACTGGTCACTCCCTCTTCTGTTGTCATCCTTGCAATGAGATCATTTTTTTTTTTTTCAGAGGACACTGGAACACACTGCACCTTGGTTTTTCTTTTTGTGCCATGCGGTCAACTTTCTGCTGGTCAGACTGTAGTGGCTGGAATGTGAAAACTGACACATTGTTATAAATCAGGTTTTATCTTTGGGGTTGCTGTTCAGTGCTTCATAAAGAATTTCAGTAACCGAGTCAAATGGATCCCCATGCTATTTTTTTGATATGTGTATTGGAGATGTGAGATGGGAATGGTTTTTGGTTCCGCAGAATAAATGTTTTCATTCACCTTTTGTCATCAACTTCCCTCCAGTATTGTGATCTCTGGACTGGAGCTTTGTCCTTACATTTACTTCTTATCTTTCCTTCCTCTGTAATCTCATCGGATTCTTCACTTGTTTCTGAAGTAACATTCTTCAGGCTCCATAAGCAACATTATCAGTTTAGTCTGGTAGGGGATGATCTGCAAAGATCACATGTGAACTCTGGGATTTAAAGAAAGAAGAAAGAAAATGAGTAATTTTTTTTAAAAAATTGCTATCCATAGCACACGTGCACATTTTTGTTGAGTCTCAAATATGTAATCTTGGTTTAGATCAGAAAGAATGAGAGGATCTTAAAAAAATAAAACTGAAATAATTTCTGTCTTATGATCCAAATCCTTTGTTTGGGGATGTCTCACTGTTACAAATGGGCTCTACAACACTGACGTCATTGGAGTAGGTATTACCTGCTATTGCGGAAGGAACACAGACCTTTAAAAAGTTGAGTGCTCAGAGCTTTGACTTTCTTTTTAAGCTGATGTTTGGGTGCTAGTGTCTTTTTTTTTTTTTTTTTTTTTTAAGCCAAAAAATACTTCCCAAGCCACCAGGGTTTTGGAGATTTTCATCTTGCTAAAATAACTCATGAAGGTTTAATTATGATGAGAAGAAAAAAAAAAATCATTCTAATCCCTAGGGAGTGGAGGGGATGACAATGAAGCAAGTTAATTCTGATTTTATTTCAGGCGTCTTTGTTGATTTGGGGAACAAGGGATAAAAACCTGGTTGCTTCAGAACTTTAGCATGAGAGAGAAAGCCTATTAAGAATTTATAACCCACCTTTAATTATGATTTAACAGATTTAATTAAGCAAACCTACAATTACCATCTTGATAAAACATATTTGTGGACACATTTTTTTTTTTTAAACATTTATTTGAGAGAGAGAGCAAGTGAGTGGAGGGGAGGGGCAGACAGGGAGAGAGAGAATCTCAAACCCACTTCCTGCTGAGCACAGAGCCAGATGTGGGGCTCAATCCCACCACCCATGAGATTGTGACCTGAGCCAAAATCAAGAGTCAGACGCTACCCAGGCGCCCCTGAACACACTTATCTTAATCCATATAATTAATTTAAACTAAGTGGATATTTAATGTCTGAAACTTTTTAAAAACAGAGTTTTAATTTTAACATGTTACAAAAACCATAATGGGTCTCCTCTCACCCCCTGCCCTAGGGGTTAAATAATGACTTTTATTTAGTGTAAATTGCATATTGAATATTACTGTGGTCAAACACAAATATGGGATTCAGGGGAGGATGCTAGAAGACCTGCAGAAGAAGTATAAGACAGTCTGAGGTTGGAAAACACGGAAGCTAATCAGGACCAGCTACATAGGTTTGTATGAAAATGAAAGAGAAAATAGCCTCATATGCTCCCTGTGTTTCAGCACTTTGAGCCCTTCTTACATGCCTGCCAGGGACTTGAGGACTTGGATTTTGGTCCTCATCTTTGTCAGTTTAGTAATATTGGACAGTTTCTTCAGAGGTTCTCAAAGGCTTCACTTTGCTCTCAAAAAGTGAGGCTGTTGAACTAGATGGAACAGAGCCCAGCAAACTATTGCCCTTGAAATGCTGTGGACACCTGATTTTTATATTCACAAATGATTGTTAAAAAACTATTGATTTCATGTGGAAATTACATGATGATCAAATGCAGTGTCTGTAAATAAAGTTTTGTTTGAACAGAGCTGCACTTACTCGTTTTCATGTTGACTATAGTTGCCTTTGTGCTAATAGAGCCAAATAGTTGATAAAGACTGCATGACGCACAGGCCAAAAACATTTACTTTCAGGCACTTTTAACACCAAAAGGAGAGGATCTGCCATCTTTTCCTCCATGTGCTACCTTATACTCTTTGAGCCTTTGGAAGGTTCTACTCATCAGCTTTATGGAGGAGGTGGAGGTTTAAGAGGTTAAGGCTGGGTTTTGAAGAGCCCTTGAGGCAAGGGTGGAGAGCGCTCTAGGCAGGAGTAAAGATGGGAGCAAATACCCAAAGTGGGGATAAGCCCACTGTTCAGGGAAGTGGCTCAGCTGGATTGGTGAAGAAGGTAAGAACTGGATAAAGTGGAGAGGCCCTGTTGATAGTTGGTCACATTTCCTTCATTGCTGTCAGGGCTTCACCAAGGCTTGCGTCTGCTGGCTTGTGGGTAGCAGGGACAAGGTAGGAAGGGGACCCCCGGCCTCGGTGTCAGCTGCACCCAGGGAGCAGAGGAGCTGGGATTTCTGTTGAAAGATGCAAGTATTGGGATCCCTGGGTGGCGCAGCGGTTTAGCGCCTGCCTTTGGCCCAGGGCGTGATCCTGGAGACGCGGGATCGAATCCCACGTCGGGCTCCCGGTGCATGGAGCCTGCTTCTCCCTCTGCCTGTGTCTCTGCCTCTCTCTCTCTCTCTGTGTGTGACTATCATAAATAAAAATAAAAATTAAAAAAAAAAAAGAAAGAAAGATGCAAGTAATGTGCCGTCCTGTGTGGATGTAGGTGTCCACAAATGATCACATGCAGTGGCCAGTGGGAAAACTAGTATTGTCAAAAGAAAGGTTTTCAGGGAATTCTGGAACCCAGAAGCAACCTTCAAAAGAATTTTAGATTGGGGCACCTGGCTGGCTCAGTTGGTGGAGCAGGGGAGTCTTGATCTCAGGGTTGTGAGTTCAAGCCCCACATTGGGTGTGGAGATTGCTTAAAACACACACACACACACACACACACACACACTTAAAAAAAAAGAATTTTAGATTATGGCAAGACAGAAAAATATGATGTATAAAAAAAGGACATTGAGATTCACCTGAAATCCCATCTGAGAGCACAAACCCTGGAAAACATCGTGGTGTATGTACTTTCAGGCATTTATGTCTATTTATGATGATAGTAGCTAGGAACACATGATGGCTATGTTCCAGGTTCTGTTCTAAGCACAGTCTATAGGATATCCTTAGAATAGTCGTACGAGGCAGCTACTACAAACCTCTTTTTTATAGAAGAGAAAACCAAAGCATTAAGGGGTTAAGCAGTTTTCCCAAGGTCACACAGCTAGATAAGTGTATCCATACCATATACACATTGTTTTATGTAACATGTAATTGGCCTTATGTTTCTTTTCCAACGTTTTTCATTCACTGAGTTTTAGATAACATCTGCTAATGAAGGTAACTCTGATCCTACTATATACAGCTTTCTGTTGTATGGACATGTCTTGATAACTAAGACCCTACTAATGGCCAGTTAGGGTATTCCCAATTTTATTTACAGATTAACATTTTTACAGGAGTCTCCTTGTACATATATCTGATTATCTAATTAGAACAACTTCTGGGGCAGCCTGGGTGGCTCAGCGGTTAGTTCCGCCTTCAGCCCCAGGTGTGATCCTGGAGTCCCGGGATCGGCTCCCACGTCAGGCTCCCTGTAGGGAGCCTGCTTCTCCCTCTGCCTGTGTTTCTGCCTCTTTCTCTCTCTCTCTCTCTCTCTCTCTCTTTCTCTCTAGATCTCTCATAAATAAATAAATAAAAATCTTAAAAAAAAAAAAAACAATTTCTGGAAGTAGAAATGCCCGTTCATATAAAAAGCAAACAGTTGACACGTATTATCAAAATATGCTTTAGAAAGTTAGTATAGGGACGCCTGGGTGGCTCAGTGTTTGAGGATCTGCCTTAGGCTCAGGGTGTGATCCTGGAGTCCCAGGATCGAGTCCCACGTCAGGGTCCCTGCATGGAGCCTGCTTCTCCCTTGCCTGTGTCTCTGCCTCCCTCCCTCTATCTCTCATGAATAGATAAAATCTTTAAAAACAAACAACAAAAAAAAGGGACACCTGGGTGGCTCAGTGGTTGGGCACCTGCCTTCGGTTCAGGTCATGATCTGGGGATCTGAGATCGGGTCCCACATCGGGCAAGTAATCTCTACACCCAGTATGGGGCTCGAACTCACGACCCCGAGATTGACAGTTGCAGGATCTGACTGAACCAGCCAGGCACGCCTCTTCTACTTTTTTTTTTTTAATATTTATTTATTATTTTATTTTTTAAGATTTTGTTTATCCATGAGAGATACAGAGAGAGAGGCAGAGATACAGGCAGAGGGAGAAGCAGGCTCCATGCAGGGAGCCTGACATGGGTCTCCAGGATCACGCCCTGGGCTGAAGGCAGCGCTAAACTGCTGAGCCACCTGGGCTGCCCCTAAAGATTTATTTTAGAGAGAGAGAAAGAGCATGTGTGCCAGTTGGGGGAGGAGGAGAGGGGGAGAATCCTTAAGCAGACTCCCTGCTGAGCAAGGAGCCTGACACCACGGGGGCTCTGGGCTTGTGGGGCTCCAGCCCACGATCCTGAGATCATGGCCTGAGCTGAAATCAGGAGTCCCACACTTAACCATCTGAGCTGCCCAAGTGCCACCGGTGGCAATCTTTTTGAGAGAGAACTGTTACCTTGACAGAATTCTGAGAAGAAACTGACAAACTCTTCATTGTAATAGTAATTGTTAATAGATTCTCTCATTAAGTGTTGAACATACCTAAAAATCAGTAGTTTTGGGCAGCCCCGGTGGCGCAGCGGTTTGGCGCCGTCTACAGCCTGGGGCGTGATCCTGGAGACCCTGGATCGAGTCCCACGTCGGGCTCTCTGCATGGAGCCTGCTTCTCCTTCTGCCTGTGTCTCTGCCCCTCTCTCTGTGTGTCTCTATGTTTTTTTTTTTTTTTTAAGTTTTTTATTTATTTATGATAGGCAACAGTGAGAGAGAGAGAGGCAGAGACACAGGCAGAGGGAGAAGCAGGCTCCACGCACCGGGAGCCCGACGTGGGATTCGATCCCGGATCTCCAGGATCGCGCCCTGGGCCAAAGGCAGGCGCCAAACTGCTGCGCCACCCAGGGATCCCTCTGTGTGTCTCTATGAATAAATAAATAAAATCTTAAAAAAAAATCAGTAGATTTGAACAACTTACAGCAGCTTGACCCTACTAGAGCTATAGAACACTGGCAAAACACATTCTTTTCAAGCATATATAGATTTATTAAATTGATCACATATTAGGCCTTAAAGCACATCTCAAATTTCAAAGGATTCATGTCACACAGGCTGTTGTCTGTGTTATAATTAAAAGTTAGAAATTAAGGGCAGCCCGGGTGGCTCAGCGATTTAGTGCCACCTTCAGCCTACGGCGTGATGCTGGGGACCCGGGATCTACCTGCATGGAGCCTGCTTCTCCCTCTGCCTGTGTCTCTGCCTCTCTCTCTCTCTCTCTGTGTGTGTGTGTGTGTGTGTGTGTCTCTCATGAATAAATAAATAATCTTTAAAAAAAGTTAGAAATGAATAAATCAGAAAGACCCCTATGTTTGGAAACTTATAGATATATTTTTAAATAAATAATGTTTGGGCTAAAGAAGAAAATAATGGACGTGACAAAACATTTAGAATGCAACAGTAGTTTTTAAAAATAATCAAGACTTGGGATACCTGGGGGGCTCAGTGCTTCAGTGTCTGTCTGCTTTTGGCTCAGGGCATGATTCCGGGATCCTGGGATTGAGTTCCACATTGGGCTCCTTCCTAATGTCTCTGCCTCTCTCTCTCTTTCTCTCTCTCTCTGTGTGTGTCTCTCGTGAATAAATAAACTCTTTAAACAAAAAATCAAGGCTTGGAACACCCTTAGAGGGACACTTAGAAGGGTTTGCACTGCAAGTGTTTAATTTCTCCATTCTTTTCTAATGTAAGGACCTGCATTTGCAAATGACAACTTAGGTATTTGGAAACTTGGATGAAATGTACATCCTTCTAGAAAAATATTTCTCAAACTGATTTAGGAAGAAGTAGGAGACCAGACTACTCCTGTCTCCAATAATGGAACAGAATCAGTAGTTAGAAAACCTTCCCGTAAGAGCATGTCCATTTTCTCTTTTGCGAGTGACAGGACAAGTTAAATTGAGTTTTTCCAGGGAGGGAACACATTGATCAAGCTGAGGCACAAAGCTCTGCCAACATGCAAGTGCTAGGTTTCCTTGCTGAACCAAAAGCTATAGATGGTGTCCAACAGTGCCTGGTTATCGAACATGCCTGGAGCCTCCCACCAGTGTCTCTTACGGACCTCCTCCTGTGGCTGGTCCCTCGTGTTTGCTAGGAAGAACGCTGTGTTGGTACAAGTGTATAAACAGGGCTTGCCTGGTGATGCCGAGAGAGGAGGAGACTGTCCTAAGCTTTCCTTGGGCTTCTAAATTGGTCAGCTTAACTTTTACATGTATATTTATGTATATACAAGTGTGTGTGTGTGCATATATATATGTGTGTGTGTATATACAAATATATATATACTTGTATATACATATTCAGAAATGCATTCTGAATACGTAAATAACAAGATGCGCTTCTACACTTCTCTGCAAATATATCCAGCTTAGCTCATTAGGTGAGGTCTGTTAGGTCTTCTGCTGTCTCCTAAAAGGGAACATGAGACAGGCTGTTTTAGCTGCCTTGTGTGTCAGACAACTTTACACAAATATTATAAAACAGCATTTTGTATATTAACATCCATTGTTGAATTTTTTTTTTTAATTTTATTTATTCATGAGAGACCCAGGGAGGCAGAGACATAGGCAGAGGGAGGAGCAGGCTCCCTGCAGGGAACTTGATGTGGGACTCATCCCAGGACCCCGGGATCATGACCTGAGCTGGAGGCAGACGCTTAACCACCGAGCCACACAGGTGTCCCCCTAGTGTTGAATTTTTTAAAACTTTTAAGTTTTTTTTCTTTTTTTTTTTTTATTCACACACACACACACACACACACACAGAGGCAGAGACACAGGCAGAGGGAGAAGCAGGCCCCATGCAGGGAGCCTGATGTGGGACTCGATCCCTGTGACTCCAGGATCACGCCCTGGGCCAAAGGCATGTGTTAAACCAATGAGCCACCCAGGGATCCCCAACTTTTACGTTTTTTTATTGAGAATAGTTGACATACAATATTATATTAGTCTCAGGTGCACAACATATAGTATGTGACAATTCTATACATTATAAAATCCACAGTAAGTGTAGTCACCATATGGATTTATTACAGTATTATTCAGTATGTTCCCTATGCTGTACTTTTCAGCCCTGTGACTTATTTTATAATGGGAAATTGGTACCTCTTAATCCCCTTCACCTGGTTCCCCCCATCCTCCTCCTCCCCAGTAGCCACCACCAGTTCTGTTTGTGAATCTGATTTTTTATTTGTTCTTTTGGTTTGTTTTTTAGATTCCACATAGAAGTGAAATCATGTAGTGTTTGTTTCTGTCAGACTTACTTCATTTAGCATCATACCCCTACATCCATCCATTTTGTCTCAAATGACAAGGTTTCATTCTTTTTTATGGCTAATATGTCATTGTGTGTATACACATACACACATACCCACACACACACACCACATCCTCTTTATTCATCTCTCAGTGGACACTTGGGCTGCTTCCATATCTTGCCTATTGTAAATGATGCTGCAATAAACTTAGGGGTGTATGTATCTTTTCAGATTAGTGTTTTTGTTTTTGTTTTTGGTATCCAGCTATCCAGAGAAGAATTACTGGATCAGGACCCTCCATACTGTTCTGCACAGTGGCTGCACCAATTTACATTCTAACCAACAACTGCATGAGGGTTCCTTTCTCTCCACATCCTTGTCAACACTTGTTATTTCTTGTCTGTCTGCTACTTAGCCATTTTGACGGGGTATGATCTTGTGTTGAATTAATACCATGATGAATCAAGTCCTTTTTCCCATTAGTAGCTCTCACTTTGAGAAGGGTAGGGGGAGGAGGGATGAATGAAAGGAGTTTGAAAGTATTTATGCTGAGAAATGTTTTGGTATGATCTGAAATGGATGTTTTGCAATTATTCCAAGGGTTTTGCGGCCTCCGGGCGGTGGATCCAATTTTTCATTAGGCTTTGATGAACCATCAGAACAACCTGTGAGGAGGAACAAAATGGCATCCAGCATCTTTGGGACACCTGAGGAAAATCCTCCTTCATGGGCCAAGTCGGCAGGTACTGCTTATATCTGTGATCACCAAAGGGACAGACCCAGCATGAATAACTACCGTTGGTTCTGCGCTAGTGAGCCAAATCTAGTTCAACCATAATAAGATCAACTACAGTTAAAGCTTGTCAGTGGAGAAAAGACAGGGACCAAGAAGTGGGAACCACTGAGTCTCGAGGGGTCAGAATAAGGACTGAGATCAGATTGAGTTATTTGGTCCCTCTGTAGAATTCTCAAGCCCTCAGTTAACGTTCCTAACACTTAGCTCATTTTGTAATAGGAGACTAACATGAACATCACTCACAAAATAAATGTTTTGCTTTAGTTCTTTCTGTCTGTCGTGTTCTTCAAGGAAGTATGTTTTAATTCAGGTGCCAAGTCTAGTGGTGGCATAGAGGATTCTGAGTCATCTGGACCCCAGAGAAGGAACTCTTCTGAAGGGAACTCTGGAGACTTCTTAGATCTGAAGGTCAGTGTGACAAACTGAGGGGTAAGGGTACTTTGTGGTTAATACAGTTTAGAAATTCAGTTCTCTCCTTTTGTACTAAGAGCTTCAGTTCTGCCACTGGAGCCTTACATATGTAGAGATAATTAGGAAAGGGACTGAGGCCACATTGGTAATGGAAGATGGATAAAGAATAAAGTCAGAAGAGTGAGGTGACATGATCTGGGTGTACAGAGATCTCTTCTACCAGTAGGATTAGTCTCTCCTTCACTCTGGATTTTGGGAACTTCTGGATCACACTTACTTCCCATGTAACTCAGAGTAACATTTGTGAGTTCAAAGACTGTTATCGTTGTTGGCAAACATTGTTCAGTTGTTCTAAGCTGAACTCCAGGAGACTGCAGACTGGGCATTACCCTCAGTTGTCTGCAAAGGAGCATGGTCCCAGTGCCCCCAGGTGCGGGTCTGGAACCCTGGCAGGGTGGCCTCCTAAGCAGGGACCTCCGAGCACAGAGGCATCATGCATGCAAGTGTAGAGAGACCTGTGTGGGGTTTTGGAATTGATAGATGCTCTTCAACAGCTAGATAAGGAGAAAGGAGAGGGAGAAAGGAAAGATAAATTTACTATTTCCCATTGATAAAAGATCCTCTGACATGCTAATTGGTATTAGACCATTGGCGTAAATGTTAATTTTTTTTTTTTTTTTTTTTTTTTTTTTTGGTGTGTTAGGTATTGCTGGCCCTGGGGAAACTTGACATGCAGCATTTTCCCAAAGTAAAGGTTGTAATGTAATTGTGTTGCTCCCTGCCCCTGAACTTGACTGCATCAAGATGAAATTTCACATCTGTCAGTGGAGGACAGATAGATAGTAGCCTCTTAGAACTATGACTGTTTTGTTTGTTATAAAATTAAAATCCGAAGTAAATTTTTAGGGGCACCTGGCTAGCTCAATCAGAAGGACATGTGACTCAATCTCAGGGTCATGAGTTTGAGCCCCACGTTGAGTGTAGAAATTACTAAAAAAAATTAACTTTAAAAAATAAATAAAACTGAAGTAAATTTTTAATTTCTTTTCTTTTTTTTTTTTTCAGGGAGAAGGCAACATTCATGGTGAGTCCTTCAGAAGCCTAAATTTCTGGTTCTGTAAATTTTTTTTTTTATTGTTTTTAAGATTTTATTTATTCATGAGAGACAGAGAGAGAGGGAGAGAGAGAGAGGCAGAGACACAGGCAGAGGGAGAAGCAGGCTCCATGCAGGGAGCCTGACGTGGGACTCGATCCCAGGACCCAGGATCAGGCCCTGGGCTGAAGGCGGCGCTAAACCGCTGAGCCACCCGGGCTGCCCCTGTAAATGGTTTTAGAATAAGTCAGAATTTTTACTGAAATTGTGTCTTGGGGAAAGAGACTGGGGAGTGAAACCTGGCTTTGCCCCAAGTGCCAGCACACACTGGGTGGGGAAGAGAGAAAAATTAAACTGGGAAGTTGCAAACATGGTCACATTTGTATCTGCCGGAGTGAGAGCAGTGTCAGAAATGCAGAAGGAAGGAAAAATGGAGAGTCTTTCACAAATACGTACAGTAGTCAGGCTGGTGTCTGTTATTCTTAATGAGAGCTTTTTAGTAATAAGACTCCTGGCATTTCAAGCTTGGCGCACAACATGTAATTTGCCAAGTCTGTTTGATTTTACACTGGGGCGCTTATTCAGCAAGACATGTTCCTCTGTGATCTTGTGGATGATGATTTAGGGGGCAGATGTAAATTTTTAGCATCCATGTTACCAATTATATGTGGAAATGAGCTATAATCATTTATTTAATGATTTTCAATCTTTGAAGTATTTATTGGCACTTCCTTAACAAGTGCCAGAGAATTAATTCTGCATGTAATGAAAGGCTTATGTGTGTCAGGCAGTAGGAATCAGGTGAAAGTTGACTCAGTGAAATGCAGCCGTCAGAAGGCCATCTGGTCCAGAAGAAGGAAGAGGCTGCTTCCTCAGGGCCTCTTCCTACCATTACATGTGGCAGTCGTCCCGTGAAACAGGTGTTTTAAGAACCAGATCCCTTTTCTGCCCTCTCCGTATTTCTTTTCTTTCTTTCTTCTTTCTTTCTTTCTTTCTTTCTTTCTTTCTTTCTTTCTTTCTTTCTTTCTTTCTTTCTTTCTTTCTTTCTCTTTCTTTCTTTTTCTCTTTCCTTCCTTTTTTTTAAATTTCTTCCTTTCTTCTTTTTTTTTTTTTTAAAGATTTTATTTATTCATAGAGACACACACACAGAGAGAGAGGCAGGGATACAGGCAGAGGGAGAAGCAGGCTCCATGCAGAGAGCCTGACGTGGGACTCGATCCACGGTCTCCAGGATCACGCCCTGGGCTACAGGCGGCGCCAAACCACTGCACCACCGGGGCTGCCCTTCCTTTCTTCTTTTTAAAGATTTATTTATTAGAGTGTGCATGAGCAAGAGAGAGCACAAGCAGGGGGGAAGGGCAGAGGGAGAAGCAGACTATGCTGAGCAGAGAGCCAGATATGGGGCTCGATCCCAGGACCCAAGGATCATGACCTGAGCCAAAGGAGATGCTTCACCAACTGAGGCACCCAGGGGCCCCTCAGATAGTGTTTAATTGATGGGCTTGGTAGGAGAAGAATCCCTTGAACCTGTGAGCGTTACCTGGGTTCTTCCTCAGTGCACAAATCACTTTCTCACTGGACTGAAGGTGTATTGGTTATTGTTTGTGTCCAATGTGTTCTGTTTGCAAAGAATCTTTTCTGGAGGTAAAGAAATCTTCAGGGCTTTTCAGTTTCGCTGCTTTTCATATTCTGAAATACTTCCACACTCAGCCTTACTTATTAGCTAACTCTTAGTCACTACTTTTAGCTAATGGATATAGTTTGAAATTCGGGGAACCTGAAGAAGTATGTGAGAGACCTGATGGAGCTGTGAAAAAATTTGTCATTATTCCTCCTAATCATAAATTCTCCCCCGAGATGCCTGGGTGGCTTAGCGGTTGAGCACCTGCCTCCAGCCCAGGGTGTGATCCCAGGGGTCCTGGGATCGAGTCCCACATCAGGCTCCCTGCATGGAGCCTGCTTCTCCCTCTGCCTGTGTCTCTGCCTCTCTCTCTCTCTCTCTCTCTGTGTGTCTCTCATGAATAAATAAAATCTTAAAAATAAATAAATTCTCCCCCAGTTCAGTTGGTTACAGTTGCTTTAGGTAAACAGCATATTGATTTGCATAGCGTGACAAGCCTTTACTTTTAGTTCATTTGTCATGAAATGACAAGGGGCATAATAATTCAACATTCATCTGGTGGCATAGAGGTCAGCCCTAAAGCCCAGCTACTCTACTCAGTTTATGTTTTTGTTTTTCTTCTTTTTTTTTCCTTCTTCCTACTCAATTTATACAAGACAGATTTTGTTTGGATAGGAGGAAAATTGCCTTCTTCTTTAGGGGAATTAAACATAGGAGTGGCCAAAGGGAATGTGTCGGAAATCTGTAGCGGAGGGAGACAGTCCACAGGGTTTAGGTCGAAGTCTTTCCTGCCTTCAGGCAAGTTAATCTGACGCATTTCTTGGTGTTCCCAGTTCTTCCTTTTTTCTTTTCTTTTTTTTAAATTTATTTATTCATGAGAGACACAGGGAAGCAGAGACACAGGCAGAGGGAGAAGCAGGCTCCCTTCAGAGAGCCTGATGTGGGGCTCAATCCCAGGACCCTGGGACCACGACCTGAGCCATCCAGGTACCCCCAGCTCTTTCATCCTTATAATAAACCACTTTATTGTTTATTATGATGGAAGTGTCTGTTCAGTTACCTTGTTGAAATACCAAAAAAGACAAGTTAGGAGTATAAAGATTGGTATTATAGTAGAGTGTGTCTAAAATCCCATTTTTCAGTTATTTGATTGAACAAACAATAGCTTTCTCTTCAGGCCCTGTGTAAGTCTCTAAAGCCTTACTTTCAGTTCCTATACTTGCCTCATTATAGACTAAAGGGATGGCGTAACAGACTAGCCTCCATTCTTTCTGGCTGGAGTATTTCTGACTAGACAAAGAAACATTTAAATTAAGGCCTGCTGTTGTTTATTCTCCATATGTGCTTTTTTTTTTCCTTTCTTTCTTTTTTGGCATGTTACCTAGTTATGAAAGACAATACCACCCCCTTAATAATGAAAGACAAATGTAAGATTGATGGGTATGAGCTTGATTTGTGGAAGGGTGCCTGACTGGCTCAGTCAGTAGAGCATGCAACTCCTGATCTTGAGGTCCTGAGTTTGAGCCCCATATTGGGCATAGAAACTACTCAAATTAAAAAAAAAAAAAAAAATCATTTTATGGAGGGGTGCCTAGCGGGCTCAGTCTGTAGAGCATGGAACTCTTGATCTCAGGGCTGTGAGTTCAAGCCCCACGTTGGGTGTAGAGATTACTTTAAAAAAAAAAAAAAAATCTGGGGGCAGCCCCGGTTGTGCAGCAGTTTAGCACTGCCTGCAGCCTGGGGTGTGATCCTGGAGATCCAGGATCGAGTCCCACGTCGGGTTCCTCTAGGTTCTTTTTTTTTTTTTTTTTTTTTTTTTAATTTTATTTATTTATGATAGTCACAGAGAGAGAGAGAGAGAGAGAGGCAGAGAGAGACACAGGCAGAGGGAGAAGCAGGCTCCATGCACCAGGAGCCTGACGTGGGATTCGATCCCGGGTCTCCAGGATCGCGCCCTGGGCCAAAGGCAGGCGCCAAACCGCTGCGCCACCCAGGGATCCCCCACGTCGGGTTCCCTACAGGGAGCCTGCTTCTCCCTCTGCCTGTGTCCCTGCCCCCCCCTCCCCCCCCCGTGTCTCTCATGAATAAATAAATAAAATCTTTTTTAAAAATGTAGTACAAGTGGTTTTAGGGACATGACCCTTTAATAGTCTTTGAGGGACTTAAAGTACATTTTTTTTTAAATCAAAACTTTTCATTGGTATCCAATACAAGTCCATGTGAAGTTCTTACACCTAAAGGTGTCTTTGTGTGCGTGTGTGAGAGATTTTATTTTAGAGCAGGTATCAGACTATGCAACTGAATTGAATTTGATGGTGTAACGTGGAAATGAGATGAGACATTTTGCAGTCACTTTTGACGTGGAACAAAGACTTTTCCAAGTTTGGAAACTGCCTCATTAAAAATATATGTTTGTTGGGGATTTCACAGATTAGTGGATGGATCATCAAGCAATGTCTAGAATGTTGGGTAATAATAGGCTAATTTTCAAGACTTTGACATGGAAAGTACCCAGTTAATATAAATGGGAATGACCTGATTAATGGAGATATTACAAGTCAGTAGGAGAAAGGTAATCTCTTTAATAAATGATGTCAGTTTAATGAGTTATCTTTGTGGTTAGAAAAAAATCTAGGGGATCCCTGGGTGGCTCAGCAGTTTAGCGCCTGCCTTTGGCCCAGGGCGCGATCCTGGAGTCCCAGGATCGAGTCCCACGTCCAGCTTCTGGCATGGAGCCTGCTTCTCCCTCTGCCTGTGTCTCTGTGCGCCCCCCCCCCCATGTCTATCATGAATAAATAAATAAAATCTTAAAAAAGAAAAAGAAATCTAAAGGGGCACCTCAGTGTTAAGTGTCCAAAGCTTTTTTTTTTTTTTTTTTTTTTTTTAAGGTTTAATGTATTTATTCATGAGAAACAGAGAGAGAGAGAGCCAGAGACACAGGCAAGGGAGAAGCAGGCTCCATGCAGGGAGCCCGAAGTGGAATTCAATTCTAGGTCTCCAGGATCACGCCCTGGGCCAAAGGCTATGCTAAACCACTGAGCCACCCAGGCTGCCTTGCAAAGCTTTTTTTTGAGAGAGCGAGCGAGCACACACATGCTCACCATAAGCAAATGACTCTTGATCTCAGCCCATACACATTGGGCTCTGCCCTGGGTATGGAGCCTACTTGAAAAGAAAAGGAAATCAAGTTCGTGTAAATGTAACATAAACCAGGAATGAAATAACATTTCACCTATCAATTTGGGCAATTTTTAAGGGGAGGTGGTTATCAAATGGTGGGTACGTAAAGGTATATGGACGGTGGACTCATGCAAGATGTGGGTAGAGCACGGCACAGCCTCTTCAGGACGATGCGTAGTATCTGTTCATTTTGAAGACAGGAGCCCTGGTATCCCTGTGGGTACCTATTCCAGTCTGTCTACATTATAGCTTTGTTTGGAATGATTGGGATGGTTCTAACTAAGAGTGTAAAAGAAGGATGTTTGTATCATGTCAAATACAACAAAAAACAGTATGTATTATCTGTTAGGAATAAAATATAAATATGCATTAAACAAGGGATTAGACAACTCCTAGTTGGCCCTTTGGAAATAGGGAGAAGAGACCCACATGGAAGTGGATTGGGGGTCAGGGGCCTATAGCTTGTCTGTAAAGTTCTTTTATTTTAAAGAGAGTGCAGTGGGGAGAGGGAGAGAGAATCTCAAGCAGACTCCCTGTGGAGCCTGGAGCCTCATGATCCTGAGATCATGAGATGAGCTGAAACTGAGTCAGACACTTAACCTACTGAGCCACCCAGGTGTCCCGCTTATCTGTAAATCTTTTTTTTTTTTTTTTTTTTATCTGTAAATCTTTAAAAATACTTACATCTTCTGGGCTTCTAGATGGCTCAGTTGGTTAAATGGCCAACTGGATTTTGACTCAGGTCATGATCTTGGGGTCTTGAGACTGAGCCCTGAGTCAGGCTCTGTGCCTAAGGAGGGAGCCTGTTTGAGGATTCTCTCTCTCCCTCTGCCTCTCCCCCTGCTCTCTCTGTCTCAAATAAATAAATAAATATTTAAAAATAAATGAGCAAACAAATAGATAAAATACTTAACATCTTCATATACGTGTAAAATTTAGAAAAGAACATACTGGGCAGCCCGGGTGGCTCAGCGGTTTAGTGCCACCTTAGATCCAGGGCGTGATCCCGGGGACCCGGGATCGAGTCCCATATCAGGCTCCCTGCGTGGGGCCTGCTTCTCCCTCTGCCTGTGTATCTGCCTCTCTCTCTCTCTCTCTCTCTCTCTCTCTCTGTCTCTATGAATAAATAAATAGAATCTTTAGAAAAAAAGAAAGAAAAGAACACACACAGACAAAAGCCTGAGGACAAATATGGCAAAAGACTAACAGTCGTTAGTTTGGGGGACATGGTTGAATGATTGTTGCTTTCTTCTCTAGGTATGATTTGAACCATCCCCCCCTCCAAATCTTAGACTCTTCATCTTACCTGGAAATAGTTTTTAGCTTTAACTTCCTTCTGTTTTCCTAGAAAACGTGGACACAGACTTGCAGGGCAGCCTGGGGCAGAGTGAGGAGAAGCCTGTGCCCGCTGCCCCTGTGCCCAGCCCGGTGGCACCGGCCCCAGTGCCGTCCCGAAGAAACCCCCCTGGCGGCAAGTCCAGCCTTGTCCTGGGTTAGCTCTGATTCTCTTGAACTCTGTCGTTTTGTTTGTTTGTTTTCTCCATGCTTGTGAACTGCACAACTTGAGCCTGACTGTACATCTTTTGGATTTGTTTCATTAAAAAAGAAGCACTTTATGTACTGCTGTCTTTTTTTTTTTTTTTAATTTTAAATTTTTTTTTTTTTTTTAAGAACAGGTTTCTCTATCTGTCCTGATTCCTCTGGGTCTGTAGGCCATGGCATGAGTGTTTTCTAGTAGTAGATTGGAGGGAAAGTTTTGTGACACTTAGTACAGTGTTTTTAAGAACAATTTGGTTCCAAATGTGTTAGAGGATCTTTTGTACTGAGGTTTTTAAAACCCTTTCTTTGTCAGCTTTACTTGGGCTTACCAAGCCTTGTTTGGACAGACCAGTAAACAGTCCGCAGGCATCTTCAGGCCCCCAAACACAGGGTTGTCTTTATGCCAAAACCTATTAGTGAGTACCCTTTGCTAAAAGCATCTTCCTGTGCCATACAGAACAATAGAGGCCTGCGCCTCATGCCTTGCTGCCTGCAAAGCAAAAAAAACCTGCCTTTTTAATTTTTGAACCTTAAAAAATAAGCCAGATACTAACTCAACTAGCCGCTGAGCTAAGCCTGCCGCTGTCACTCAGAGGAAGGCTTCGACTTATGCTCAAACTGACAACTTCCAAGTGGTAAGCAAGCAAGGGCGGTGACCACACAGAAGTGGGTCTCCGTCATGAACAGACCCCCAGGGGGCAGTGCTCTTCTTAGATAACTTGAAGCTGTGTGCATGATGCTGGTGCTTGACCATGAACTGAAGTCTCATCTTTAAAATGTGTGTTGTACTTCACAATCCTGGACTGTTGCTTAAAGTAAACAATGTACAAATTTTGAAACATGGTGTCTTGTGTCATCTTTTTGAGACTGTTTCAATGTTCTACCTGTTGAGTTACTGTTTTTCTTTGTTACTATCAATCCTGTTGTGCAAGGATTGATGAGTCATTAGAGTTGAAACAGACTAATGAAGTCCCAGAGAAGTTGGGCTTCTCTCAATAAAGAACATTCTTTAAAGAAAACAGGTTTAAAGGCACAGCAGGAGTTCAAAATGATATCCGTGGTAGTAAAAATACACGAGTTATATGGGATAAATGATAAAATAATTATTAGCCAATATCTTTTAGGTTCACCACCTACCCTTTGTGCTGGGTAGTAAGACATAGGATTTTAAGTCCTCTCACCTTGCAAGGGGCCTCTCAATGGTGAGAGGTTACAACAGGACTCCAATGGAAGGAAGATGAGGATCTGAGGAGACAGAAGCTCTTTGGGTTCTAGGCAGAAAGTTCTAGATTAACATGATGTATTAAATGTACAAATTGGGCATTAAGACTTGGCTTTTAGGGTCTAGCTATGCTACTAAACTGTTCTTTTGGCTTAGTCATTTAGGGACCAATTTCCCCATCTTAAAAAGTGAGACCTTTGAGATGATCATAACCAGCGGCTCATTTGAAATCTGGATATTTCTTTGGGAAGAATAGGGTGTTTATAGGTTCTGGGGATGTAATGTCTTTCTTCCTCATGATGCAAAGCATTTGCAAAATGGAGAGCAACAGCTTTGTTACAGGATCTGTCCAATTTCACCAAAACAGGTTAGCCCTACAAATACTAGCCTGAGTTCCGGTTTCTATTAGGACTCTTAGGAGGTACTCTTCTAATGGGGATCCTGGAAAAGAGATATATGTCCTGATTTCTGTCACAACTTGTAAGTAAGGTCAATGTTTTTGTTTTGTTTTTTTTCTTTTTAATTTTTTGAAGATAAGAGCCTAATCAAAATTCAAGTGAGGGAAGGGACAGTTCTGGCAGCCAGAACAGATTTTAGGAAATACTATGTAAACACGTTTGCTAAGAGTGTTATATTTTCCACTTAGCTTAGGGTCTGGTAAGTGGAGCTGTATGATCTTAGGATGATGACGGCAGAACAGTGTATTTCGTTGACAGTTTGGACTCCACACTGGTTGTGTGATGTGGGTGGGAAGTTGGGGAAATAGTGGAGGACTCAGTAGTGCCAATGCCGACTATACCTCTTAAAGGCTTTTTAATTTGATCACTTTATTTTTCAGATTAAAGATTTTATTTATTTATGAGAGAGAGAGGGAGAAGCAGGCCGCATGCAGGGAGCCCGACGTGGGACTCGATCCCGGGTCTCCAGGATCTGGCCCTGGGCTGAAGGCGGCGCTAACCCGCCGAGCCACCCGAGCCACCCGGATGCCCTAACCTGATCCCTTTAGAACAGGACACTGTTCTCTTTGTAATGCTTCAGTTAACATGGGTTCGGAGGTGCTGGGTGCTCGGATGCGGAGCTACAGGAAGCCGGGTCGCTTAAGTCTGAGTGTATAGTTGGTGGGTCAGGACCGCGTAAAATCTACCAAGGAGCATCCACAGCCTCCGCAGCGCGGCACGTCCCTGGACGCGGCTGTAACCGCCCACCCCCGAGCCCAGGGCCGTTCCCCAGAAAGGGCCTCCTCGACCACCCGCGCTCGGTGGAAATGGGGCCCCTCCGGTGGAACGGGACGTTCAGAGCGGGCGCTCCCGACGCTGCGTGGCCGGTTTGCCCCGCCGGCCAGGGGGCTGCAGCCTTTCCCTTCGAAGTCACCGGCGCCGCCGGCATTAGGGCCCGGGTCCCGCCCGCGTGTTCCCGCGCCCCGCCCCGCCCCACAGGCGAAGGTGGGCGGGGACCCCGGGCCTCGAGGTCGGGAGCCCGGGGCCGGCTCAGCCCCGGGGTCGGCGCGGGAGGTCCCGTCCCCTCCCGGCCCGTGCGGGGCGAGCGGGCGCGCCCCCGAGGACGGCGCCTGGAGGCCGCGCGCTCCCGCCGGCCCGGGCCCGGGCGCCGCATGCAAATGAGCCCCGGGGCGCCCGCCCGCCCCGCCCCGCCCCGCCCCGCTCCCCCCCTCCCCCAGCCTCCCCGGCGCGGGCCCCGGCGATGGCGGCGGCGAGGGCGCGGCGCGCGCGGCCCGTGCGGGTGCTGGTGGACATGGACGGCGTGCTGGCCGACTTCGAGGCGGGCCTCCTGCGGGGCTTCCGCCGCCGCTTCCCCGGGGAGCCGCACGTGGCCCTGGAAGAGCGCCGCGGCTTCCTCGCCCGCGAGCAGTACCGAGCCCTGCGACCCGACCTGGCGGTAGAAGGGAGGGAGACGGCGGGAGCGGGCGGGGATGGCGGGAGCGGGCGGGGATGGCGGGAGCCCCGACCCCAGGGTCCCCGGGAGCCGGACCCACAGTGACCCCGGGAGCGGGAGCCCCGACCCCACACCGTCCCTGAGAACCAGGCGCCCCGACCCCCAGAGAGGCCTGGGAGCCAGGTGCCCTGACTACACAATGTCTTCAGGAGCCGGAGCCCCGACCCCACAGTGTCCCTGGAAGCAGGAAGCCCCGACCCCACACCAACCCCACAGGGCGCCTAGGAAGGGGAGCCCTCCCCTTAGGCAACACCGCCTCTGCTCCATTTCCAGAGACACCCCCGTCCTATTTAACAAAACCCTCACTTCAGAATCCATTTTTCACCCTGGACAAGAAAGTCTGGAAAAATGCTGTCCCATAAACAAAATCCTCTCCCTATAGCTCTGATCTGGGGACCAGAGTCCCTCAGGAATCTTATTTTGAGGGTCCTCCCGAGGCTAGATCTGCTGGAGGCAGAAGCTGAGATAAGAACATGCTATCTTTCAGGACAAAGTGGCCAGTGTGTATGAAGCCCCAGGCTTTTTCCTAGACTTGGAGCCTATCCCTGGAGCCTTGGAAGCCCTGCAGGAGATGAACAACATGCAGGAGTGAGGAAGGGCAGAGAGGGAGGGGAGGTGGAATGAGGGAGGTACCACCCTAATCCTAACCTGTGCCCCTTCCACGCAGCACCGAGGTCTTCATCTGCACCAGCCCCCTGATGAAGTATGAACACTGTGTGGGTGAGAAGGTGCCGTTACCCCAGCACTTCAGAGCCAACAGCTTCCTATGTTCTGATGTTTAAAATAAACCAGAATTGAAACACAGGAAGTTGGTGGGGGGGGGGGGAGGCAGGGTGAGGAGAGCAGCATCTCTCAAGGGCTGGAGATCCCACTCCCACCTGTTTACCCACTGGCCCCACTGATAGACCTGTATCCTCCCCACAGTACCGCTGGGTGGAGAATCACCTGGGCCCCCAGTTTGTGGAGCGCATTATCCTGACAAGGGACAAGACGATGGTCTTGGGGGACCTGCTCATTGATGACAAGGACACCATTCGAGGTTAGACCTGTTTTCCTGGCAACCTTCCAGGCATCTGGCCTGCTGGGATTAGGGAGAGGGAGTAAAAATAACCAGATTACAGACTGCATCTCACCGCCTCTGTCCCATGTCCTATCCCAGGCCAAGAGGAGACCCCAAGATGGGAGCACATCTTGTTCACCTGCTGCCACAACCAGCACCTAGCCCTACCCCCAACGAGGAGACGGCTGCTCTCCTGGAGTGACAACTGGAGGGAGATCATAGACAGCAAGCGGGGGGCCGAAATAGTGGAGAGTTGCTGAAGGAAGGGAAGGCGGGCCAGAGGGAACCCCAGTAGAGCTGAATGACAGGGAAGTGTCCTGGTGGTGGCCCCCAGCACCACAGAGCAGGGAGACACGGTAACCTCTGTGCTCACAAGCCAGCCACCTGGAACAGAACAGGATGGCTGGCAAGGAAACGGTGGAAAAATCACCCAAGAACCTTTTTAATAAAACACTTTGGCTCACCACTCTTCAAAGGCCCTTTATTTGGGGGGGAGAGTAAAGGGACAAGAGCCCTGGGGGAGTAGCTGAATACAGGCTGATAGGAGGCTTTCTCCTCCCGTCCTTAGTGGCTCCAGAACCTGCCCATGTCCACAACCACCTGGACACCATTCCGTGGCCATGGTAGAGGTCAACCTTGAGGCAGTGCAGAAGGGAGGCCAGGAAGCTCCCACTGCTCCTGAACCCCAACTTTCAATGGGGGCCCCACACCATTCCCCTGTGCTGACCAATGTACACTGTGGACTCCAAACCACATGCTTCTGTTGGTATCTGGTCCTCTGTCTCCCTTGAGCACCACTGGCGTTCCTGAAGCCCTTCTGAGTCTGAGACTCCTTTCCAGGGGCAGGGACTCCCCCTCACTAACCCAATCCTGATGGCAGAGGAGGGGGACCAGGACTTTCAGGCTGGGGCCATGGGGTGGTAAGCGAAGCATACATATGTGACCTCACCCTCATGGTGGTGGTCTTAAATGCCTGAGGTCTACCTTCACAATCAATGGGCTGCATCACTAAAGAGTAGGGGCACCAGGGTAGCTCAGTTTGTCGGGCATCTGACTCTTGGTTTTGGCTCAGGTTGTTTTCTCAGGGTCATAGGATAGGGCCCCATGTCAGGCTCTGCCCTGGGTGTGGAGTCTGATTGTCCCTCTCCCTCTGCTCCTCCTCCCACTCTCACTTAAAAACAAAACACAAGAGTAAGGACCACATCTTTATCTTTGAAACCCATGGTGCCTGACAGGCCTCTGTGGATAAACACTTTGATCCCAGGCCAGAGTTCTCTAGGCTGGTGTCAACCATACCCAGTGCCCAGCCTGCACAGCCCTGGAGTGGCCATGGCACCTTCCCAGAGCCCTGAGCTGGCATCTCATTTCTATTCTTCAAGATTACTTCAGATATTCCTATTATAGGAGAATTCCTGTTTCCTCAAGCACAAGCAATTCTGATCCCAGGCCCAGCTCCTCAGGAGAAGGCCTTTCTGCAAGCCTCTGAATCTAGGGTCCCAGGTGCTTCTCACATGAAGTTGAGAGCCTGGCAGTGGGGCACCAGGATGGAGCTGAGGGGCGGGAGGCAGGACCTTGACCTCCAGCTGGATGAGAGTGCCAGCCTATGGAAATGGCATTGCCTTTGCTCTCCTGCACATCTCCAAGTCTGGCTTCTTCTTTCATCAGTGCCTCTCACCACAGTGTAAATATCTGCCGTGCTGAGAAAACTCACCTTTAAAATAGCCAAAAGAGGAGTAGCCCCGGTGGCACAGTGGTTTAGCGCCGCCTTTAGCCCAGGGCCTGATCCTGGAGACCTGGGATCGAGTCCCACGACGGGCTCCCTGAATGGAGCCTGCTTCTCCCTCTGCCTGTGTCTCTGCCCCTCTCTCTGTCTTTCATGAATAAATAAAATCTTAAAAAAATAAAATAGTCAAAAGGGCACCATTTGGAGAGAACGTGCTCAGTGGGAGCCAGGCTGCTCCTGCTCCCTGAGCCTCCACTAGGATTGTGGTCTCCTCTGTAAGCAGTCAGGGGGTCATGACTATGAGGTCCCCCTGGATCAAGGCTGCTGTGGGGCCTCAGTCCTTGGCAGTGGGATACCCAAGGCAGAGTGAGCCCGCCAGGTGCGGGCTTCTGCCACTTGGCTTGGGGAACAGAAGTCTTCCAGGAAGATCTGGGCCAGGTTCCGGAGCCTTGTGTTGGCCGAGAGAGAGAAGCGCAGCATGCACTGGACGACAGGCATGGCAGTCAGCTCAGGGTGGGAGCCAGAGCCTGGCGAGCTCAGGTACATGATCGTGGTGACAGCGGATAACACAGTCTCCTCATTGGGGCTGGACAGGCAGTTGATGATGAGTGGGATGCCCCCTGTCTGCAGGATGTGCTCCTTGTTGGCCCTGTCTGGGCACAGGTTGCAGAGGCCTCCTGGGGACAAACAAGGGGAGACTAGATGCCTCAGGCCTGCACAACCGCACACCTCCCCTCCCAGCTTATCTCTACCCACTTTGTCCCAGGGACAAGGGATCCAAAGTCCATTCTGGGGGTGTCTGGGTAGCTCAGTTGGTTAAGCATCTGCCTTTGGCTCAGGTCATGATCCCAGGGTTCTGGGATCAAGCCCCACATTGGACTCCATGCTTCTCCCTCTGCCTCTGCCTGCTGATCCCCCTGCTTGTGTGTGCACTCTCTGTCAAGTAAATAAATAAAATCTTTAAAACAAAAATAAAGTCCATTCTGGTATCCATCCCTTCCTTTCAAGGCTCCTGAAGGCCACAGCCTCACCTTCAGGAAGTGGATACCAATTCCTTTGCCCCTTGGTTCAGCCAGTTCAATGGTGGATAGACTGACTTTCTTTCTTTCTTTCTTTCTTTCTTTCTTTCTTTCTTTCTTTCTTTCTCTCTCTCTCTCTCTCTTTCTTTTTCTTTCTTTTCTTTCTTTCTTTCTTTCTTTCTTTCTTTCTTTCTTTCTTTCTTTCTTTCTTTCTTTCTTTCTTTCAGCAAAAAAACCCAAAATAAAATCTATATCACTTTACAGAATTAAAAAACAGGTTAGGTGATGATTTCACAGGTGTGTGTGTGTGTGTATGTCAAAACTTATCAAATTGTGTCCTTTAGAGATGTACAGCTTATATATCAATTATCGCAATAAAGTTGTTAAAAATAGCTGAATTATAACCCATCTTAATCCTACCATCCAACATTTGCTTTTCATTTCTCAACTTCAAAATATGTGAATACATACAAACATTTAATAAAAATGTGAGTTTCCTGTTTTGTAAGCCAGCTTTTCTCATTCAACAATGTACTGTGAATCCTTCCATGCCAATATATCTACAACCATGGCATCATTTAGTGGCTGTGCAGTGTGCCAGGCTATGGATGCAGTAAATTTATTTATTAAGAGGCTAGAACAGGAGAGGACAGGGGAGGGCTAGGGGCTGGCAGGGACACACCTCTTTCAGACACAGGAGTCTACCCAGGTTTGACATTGCTATCCCCTCCCTCATAGTACCTGGGACAGTTTTGAGTCCTGCTATAGGGAAAGGTCTTTAAAAGTTTTATCCATTCAGCCTGTAGGGACCCCTCCCTGCATTCAGAATAAAATCAAAATCCCACTTTGAGGTCTTCACGGCCCTGTGCCATCTGGTCTGGTCCTTCTCTCCCTGTCACACAGAGCCTCAGGTCATCCTTGGGACCTTCTGGCCCCAGATTTTCACATGCTGCCTCCCTTTTGCTGGTACCCAACACTTCTCAGCTCCCTCACCAGGAAGGCTCCCTGGAATACCCCACTCACCACTCTCTACATCCTGGGCACTCCCCTCAGCCCCACATGCCATTTTCTTCATATACTTGGAACCCTGAGAAGCTACCTTGGCAGGTTTCTTTTCTTGCTAACTGCCAAGCCCCACTAGAAGGTATGTCCCTTAAGATCAGGACCATGGCCGTCTTATTCCCACCAGCTCCTTGGTGCCTGATGCAGAAGACATTCCATGAATACTTCCTGGAAGGGTTGTAGACCAGCTGGGGAAAGGGGGAAACCTGCAGAGGGCTGGGGTCTGGACAGTTGGCTCACCGAGATATCACCTACCATGAACTTCTGCATTTCTGGGATCTGAGGTGTGGCTCAAGAGCACCTCTGAGGCAAGGAAGGAGCTGAGAGGCACTCCTGGAGTCATGAGGCGAGGGAGACAAGTAACTCTGATGGAGGTCCCTCCCTGTGGGACACCCAGAGGCCTGCCTGACCTGCTGATGATACCTCAGCACACATTCACCCCAGTGGAGCCCTCAGCATGTCCTGGGGTCATCGTGTTGACTACATTCCTTAGTTGCTGTCTGTCTCTGTCACTAGACAACATAAGAGGCTCTGCTCTCTGGTTTGCCTCTGTATTCCAGGGACCTGCAACTGTGAGTGTCCACACAGTTGTGGACACATGTAGGGAATGCAACTGAACCCCGTGAAGTGTTAACATCACCCCTATTTTGGTGGAAGCTGAGGTTGTTGAGTATATTGCCTGAAGTCCCAGAAGATGGGACATCCTATGCCACTTTGATGGGACAAGTGGCAATGCTCTGGCAGGCCTCTGGCTTCCCAGACATACCTACACTATCTCTTCTGAACCACCAGTGGTGAAACAGCCTCCTACCCAAATTGTAGACTGACTGGGGGTAGGAGGTGGGATTTATCTCTGCTGTAAAGTATGATAAGATGAAATCTGAGTCACCCTTGGCTAGTGAGTCAACATCACACAGAGATATGCCTGGGTGGGGCCACTGCCACCCAGGCTAGGGGATAATCAGATGGCATGTGCTGGAGGGTGAAGGTGGAAGGAGGCCTCAGGATGGCTGGCCCCACCTGCTGCCCATGTAAGGGAGAAGTCTCCAAAGATGGATCCTGCGCCTCCCAAAGCTTGCCATTGCCTGGGACCCAACCACAGGGCATTCTTGAAGCCCCTCTGCCTTGCTAGCAGCAATCATCAGAGCAGAAAAGAAGAGTGAGTGCCTGAAAAGTGAGGGGTTCAGAGGACAAGGAGTCTGAATAGAGCCAGGGGCCCCATAAGAAGCCAAGGCCACAGGTGCTTTGAGCTCTCCCTCCTGAGTCCACCTCTGTAAACCTGCCCTGAAGAATGAAGGAGGCCTGTAGGAAAAGAGGAACACGAAGCCTGGAAGCTTCCTAAGTAATGGCCAGCAAGAGCAAGCTGGGTGGATCCAGTTCAGTATGTCAATATGATGGGAAAATCCTACAATTATTTTTTTTTTTAATTTTTATTTATTTATGATAGTCACAGAGAGAGACAGAGACACAGGCAGAGGGAGAAGCAGGCTCCATGCACCGGGAGCCTGACGTGGGACTTGATTCCGGGTCTCCAGGATCGCGCCCTGGGCCAAAGGCAGGCGCCAAACCACTTCACCACCCAGGGATCCCCAAAATTCTACAATTCTTAAAAAAATGTTTTCTTTTTTCCTTTTAAAGATTTTATTTATTTATTCATGAGAAACACAGAAAGAGAGAGAGGCAGAGTCACAGGCAGAGGGAGAAGCAGGCTCCATGCAGGGAGCTTGACGTAGGACTCGATCCCAGGCCTCCAGGATCACGCCCTGAGCTGAAGGCGGTGCTAAACCACTGAGCCACCCAGGCTGCCCAAAAATCATGTTTTCAAAGAGTATTTAACATAGGAAAATGCTTGTGACATGAGGTTAAGGAGGGAAAAACATTATTACATTGTATATATGATAAAACTGCAATGAACAAGTACAGCAAGATGTCACCTCTTCTGGGAGCCTTCCTAGACCACCCTCACAGCCCCTGTCCCCAGAGCCCTCCCGTCACTTCCTTTGTGACTCCCCGTCATGACTAAGTTACTTGTCATGTTTACTGAAGGTTACCCCCACTAAGCTACAACTCCCACGAAAGGGGGAATTTGTCTTGTCTCATTTGGCCACCTCAGCCTGGCATATAGCAGATACTCAATAAATGGACAGTCACATTAACAAAAGACAGGCTGGAGGGCACTAGGGGGGCTCAGGCAGGAAAGCGTCTGCCTTGGGTTCAAGTCATGATTGCAGGGTCCTGGGATGGAGCCCCACATCGGGATCTCTGCTCAGTGGGGAGTCTACTTCTCCCTCTGCCCCTCCCCCTGCTCCTTCTCTGTCTCTCAAATAAATAAATAAAATCTAAAAACAAAACAAAAGACAAACTGGAATCCCAGCAAAAAAGCCAACAATGCTTATCTCTGTGCAGCAGGATTAGGAGTCATTTTTATTTCCTTTATTTTTTAAGATTTCCTCCATGAAAATGTTCTGTTTGTTTTTTGTTTTCTGTGGGGAGGAAACAGGGTAGAAAATATTATTTTTATAAGCAGGAAAAAGCTTTTTAAATTTTTTTTATTTTAAAATATTTTATTTATTTATTCATGAGAGACACAGAGAGAGAGAGGCAGAGACACAGGCAAAGGGAGAAGCAGGCTCCATGCAGGGAGCCTGATGTGGGACTCGATCCCAGGTCTCCAGGATCACGCCCCGGGCTGAAGGCGGTGCCAAACCACTGAGCACCTGGGCTGCCCGAAAAAGCTTTTTTTTAAAAAAAATTATTTATTTACTTGAGAGAGAGAGAGAGAGAGAGAGAGAAAGAGAGAGAGAGCAGGCATGCATATGCCTGAGCAGGAGGAGATAGAGGAAGAGGAAGAGAGAACCTCAAGGGGACCCTGCTGAGCACAGAGGCAGATGTGGGGCTCCATCCCAAGACCCCAAGATCATGACCTGAGCCAAAATCAAGAGCTGGTCACTTAATCGGGACACCTAGGTGCCTCAGAAAAGGATTTTTTTTTTTTAATCTAGATTTTGGGCAGCCCGGTTGGCTCAGCGGTTTAGCTCCGCCTTCAGCCCAGGGCCTGATCCTGGAGACCTGGGATCGAGTCCCACATCAGGCTCTCTGCATGGAGCCTGCTTCTCCCTCTGCCTGTGTCTCTACCTCTCTCTCTCTGTGTCTCCCACGAATAAATAAATAAAATGTTTCTTTAAAAAAACTCATAATAAAATAAAATAAAATATATCTAGATTTCATTTGGAGGGATGCCTGGGTGGCATCTACCTGCAGCTCAGGGTGTGATCCTGGGATCCAGGATCGAGTCCCACATCGGGTTCCCTGTGGGGAGCCTGCTTCTCCCTCTGCCTATGTCTCTGCCTCTCTCTCTCTCTCACCCTGTGTCTCTCATGAATAAATAAGTGAATTTTTTTTAAAAAGACTATATTTATTTATTCATGAGAGACAGAGAGAGAGAGAGAGAGGCAGAGACACAGGCAGAGGGAGAATCAGGCTCCATGCAGGGAGCCCGATGTGGGACTTGATCCCGGGACTCCAAGATCACACCCTGGGCTGATGGCGCTAAACAGCTGAGCCAGCCAGGCTGCCCCCAAATAAGTGAAAAAAGAAAGGAATGGAAAGGAAAAGGAAAAGGAAAAGGAAAGGGAAAAGGAAAGGGAAAGGGAAAAGGAAAAGGAAAAGGAAAAGGAAAAGAGAAGAGAAGAGAAATAAATAAGGAAAGTAAAATTCAACAAATGACACCATTTAAAAAAAGTAAAAAAGTAAAAAAGGGGGCAGCCTGGGTGGCTCAGCGGTTTAGTGCCACCTTCGGTCAGGGCCTGATCCTGGAGACCCGAGATAGAGTCCCAAGTCAGGCTCCCTGTGTGGAGCGTGCTTCTCTCTCTGCCTCTCTCTCTCTTTCTCTGTCTCTCATGAATAAATGAATAAAATCTTTTAAAAAAATAAATAAAAATAAAAAAGTAAAAAGGCAAAAGGACAAAATATTAATAGACTATATCTGAAAGAAGATTCTTCCCAGAATATATAGAGAATAGTTATTACTGTCTATCAAGAAAAGATGAACACAGGGCACAGGAGGGGGCTGGTGGTGGCTGGGGGCTCAGTTAAGTGTTTGCCTACGGATCAGGTCATGATCTTAGGGTGTTGGGTTCGAGCCCCACGTCTGGCTCCCTGCTCAGTGTGGAGCCTGCTTCTCCCTCTCCTTTTGCCACTCCCTGCTTGTGCTTTCTCTCTGTCATACAAATAAAATCTTTTAAAAAAAGATGGGGATGGGATCCCTGGGTGGCGCAGCGGTTTGGCGCCTGCCTTTGGCTCAGGGCGCGATCCTGGAGACCCGGGATCGGGTCCCACGTCGGGCTCTCGGTGCATGGAGCCTGCTTCTCTCTCTGCCTGTGTCTCTGCCTCTCTCTCTCTCTCTGTGTGTGACTATCGTAAATAAAAAAAAAAAAAAAAAAAAAAAAGATGGGGATGCCTCGGTGGCTCAGCAGCTGAGCATCTGCCTTCTGCTCAGGACGTGATCCTGGAGTCCCAGGATCAAGTCCCACGTCGGGCTCCCTGCATGGAGCCTGCTTCTCCCTCTGCCTATGTCTCTGTCTCTCATGAATAAATAAATAAAATCTTTAATAAAAAAATAAATTAAATTTAAAAAAATTTTAAAAAGATGAACACAGTGTAAAAAATGAGCCGAGACTTGAATAAACTCTGCACAATAGGACCAGTCTATGAGTGTGCTCGTCACAGTTTCTCAGAGAAATGAAAATTCAGACATCCACATGCAGAAGAATGAAACTAGACCACTCTCTTTCACCATACACAAAGATAAACTCAAAATGGATGAAAGATCTAAATGTGAGACAAGATTCCATCAAAATCCTAGAGAAGAACACAGGCAACACCCTTTTTGAACTCGGCCATAGTAACTTCTTGCAAGATACATCCACAAAGGCAAAAGAAACAAAAGCAAAAATGAACTATTGGGACTTCATCAAGATAAGAAGCTTTTGCACAGCAAAGGATACAGTCAACAAAACTCAAAGACAACCTACAGAATGGGAGAAGATATTTGCAAATGACATATCAGATAAAGGGCTAGTTTCCAAGATCTATAAAGAACTTATTAAACTCAACACCAAAGAAACAAACAATCCAATCATGAAATGGGCAAAAGACATGAACAGAAATCTCACAGAGGAAGACATAGACATGGCCAACATGCATATGAGAAAATGCTCTGCATCACTTGCCATCAGGGAAATACAAATCAAAACTACAATGAGATACCACCTCACACCAGTGAGAATGGGGAAAATTAACAAGGCAGGAAACCACAAATGTTGGAGAGGATGCGGAGAAAAGGGAACCCTCTTACACTGTTGGTGGGAATGTGAACTGGTGCAGCCACTCTGGAAAACTGTGTGGAGGTTCCTCAAACAGTTAAAAATATACCTGCCCTACGACCCAGCAATTGCACTGTTGGGGATTTACCCCAAAGATACAAATGCAATGAAACGCCGGGACACCTGCACCCCGATGTTTCTAGCAGCAATGGCCACTATAGCCAAACTGTGGAAGGAGCCTCGGTGTCCAACGAAAGATGAATGGATAAAGAAGATGTGGTTTATGTATACAATGGAATATTACTCAGCTATTAGAAATGACAAATACCCACCATTTGCTTCAACGTGGATGGAACTGGAGGGTATTATGCTGAGTGAAGTAAGTCAGTCGGAGAAGGACAAACATTATATGTTCTCATTCATTTGGGGAATATAAATAATAGTGAAAGGGAATATAAGGGAAGGGAGAAGAAATGTGTGGGAAATATCAGAAAGGGAGACAGAACGTAAAGACTGCTAACTCTGGGAAACGAACTAGGGGTGGTAGAAGGGGAGGAGGGCGGGGGGTGGGAGTGAATGGGTGACGGGCACTGGGTATTATTCTGTATGTTAGTAAATTGAACACCAATAAAAAAAAAAAAACAAATATGAAAAAAAAAAAAAAAAAAAAAAGAACAAAAAAAAAAAAAAAAAAAAAAAAAGAAATGAAAATTCAAACCACGATCAGATGCCTCCACACGCTGAGTGTAATGGCTAAGACAAAACAGATTGTCAATACTAAGGGCTGGTGGGAGGTGGGGCTGCTGGAATGCTTGTGCTGGTGGCCAGGAGTCTCACAGGCCATCAGGATTGTAAAAGTATGTGGCAGCTTCTACTCAAGTTAAACATATGCCCACCCTATGACTCAGCAATTCCACTTCTACCTGAATCTGAGAGAAAGGAGTACCTAAGTACACAGATTTTCTTGTGTACAAAGGGCAGCCCCGGTGGCGCAGCGGTTTAGCGCCGCCTGCAGCCTGGGGTGTGATCCAGGAGACCCGGGATTGAGACCTGGGATCCAGTCCTGCATCAGGCTCCCTGCATGGAGCCTGCTTCTCCCTCTGCCTGTGTCTCTGCCTTTCTCTGTGTCTCTATGAATGGATAAATAAAATCTTTTTTAAAAAAAAATCTGATAAAAAAAAAAATCTGTGTACAAAAGGCTCTAAACTAGAAACAAATCTCCATCCACAGGTGAGCCGGATGAACAAATTGTGGCATATTCCTACAAAGGTGAGCTGATGGGGCAGCCCCGGTGGCGCAGCGGTTTAGCGCCGCCTGCAGCCCGAGGTATGAGACCCGGGATCGAGTCCCACATTGGGTTCCCTGCATGGAGCCTGCTTCTCCCTCTGCCTCTCTCTCTCTCTGTGTCTCTATGAATAAATATAATTAAAAAAAAAAAAAAAAAAAGGTGAGCTGATGACACTAACAATCTGGACGAATCTCAAATACACTAAGTGAAGGAAACCAGACACAGGAGTACATCCTGAGTAACTCTACTTAGATGAAGCGCAAGACCAGGCAAAACAGGAGCACCTGGTTGGCCGAGTTGGTAGAGCAAGCAAATCTTGATCTCAGTGTGTCATGAGTTCAAGCCCCACATTGGGGTGGAGATTACTTTAAAAAAACTTTTTTTTTGAGAGCAAGCAAGCAAGAGCATGCAGGGGGACGGGGGCAGAAAGGCAGAGAGAATCTTAAGCAGGTTCCATGCTCCATTCACCAAAATAAAATCTTAAAACAACAAAAACAACAACACAGGTAAATCCCCTGGATTAGAACAGTGGTAACCTGGGGGTGGAAAACACTACCTGGGAGATGGTATGAGGGACTTTTCTGGGGGAGATGGAAACATTGTGTAACTTGATTTTAGATGTACAGATACCTTAATGAATTAAGTCCATCAAACTGCACTAGGTGTTTTTTTTGTTTTTAATTTTTATTTATTTATGATAGTCACACGGAAAGAGAGAGAGAGGCAGAGACACAGGCAGAGGGAGAAGAAGGCTCCATGCACCGGGAGCCCGACGTGGGATTCGATCCCGGGTCTCCAGGATGGCGCCATGGGCCAAAGGCAGGCGCCAAACGGCAGCGCCACCCAGGGATCCCTGCACTAGGTGTTGTATGGAAGTGTTGAATCACTATATCCTACACTTGACACTAATATTACCTTGTATGCTAACTGGAATTTATGTATTTATTTTATTAATGTATTTATTCATGAGAGACACAAAAAGAGAGAGGCAGAGACACAGGCAGAGGAAGAAGCAGGCTCCATGCAAGAAGCCCAATGTGGGACTTGATCACGGGACCCCAGGATCATGCCCTGGGCTAAAGGCAGGCACTAAACTGCTGAGCCACCCAGGGATCCCCTACTAACTGGAATTTAAATGAAAACTTACAAAGAGGAAAAAAAAGAAAAAGGTCAAGGAAAAAAAACAAACGTCAAACTGACACAAGATATGTGCACTTCACTGTGTGCTGATCATGCGGCATCTTAAACCACAGTTACCAAACAGAAAGGAGAGCAAGTTCTGACTGGCTGATGAACATGTTTTGGGTGGACCAGACAAGACAGAAGGAGAACAAGAGGCAAAAGCAGGGCCCTTCCAGGAACAGGGAACCACAGAAATCCCCAAGGGAGGCAAAAGAGAAAACCCCAAGTACAACCAAGGAAAAGAAAGCTGGAGACTCAGAGGTCAGGTAGGTGACCTCAGGGCACACAGTGAGTAGGGCACCACTGCTGAGATAGGAGGGTCTAAGGATTGTTCTGGGGATTAAAAGAGGTCACAGCCATAAGTACTTAGCCAGCGGCTAGGGGCCAGGCAAGCCTGAGGAGAGAGCAGAAGAGAGCAGCCCAAGACTTTATACTCCATTTGATGACTCAGCCACTCCAGGGTGATGGGCTGGCTGCGGCCCATCCCAGGTAAAAATCTTCATTTGGGACTATCTGTTCTTGGGTTTTACTTTAGCATCTTGAAAATGGTTCTTTCTGAAATTTAAACGTTGACAGATAGAGGCACCTGGGGGCTCAGTGAGTTAAGTGTCTGCCTCCAACTCAGGTCATGATCTCATGGTCGGAGGATCCAGCCCTAACCCCATGTGGTCAGGCTCCCTGCTCAGCGGAGAGTCTGCTCCTCTCTCTCCCTCTGCCTGCAGCTCCCCCTGCTTGTGCTCTGTCAAACAAACTGAATGAATGAATGAATGAATGAATAAATAAATAATAAATAAATAAATGTTGAGGGATTGAACAGTATATGAAGTAACCACTATGTGTAAAAAAGAGAAACAGGGTGAAAGGAAATAGGAATGGAAGTGAGACTTCTCTCAAAACACCTTATATACAGTTCTGATTTAAACTCATGAATGTTGGGCAGCCCAGGTGGCTCAGCGGTTTAGTGCTGCCTTCAGTCCCGGGTGTGATCCTGGAGACCTGGGATCAAGTCCCACGTGGGGCTCCCTGCATGGAGCCTGCTTCTCCCTCTGCCTGTGTCTCTGCCTCTCTCTCTCTTTGTGTCTCTCCTGAATAAATAAATAAAAAATAAACTCATGAATGTTTCCCATCATAACAAACATCAAATTAAATCAAAAGAAGAGAAAACATGGCTTTTCATTCTTCTGACCTAGATTTCACTACTGGAAATTTATGCTAACCGGTATACCCCTACAGGGGAGAAATGGCCGACAAATAAGGTTATCCACTGCAGTACTGCTTGTGAGAACAGACTGGAAGCAATGTAAATGTCCACCCCTAAGGCAGGGAGCTAAACACTGGTCCCTCGGTCCCTCGGTGCCAGGGAATGGCACACGGCATTTACAAAGAATGAAGCAACTCTCTGCGCACCAAGGCATGATGCTACGTTAAAAAATAAAAATAAAAAGCAGAATATCTATCTACTACCACACATGCAGAACCTGCAAAAAGGTATATAGGTGAATATAAACATATTTATTTGTAAATACTGAAAATAACTCTGGGAGGATATAAAAGAAACTAGTAACAATGGTTACTTCCAGAAAAGGCTACAGAGGGAGTTACTGTTTGCTACATACCCTTCTGAATTCTGCAGCTTATGAACCAATCATGTATTTACATAAATTACAGGGATCCCTGGGTGGCGCAGCGGTTTGGCGCCTGCCTTTGGCCCAGGGCGCGATCCCGGAGACCCGGGATCGAATCCCACATCGGGTTCCCGGTGCATGGAGCCTGCTTCTCCCTCTGCCTGTGTCTCTGCCTCTCTCTCTCTGTCTCTCTGTGACTATCATAAATAAATAAAAATTAAAAAAAAAAAAATTACATAAATTACACACACAACCTTCCTCCTGCCCAGAACTCAGAGGAAGGAGAATTGGTCTCTGCAAGTCTGAAAGGAGTGGCAGAGGCTGCCCTGCTCCAGCTAGAGCGGAAGGGAGCAGTGGGGTAAGAATACTGACATCACCTCCTTTCTATAAGGGGAATCCTGCCACAGATGGATAGCTGAGGAATTCCTTTTCTTTTTCTTTTATTTTAAAGTAACCTCTTAGGACGCTTGGGTGGCTCAGCAGTTGAGCATCTGCCTTTGGCTCAGGGCATGATCCTGGAGTCCTGGGATTGAGTCCTACATCAGGCTCCCTGCATGAAGCCTGCTTCTCCCTCTGCCTATGTCTCTCTCTCTCTGTGTCTCTCATAAATAAATATATAAAATATTAAAAGAAAAAGAAAAAGAAAAACTCTCTATCCAATTGGGGCTTGAGCTCATTACCCGGAGATCAAGAGTTACATGTTCTACCGACTGAGCCAGTCAGGTGCCCCAAGGAATTCTTTTTTTTTTTTTTTTTTTAAGTTTTATTTATTTAAGTGATGTCTACACCCAACATGGAGCTTGAACTCATGACCCCAAGATAAAGAGTCAGATGCTTTATCAACTGAGCCAGCCTTGTGCTTCCTGAGGAATTGCTTTTTAAGCAGAAAGATGTCTAAGCCCAGAAGCCTAACTCATCAGTGAGAGAAGGAGGCATAGGGAAATCCAGAGCATAGAGGATAAAGCAAGGGCTCTATGGTGGGCAGATCTAGTTAGAATCCTAGTACTGCCACTAAAGACCTAGGGGACTAGAGCAAGCAACTCAGATTCTCCATCAGTAAAATGAGGAGAGATAATTAACGTGATTAAGCACACAGTAAATATGGACTAACCATGCACTTGTTTATAGCCCCAGAGGTTGGCACAAGGCCCATACCTGCAACCCACAGGTAGAGAAGAGGGCTGACACATACGAATAGAATGCAAATACCCAGGTGAGCAGTACCAAGGTCAAGAAGTAAAATACCATCAGCAATCCAAAAGCCTCTGTGTGTCCTTTCCTGATCCAATTCTCTTTCCCTTTCAGGGGTGAACACCTTCCTGATTTGTTTAACCTTCTCCCTCTGCTTCTCCCCCCATTCACCTGCTCTCTCTCAAATAAATAAATAAAATCTTAAAAAAAATTTTTTTTACTACATATACATCCCTACTACACTAATACTATAATTCACTTCTACCTATTTTTTAACTTTATGGAAATGGAGCTACACGGTACATATTATGTATCTAGCATGATTTGCTTAAGGTTACTGTTAGGAAGATTACTGCATGTAGCTACAGACTGTTCCTTTACCTTGCTAAATAAGTAGTATGAACATCCCACAATGTCAGTATCCATTCTTACTGACTGTTTCAAGTTTGGGACTATCACAGATAATGCTGATACTAACATTTTTGCACTTATGTCTGGATGGCATGTGCCCGAACCCTATGAATGTAACTGTTAGATCATGGGGCGTGCTTATTTTCAACTGTATTAAGTACTGTTTGCCAGAGACCACTGAAGATTGATCTCCCAGCCTTTCTCTGAGCAACACCACCATCTGGTGGCAACTACATGTATTGCAGGAAATAGAACACAAAAACAACTTCAGGTGAATTCTGGGAGGCCACCTACTTGGACCCTGTTGAGTAACAAAACTGCCAAGTATTCTGTGACATACTAGGACTCAACCAATTGTCATAGAGGCAGAAAATTTTCTCCTGGTTCCGTTATACTTCCATACTGCCTCTAGGATGGTGCAGGTGTATACAGGCTGCATACAGAATGCCTGAGACTCAACCCATAGTACTTTGGGCAAATACTCCCAAATTAATGCCAAAGGTTGTCAGAGTTCTTATTTGGAGCAAGAACCCCAAATTCTTTCACTCATTTGGGTATTTAGTGAGATCCTGGCTCTATATCTGGTTCTCCATAATTCTTGCATTCTTGTCCCCCACCCCAAACAAGGGCAGCTCTGACGTAACCAGTGCTGTCTCCCAGTGGTAGTTTCTAAGTGTCACCCGGACTGTAAGCACAACCAGTAGTGGCAAGGATGACTTCCCACCAGAACCACCTCAAGGGCAGTGTGGAAATGGCAAGGTGTGGTGGAAACAAAGAACAAGGAAAGACAACATTCTGGAGTCTGAGCCTTGGCTCTGCCAGCTGGACCCCCTGGGCACAGAATTTGGATCCAGGGAGAATCCGTAAGTTCCTCACAGAGGAGTTGTGAATTGTTTCCCCATATGTGAAGACAGCTTAGTACTGCTGGCCTTGTAGCTGGTGACACATTCAGAGACCCTGGAGGTGGTGCTGATACAAGGTGGGCATGTGCCAGCGAGCAGTGGGCACACAGTGGGCATATATGGTAGGCATCCGGAAAGGCAGCTTTTATCATAACAGCTCTCAAGCCAGAGCTCTTGACCCTGACGGGAGAAAAAGCAGTCAGGGCTATAACCAAAGGGTAAGTAAAACAGTTCTACAATAGTTCTAAATGGGCAATCCACAGAAGAAAAGACCGAGAAAGAGGAAGGTACAGACTCAAAAAGCCCTGTGCGGGATCCCTGCTTGGCGCAGCGGTTTGGCGCCTGCCTTTGGCCCAGGGCGCGATCCTGGAGACCCGGGATCGAATCCCACGTCGGGCTCCCGGTGCATGGGGCCTGCTTCTCCCTCTGGCTGTGTCTCTGCCTCTCTCTCTCTCTGTGAGACTATCATAAATAAATAAAAATTAAAAAAAAAAAGTATTAAAAAAGCCCTGTGCTACTCACAAGCACTGTAATCAGATTCTTCTCAAAGGGTGCAGTTATCCCAGAATGTCAACAGTCAAGAACACCAGCCCGCCATGGTGAGGGACTGCTGTGGCTTTCAGCCCCCAGAGCAAGAGAGCCACTCGACAGGGCAGGCCTTACCTCAGAGCTGATACATCAGCCAGC
This sequence comes from Canis lupus baileyi, assembly GCF_048164855.1. NCBI lineage: Eukaryota > Metazoa > Chordata > Mammalia > Carnivora > Canidae > Canis > Canis lupus. The sequence continues at coordinate 55,708,703 of NC_132853.1, read as the reverse complement.
ACCACTCAGGATGCCTGCCACCGAGCTTGGCTGCAAGGATGGATGGAAGGAAGCCTGCATCCTAACCTGGCCTGCCACTAACCATCTGGGCCCGGGGGTGGGGGTGGGGGAGCCTCTGCTTCCATTTCCTCCTCATTGGTGAAATGAAGGTTCAGAGTGATCTAAGCCAGCTCTCCTATCTGCCAGCTATTCCAGAACCAACCCCACTCAGGGTTATAGCACCAAGTCATGGCCAGTAGTCTGTGCTTCCCGGGCCCTTCCCTCACCTACCTCAGAGGTAAGCAGAGCTGGGCGCTGCCCTCATGGAAATCACAATCTCAGGCCTGTCACTAGAGGTGAGAGAGTCAAAACTACAAAGCACAGCACAAAGTCTGTTAGCAGAGTAAGCACCTGGCAGTGCTTCTCATTCAGGGCCAGCGATGTGAAAAGGAAATAAAAGCAGTAACAAAATATGCACCTAAGTATGATGGGGACTCTCCTGGTAAGTCATACACAACAAATACGAGAGAAATCTACTCTGCAAACAATGCCATGGAGGGATTCGATGCTGAGAAAGCTAGTACTCTGGGGACTAGGGACCCTGTGCTGGTGGAAGGAGAGGAAGAGAACATAAGGAAAAGTGGCAGGGAAAGGAAAACTGCTGTAAGGATACTAAGAAAATAACCAGCCAGACGAAGTACCTTCACGGAGACACACCCACCCACTTCTGTTTCCCACAACAGTCCTGCAACATAGGGCCAGGCCAGTGCAGGTGAGAAACGAGTCTCAGAGAAGGGACAGATGGATCTCATCCACAAGAATCAGCTAGGAAGGGGATCCCTGGGTGGTGCAGCGGTTTGGCGCCTGCCTTTGGCCCAGGGCGCGATCCTGGAGACCCGGGATCGAATCCCACATCGGGCTCCCGGTGCATGGAGCCTGCTTCTCCCTCTGCCTGTGTCTCTGCCTCTCTCTCTCTCTCTGTGACTATCATAAATAAATAAAAATTAAAAAAAAAAAAAAAAAGAATCAGCTAGGAAGTAGAGAAGCTGGGACCATGGACTCCAGGTCCCGGGCTGGTCACCTGCCCTGGGAAGCTGCCCAGGAAAACAAGAACCCAGGCCAGGCCCAAGTCTCCCAGCTCGGCAGACCAGGGTCTTAAGAGCACTCAAAAAAAAAAAAAAAAAAAAAAAAAAAGGGATCCCTGGGTGGCGCAGCGGTTTGGCGCCTGCCTTTGGCCCAGGGCGCAATCCTGGAGACCCAGGATCGAATCCCACGTCGGGCTCCCGGTGCATGGAGCCTGCTTCTCCCTCTGCCTATGCCTATGTCCCTCTGCCTGCCTCTCTCTCTCTCTCTCTCTATCATAAATAAATAAAAATTAAAAAAAAAAAAGAGCACTCCTGCCCTGGGCAAGTTACTTCCTGAACCCACAAAAACTTTCTGTGGTGGACTAGTCCTTTTTTTTTTTTTTTTTTTTTTTATGTTTTTTAAAATTTATTTATGATAGTCACAGAGAGAGAGAGAGAGAGAGAGAGAGAGGCAGAGACATAGGCAGAGGGAGAAGCAGGCTCCATGCACCAGGAGCCCGATGTGGGATTCGATCCCGGGTCTCCAGGATCGCGCCCTGGGCCAAAGGCAGGCGCCAAACCGCTGTGCCACCCAGGGATCCCTGGACTAGACCTTTTATACAAGTTTTCTCCAGTCAGAAGCTTGAGTTGGAGGAGCCCTGTCACTCCTGGGTGGAAGCTATGCTTCACAGACGCCACTGTCACCATTCAGATGGCAGAAGCTGTGGGGTAGAGGGAGGGGATGGAGGACTTATACAGAAGAAAATCTCAAAGCCACTGATTGTTTAGAGTATTTATTTAGCATAATAACCTTCCAGAGGGCCTCACTATGGCCCCCTCCACAGGTTGAAAATTCCAGGGAGCCCACACAGAGCCCATCCTCCTTTCTCCTATACCTGGAGCTCCAGGACCTGAACCTGCTCCCACAGCTGCATGGGCCTCTTTCCTGGATCCTGACTCCCAGGGGTGGACTCTGCTGTTGGTGTGTGCAACCCCACTGCTGTGTGTACACTCCTAAGTTCAAGGAGGGGCCACAGGACAGGAACAAACACAGCCAGGATGTCCACACACATGGGTATGAGACCTATTGTGGTGAGAAGACAAGGGATCACCCCCATTTGTACTCCAGTTCCAGGTATCCCAAACAGTAGGGGCCAGCCTGGATGGTCTTTCAAAATTTTATATCACACCCATCTGTATTCAGTGTGTGGGGGGTAGTATTAGTTGATTCTATCAAGGCCTTCAATCTAACTTCTGGGTTCCAGGAAATAAAGGGGAAAGAGGAAAAACTAAATGACACCAGAAAGAGGCAACTAGACAGTTAGGAAGGTGCAAAATTCTGTGGAACTGGCCTGGATCCTTCAATAATCCTACTGATGATTAAAAGAGATCATTTATGGAGCACCTTCCTTCCAAAGAATACAATATGGAAAGGGGAGGATGAAAGAATAACTGTACAGTGGAGAAACCAGACCAATACCACCTCAGCTGGCTAGTCAAGGCCATCATCAGCCATGCTGACAGCATGGCTCTATGACATGATGTGATGAAAACTTAACTTCTGTGGCTGTCTTCCCCCTAAAACCCACAATCCTGTCTAATCAAGAGAAAAACATCAAACAAATCCCAGTTAAGAGACTGTCTACAGGGGTGCCTGGGTGACTCAGTTGGTTAAGCATCTGCCTTCGGCTCAGATCATGATCTTGAGGTCCTGGGATCGAGCTCTGCATTGGGCTCCGGGCTCAGCAGGGAGCCTGCTTCTCCCTCTCCGAGTCTCCCCGCCACTCATGCTCTTTCAGATAAATAAATAAAATCTCAAGAGAAAGAGAGAAAGAGAGACAGTCTACAAAATATCTGACCAGCGTTACTTGAATCCATCACTGTCATCCAAAAAAAAAAAAAAGTAAAAGTCCAAGAAACTGGCACAGTCCAGAGGAGCCTAAGATATGATAACTAAAAGTAACACAGTATCCTGTATGGAATCCTGGAACAGTAAGAGAGTACTAAGAAAAACTAAGGAAATGGGGATCCCTGGGTGGCTCAGTGGTTTAGCGCCTGCCTTTGGCCCAGGGCACGATCCTGGAGTCCTGGGATCGAGTCCCACATCGGGCTCCCTGTGTGGAGCCTGCTTCTCCCTCTGCCTCTGTCTCTGCCTCTATGTCTATCATGAATGAATGAATAAATAAATAAAATCTTAAAAAAAAAAAAAGAAAGAAAAACTAAAGAAATGAATCAAGTATGGACAGTAGTTAATAATAATGTAATCAATATAGGGCTTATTAAGTGTAGCAAATGTACCATATTACCATATTAATGTAAGTGGTTAATAACAGAGAAACTGGGAACACCTGGGTGGCTCAGCCATTAAGAGTCTGCCTTTGGCTCAGGGCGTGATCCTGGGGGGGTTTCGGGATCGAATCCCACATTGGGCTCCCTGCATGGGAGAGCTGCTCCCTCTGCCTGTGTCTCTGTCTCTCTCTGTGTCTCTCATAAATAAATAAAATCTTTTTTTTTTTAGATTTTATTTATTTACATTTATTTATTTATGAGAGACACAGAGAGAGGCAGAGACATAGGCAGGAGAAGCAGTCTCCATGCAGTGAGTCCGACGTGGGACTCAATCCCGGATCTCCAGGACCACGCTCCAGGGCTGAAGGCAGCGCTAAACCGCTGAGCCACCCGGGCTGCCCAATAAATAAAATCTTAAAAAAAAAAAAAAAACAAACAGTAGAGAAACTGGGTGTGACATATGTAGGAACCTCTGTATTATCTTTACAATTTTTCTAAAACTGTTCTAAAATACAGAAAATATTTTATATAAACTTTGTATAAAATACAAAGTTCACGGGGTGCCTGGCTGGCTCAGTTGGTAGAGCATGCAACTTTTTTTTAAGAGAGAGCATGTGTGCACATGCAAGCAAGCATGAAAGGGGTGTCAAGAATCTCAAGCAGGCTCCACGCTCAGTGCAGAGCCTGACATGCAGAGCCTGACACACAGAGCCTGAAATGGGCCTCCATCTTACAACCCTGAGATTATAACCTAAGACGAAATCAAGAGTCGGACACTTGAATGACTGAGTCATGCAGGCGCCCAGAGCATGCAACTCTTGATCTCATGGTTGTGAGTTCCAGCCCCACATTGAGCATAGAGCTTACTTAAAAAAAAATAATAATAAAAATAAAAAATAAAGAAAGAAAAGAAAAGGGAAAGGAAAAGGAAAGGAATACAAAGTTCACTTAAAGAGAGAAAGAGGGGGCAGCCCGGGTGGCTAAGCGGTTTAGCACTGCCTGCAGCCCAGGGTGTGATCCTGGAGACCTGGGATCGAGTCCCACATCAGGCTCCTTGCATGGAGCCTGCTTCTCCCTCTGCCTGTGTCTCTGCCTCTCTCTCTCTGTGTATCTCTCATGAATAAATAAATAAAATCTTTAAAAAAAAAAATAAAAGAGAGAGAAAGAGGGATGACTGGGTGGCTCCATGGTTGAGCATCTGCCTTTGGCTCAGGTTGTGATCCCGGGGTCCTGCGATCGAGTCCTGCATCGGGCTTCCTGCTCAGTGGTGAGCCTGCTTCACCCTCTCCTCCCCGCTGGTGCTATCTCTGTCTCTCTCTCAAATAAATAAATAAAATCTTTACCAAAAAAAAAAAAAAGAATTTGTTTGTCCTCAGAATAAATTCCAAACTCTTTCCCATAGTCTAGAGCTAAGGTCATGTGAACTCTGGTGCTGCCCACCTCTCTAACCTCATTTTGCAGCACTCTGTTCCACTCCCCATAGCCTGCCACATCAGCCTTCTTTCTGGCTCCTCCTGCTTTAGGGTCTCTGGCCATGCTGTGCCTCTTCCTAGAATGCCTTCCCATGTTGGCGGAAATGAAGTAGCCCCTACCTCTGCACTCTGCTCTATCTCATCACCCTGTTTACTTCCTTGAGAGCCTCAGCTTTTTTGTTTGCTCATTATGTGTCTCTCCCTTTCCTCCACTTGTTCACCATCTCTCCAGCATTTAGAACAGTACCTTACTCACAGTACATACCCAGTAAGTATCTGTCCACTGAATAATTCAACAGATCTTAAACCATAACAGCTATAGGAGCTATAAGCCACCCCTATTTCTCTTGATATTAACACATTAAAATAAAGATGTTTAAAAACAGCATTCTGGGGGTGCTTGGGTGGCTCAGTTGGTTCCTCGTCTGACTTGGGCTCAGGTCATGATCTCAGGGTCCTGGGATCCAGCCCTGAGATGGGCTCTGCACTCAGCAGGGAGTGTGCTTCTCCCTTTCCCTCTGGTACTCCCCCCTGCTCATGCATGCATGCTTTCTCAAATAAAATCTTTTTTCTAAAAATTAAAAAAAAAAGATAAAATAAAAACAGCATTTTAAAAACTTTTTTCTTTTCAAGTGGTTTCAATCCATTCCCTCATTTACGATCTCATCTCTAAGTAGGAGGGGAGGGAAGGCAGACATGCAGAGGGAGTCCAGGCATTAGTTCCGGACCTGACTCAAGATAGCTGCGACCTGGGACAATGTGTGAACAGACATCGAGAAGATCTGCCTTCTCAGCAGAGGTATCACCTAAAAGAGTCCTTCCCCGGGGACTGACTTTTAACTCGCTTACCTCACCAAGTCAAGTCAGGCATCTGGGAGACCCGCCCCATCCTTACCAATAGCAAACTCCACCAGGGTTTCATTCTCCTCCGACAACGAATCGAGGAATAAATCGAGGACCTGCAGCTGCCGCAGATACTCGTAGTTACCGGGATCGTAGGCGAAGTTGGCGAGGTTGGCCAGCACTTGCTCCTTGGCGTCTGCGGCGGAAGAGTGGCGCTGGGGCCAGGTCCGCGGCGGCCGCGGCGGCCGGCCCCCCGCCCCGCCCCGCCCCGCCCCGCCCGGGCCCCCACCCTGCCACTCTCACCTTGGCTCTCCGTCTCCTGGAATTCCGTGACCAGCGCCTGCAGGTAACCCAGGCGACCGACGTGGGGGTCCACCTTCGGCTTCTGGGCCATGGTCAGGGCGGTGGAGGGGGCCCGGGGAAGGGGGGGGGAGAGTGTGGGAGGGAGGAAACAGGTTCTGCAGTAATTTGCTGCCGGAATTGGAATGCGGAGGGTCGGCGTGGGGGTCTCAGGGCCTCGAGAATAGCGCGTGAAAACCTAAACCTGGGCCCCGGAGACGAGAAGGAGCGCGCGGCACAGCCCACCGCAAAACTTCAAAGCTTGACTTTTCCAGGGTTCCGGCGGAAGCCGAGCTTAGCCCCGCCCCAGAGGGCGGAAGGGGCGGGCCGAGGCAAAGCAAGAGGCGGGGCTGTCTCTGAGCTCCGTGCGCGTGCGCGGCGCGCTTAGCGCCTGGAGGTTCAGGCTGGAGGGGATCCGCCCTCGGAAGGGTGGCGCAGGGCTGAGGTTGAGTGACTCTATGGCGCTTGGGCACCCACAGGAGTCAGAGGGCGCCCACGTGGGGAGGTGTCAAGGCAGAAGAACCTCCACACCCCCTTGCACTTGACGAGGGGGGCGCAGCCCAGCCTGTTCGACGAAGGGACTCCCCTTCTGGAACGCGAGCATCAGTTGCCTGCACCCCAACATGGGTCCTTTGATAACTGTCTTCTGGTTGGCTTTTCCAAAAAGCCGGGTGAGCCTGGCACCGTCTGCTCCCCAGCCCTGAGCTGGCCATCTCTGGCTAAAAATTTCAGGGTAATGTCCTAATAAGGCTTTTTGCCACCTAGGTGGATGGGGGGCACTAGAGGCATTGACCAGCCCCAGGTCCTCCGTTGACCCAAATGTACCACTTTGGTGGCTCTGGGTTTTGGAGCCCTGGATGCTGAAGCCCTTTGGCCTGTTTCTTTCTCAGGGCTTCTCAGGAAGGTGATGTGTGACCTAGACCTTGTGGGCACAGGGGATAGAGCACCATGCAGGGAAGTGGTCCTGCTGCACTCTCATTGTGCTTGAAAATGTGAGGCTAAGGGAGGGCGGGGGTGTGTCTGTGAGCTTCTTGAGGCTAAGGACCACATATCTTTGGCCCTGGGCCTGGCACGAGAGCAAAATGGCTGCTACAGTCCAGCCTGCCACAGCCTCATTGACAGCAAGCCCCATGTCTCTGGGCACAGGCTCTGTGGTCAGCCCCTGCCCTATCCACACCCCTTGGAACAGGAGTTATGACTATAATCGGGGTGCTTCAGTACCCTGACAGCTCCACGTAGGACAGTGGCCCTAGATCCCTTCATCAGGCCCTTCAGCTTCTGTAAATAGCTGATACAACCGGAGGAAGTACATCTCATCCCAAGGTGGACCAGGGCTTGTCTGCTTCAGATCCTCTCTCCCTCCCAGGCTATCCCATCCACCCTCATGTATCCCCTCTGAAAGGCTCAGGGGCCTTTCCCCTTGGGGAATATTTCTCAGCCCTTGGTTTTGTGATGAGGGTACCACCAGGTGTCCAGTAGATGCTCAGTAATACTTGTTGAAGGAAATCTGCCCAGAGGTTAACTGCCACTCTTGGCTGGGGGCAGATGAGGTCAGGGATCCCTATGTGGAATGTTTCACAGATACTTCTTTTCCTTAAAAGAAATCCGTTTTCAGGAAGTGGGCCTAATAGAAGTTGCACATTTCAAAGCCTGGAAGCTATTAGTGCCCAAAGTGTCCACCTTCCCACCAGTCCCCTCTTTCCTTTACCACTCAGTCAAGATGGAGGAGACAGGACCTGGTTAAAAATGCATCCAAGCAGGGGATCCCTGGGTGGCTCAGCGGTTTAGCGCCTGCCTTTGGCCCAGGGCCTGATCCTGGAGACCCGGATCGAGTCCCCGCGTCCGGCTCCCTGCATGGGGCCTGCTTCTCCCTCTGCCTGTGTCTCTGCCCCCCTCTCTCTATCTCTTATGAATAAATCAATAAAATCTTTACCAAAAAAAAAAAAAAAATGCATCCAAGCATTCCCCTTTCAATGTACAGGCTGTGGATGGTGGCCGAGCACAGGCCTGGGTGAGGAGCAGGAAGCAAATGGTCTTCAGGATCAGAATTTTCAAGCAAGAAGAGACTGTATTGTCTCCAGATCCTCCCAGAGGTGGTGAACAATTGCCCAAAGCCACACGGCAAATTGTGGCAGAACCAATCATGAACTCACGTCTAAGCTACCTCAGTCCTCTGCTTATGCACTACTCTCTTTGGCCATAAGGGGGCACTCGTGGCAGGGTCCTGGGGAAGACAGTACTTCCCCAAGGATGCTTACTCATGCCAGCTAGGCTCAGGAGAAGGAAGGCTGGAGTTAGGTCATGAAAATAAAATTTATTTTCCTGATAAGGCTTTCTTGTTGGAGCCTGGTTGAGCCTGAATCAACAAACAAGGCCTTGGGTCGGAAGAGCCCCCGCTGAGCAGGGAGAATGGAAGGGGGAGGGTAGGCACTTACTCAAGGCCTGTTTTCCAGCTTCATTAGTTCACGGGGTTTATAACCTACTCCAGGAACATTTTTGTATGTAATTCAAACAAACTCTGTTTTTCCAAAGCCTTCATCGGTATCCCACTGGAACGAGCTTGGCCTGACAGCCAGCCCCCAAGTGATGACCTCAGAAAACAGTCCCAGCAAAAAGTGTATGTGTGTGGGGAGCACTGACCTCCAGGCCACAGGCACAGGCCAACAGGGAGCAGAGGTGGGCTGGCTGCTGGCCCAGCCAGCTACTTACCCCAGGGAGGACACCTCAGACACAGTAGGGAGCAGAGGGCAGGCCAGGGAGTGAGAGGCTTCTGTTACAAAAGCAGCTCCATTTTTCCCAGAGGCCTCGGGCTCTGCCTAGCAATCCTTCCCTTCCCCTGCTCACAGGTCTCCCAGCCTCCCAGCACTCATGCTGAGTGCAGGGGACCCCTCAGACTTCACTGATTCTAGGACCCAAGCCAAGGGCTCCTCCCCACTAGTTCTTTGCTCAGACGCCAGGATGGGTCCTCTCTGCCCAACCTTTCATCTGTCTGTATCCTGTGTCCAAGCCAACCCCTCAGCCTGGCCCACTGGGGATCACAACTCAACCTTTCATGAGGTTCTTCTTCCCAAGGTTCCAGTCAGCAGGAGGCCCAGCAACCTATGCTGGGGGCAGCCCTAAGGGCGAGGGCTGGGCCCTTGAGCAGAGAGGGAGTGGAGGGCCCTGGAGGAGGGATGAGTTCTTTGGAACTATCTGGAGGCCAGAGAAGGACAAAGAGATTCCATCAGAGACATCCAGGCTAGACTGGAGGGTCCAGTGTATTGAGTTGCAGCAGCAGTACTGGGCAGCCAGCTGAGGTGAGCCGGCTCTGTGTAGGGTATAGACTCACTTTTCTGGGCTCCAGGTACTCTGGTACCCAAAAGAAAAAGTCAGGAGGACCCGCTCCTGGATTCTGCTGGTTGGGAGGAACCCTGAGTCTTTGGAGGCCAGCCTCTAAGGTCCCAGCTCCTGGCTGAGTTCCAGTGTGCAGAGCCTGGACGGCTTTGTGTTTCAGGCTTCCTGGGCCAGTCCCTCACCCTGGCCCCTGGCAGCTGGACATCACACTCCTGGACTGAGGCAGTGGTCCCTCACTGACCTCAGGGCTCAGACACTGGTCACATACATGATCTCGGTATACAGCTGCTTCCTGGACCCACGTGAGTCCTCTACCGTGAGGCCCTGCTCTGAGGCAGCCTCCGTGATGGCTCCTTCCGCCTCGGCCTGCTTGCTTTGCCTCTCTTTCTTCTGCAGGGCACAGAAGCTGCCACCCATGAAGAGGGCAGCTGATATGAGGAAGAAGCTTGACATGTAGAAAACATAGCTAAAGTTGTTGTTGGTGGTGTCCAGCAGGAGCCCTGGGGGACAGAGAGCAAGTTAGGCCATTATCCTGGGGCTCCCAGACCTCCCTCCCACTAACTTGCGTTCTCTGCCAGAGCAGGGATTTTCCTTTGGGCTCTGCTGTTTCCCTAGCACTAGTCACTGTGGTTGGCACCTAAGAGGCACTCAATATGAGATTTGTTGCATGAAAGGAGAAAGGAAACACTAAGCCTGCTCTCCAGGGGGCAGGAAGAGCTCTTGATCCAGAAGAGCACCTCAGGGCATGTCTCCCTTACCCTTGGTGGCAGGAAGCCTAGCACACTAGGGCCAGTAGTCTGGGATATTTGCTCAGCCACACATGGGCCCTCCCATACCTCCTCCTGGGGAGCTCTCTCTACTTGTTGACTTGACGAACTCCCCTGGAAACGGGGACTTCCAATGACACACTTGGGAAGCGTCCTCATTGTCATGGTCGTACTGTACTAACTGCTGGCTGCCGTGCACTGGATACGGTCTAGCATCAAGGGCTTCACACACCCTACCTGTTACTTTGAATGTTGTGCTCTTGCCTGCCTGGCAAGTCTGCTCATGGGGTCTCTGGTCCCACATCTGTTTGTTTCCCTCCTGGCACAAATCATTACACTGAGCACAAATGTGTCTCTGCTTTAATTCCTGACTCTCCCATCAGATCAGCACTGAGAGGTGGGGACTGGGCCTCTGTATTCAGCCAGGGACTGGCACAGGCAGGTGTTCTTGTCTGCATTTTGCAGACGACACTATGGCTCAGAGAAGAAAAATGACCTACCCAGGTTCCACAGGCAGGAAGTGGGACAGCCAGGATGTTAATAACAGCAGACATGTATGTAGCTTTCTGCTACGTGCCAGGCTTTTTCCTGCTAAGCTCTTGCTATGTAACTATGATCCTCACAACAAGCCTACAAGGTAGATTCTACTATCGTCCCTACTTTACTGATAAAGCAGAGGTACTGAGAGGAAGGAAGATGAAGAACTCAGGCAAGTCTGATACAAAAATCCTTATTTTGGGGATCCCTGGGTGGCTCAGCGGTTGAGCCTCTGCCTTCGGCTCAGGGTGTGATCCCAGGTCCCGGGATTGAGTCCCTGCTTCTCCCTCTGTCTGTGTCTCTGCTTCTCTCTGTCTCTCATGAATGAATAAATAAATAAAATCTTTTAAAAGAATCCTTATTTTTAACTGCACCCTAGGTGCCTGCTGGGGAGCAGGCTGCAGCCAATCCCCTAGGGTGCTTGGGAAAATCACAGATTCCAAGTCTCTACCTCTGGAGAGGCTGGATGGCACCCAAATCTGTTGACTGTTCCCCTTTGCCCTATCTCCATATCCTGCCCACCCAGGCCACAGCCACATACACCTGGCCGCCCTCCCTCCTGGGGCCTCACCAGCCAGTGGCGGGGAGATGAGGATGGAGATGCTCTCCAGGATGGTGAAGAGGCCCAGGGCGCTAGAGAACCGATCCATGGGAACAATGTCCATGAGGACCTGGAAGAGGAGGGCACCGATGCCACTCATAGACACGCTGTACACCAGGCAGTAGCCCACCAACACCCGGAAGTCGGCCGACACCGCGCACACCAGGTTGGTGAGGCCATTGAGCAGGGCTGCCAGGCTGAACAGGTACTTCCGGTGGCCAGCAAAGTCCCGCCGGCCTGCCACCAGCCCAGCCATCGGCCGCAGGAAGATATTGCTGAAGCCGATAATGGAGATGAGCAGGGCTGCTTTGTGTTCATCCACCCCATTCCGCATGGCGTATGGCACCAGGAAGACATGTGGCAGCGGGAAGCCGAGGATCATCCACATAACACCCAGCGTGAACACTCGGTAGCCTGCGTTGTGCCGCAAGATGTCAAAGGCCAGATGGCGCTGGATGGCCCGACCGCACGCTGCCAGGCAGCCCGGTGCAGGTGTCTTGGAAGGAGGAGGGGGGCCTTCTATGGTCTCAGGGGCCATACTGGTGGCCACAGGCCTCAGGATGGCCCCACAGACACAGCAGTGGAGAAAAACTCCACCGAAGACAAGGAAGGTGCCCCTCCAGCCCAGGTCCTCCAGGAGGTAGCGGGAGAGCAGTGGCCAGAGCGTGATGCCCAGGGAGACGCCCACCGAAGCCAGTGCATTGGCCAGTGCCCGATGGCGGGAGAAGTAGAAGCCTAGCACGGTGATGCTCGACTGGAAGCTGAAGCACATGCCCAGGCCTGTGGTGGGAGAGAGGAGCCCAGCTCAAGGGTGTTCTGAGCCTCCCACCCATACCCAGAGAGGGGTCCCAGGATCATGTTCCATGTCTGCCCCCTTCTGTTCTAGCTCAGACCCCCCCCTTCCAGATCCCCAAGGATTTAAGATGGAAACAGCCTGCCTTGTTACCTCCTTAGAAGCATCAAATCTGTCTTCCTGAGGCTGCCAGGGACACACCTGTTCCCTTTAGCACAGCACCGTGATGATCTTTAAAAACCTGAATTGGGGGGTGCCTGGGTGGTTCAGTCAGTTAAGCATCTGCCTTTGGCTCAGGTCATGATCTCAGGGTCCTGGGATGGAGCCCTGTGTGTGTCGGGCTCCCTGCTCCTGCAGGGAGTCTGCTTCTCCCTCTCCTTGTCCCTCTGCCCCTCCCCACAAACCCCCCACCTCGTGCTTGCTCTTTCAAATAAACAAATAAAATCTTTAAAAAATAAATAAATAAAGCAAAATAAAAACCTAAATTGGGGTAAGTCTCTTTCCTGCTTAACACCTTCCAAAGACTTCCCATTACACCTAGAAAAAATGCCACAGTGTTTACTATGCCCTAGAAGGCTCTACACTGTTTGGCCCCTGGTCATCTCTTGGGTGTCATCTCAGGCCATTTTCCCTGTCACTTACTATGACTGAGCTACATCAGCTTCTTTCTCTTCCTCTGGACACCAAACTGCCACCCCCCCACCCCCACCCCCCCTACTGCGGGACATCTACAGTTGCTGTTCCCACTACTCAGAATATGCTTCCCCTAGACTTTTCTCTTCTGGCTAAGCTCAGATGCCACATCCCCACCCACTCCATGCCTGACCTGCTCAGCCACACCATGACCACAAGCCTCAGGCGGGCCCTCGGGTCACCCGTGTGACATCACCATCAGTTTACTCCCCCGCCCTCCTGGATGACCATCAGCCCTTCTCTATGCTTCTCCACCCCTCCCCCCTCCTCACTCCCAGCTGACCACCTGCCTTCCGTCTGTGACATTGGTCTGTGCTGCCAGCTAAGGCCAACCTTCTACTTATGCCCTACATCTTGTCTACTCAAAGGCATATCCTCCAGCAATTTCTCTCTCCTCCACCATCCACTTTCTCCTCTTTCCCAGAACATTCTCCTTCATATTATTTCTCCCATTAAAAACAAAACAAGGCGGGGGGCAGCCCCAGTGGCTCAGCGGTTAAGCACTGCCTTCAGCCCAGAGCATGATCCTAAAGACCCAGGATCGAGTCCCACATCAGGCTCTCTCCATGGAGCCTGCTTCTTTCTCCCTCTGCCTCTTTCTCTTTGTGTCTCTCATGAATAAATAAATAAAATCTTTAAAAAACAAACAAACAAACAAACAAACAAGGGGAGTGCCTGGGTGGCTTAGTCAGTTAAGTGTCTGCCTTCAGCTCAGGTCTTGATCCCAGGGTCCTGGGATCGAGTCCCATATCAGACTCCCCACAGGAAACCTGCTTCTCCCTCTGCCTATGTCTCTGTCTCTCTTTGGTGCCTCTCATTAATAAATAAATCTTGGGATCCCTGGGTGGCGCAGCAGTTTGGCGCCTGCCTTTGGCCCAGGGCGCGATCCTGGAGACCCGGGATCGAATCCCACGTCAGGCTCCCGGTGCATGGAGCCTGCTTCTCCCTCTGCCTGTGTCTCTGCCTCTCTCTCTCTCTCTCTCTGTGTGACTGTCATAAATAAATTAAAAATATATATATAAAAAAAAAAAAGCTGCCTACTGAGCAGGAATAACCATATTAAAAAAATAAATAAATAAATAAAATAAATAAATAAATCTTTATGGGGAAAATTAAAAACAAGGGGGGGGGGCGCCTGGGAGGCTCAGTTGGTTAAGTGTCTGCCTTTGGCTCAGGTCATGATGCTGGGGTCCTGGGAGAGAGTTTCATGTGTGGCTCCCTGCTCAGTGGGAAGTCTGCTTCTCCCTCTCCCTCTGCATCTCCCCCTCTGTTCATGCTCTGTCTCTGGCTTTCTCTCTCAAATAAATAAATAAAATCTTTAAAAAATAAAAAAACAGGGGATCCCTGGGTGGCGCAGCGGTTTGGCGCCTGCCTTTGGCCCAGGGCGCGATCCTGGAGACCCGGGATCGAATCCCACGTCGGGCTTCCGATGCATGGAGCCTGCTTCTCCCTCTGCCTGTGTCTCTGCCCCTCTCTCTCTCTCTGTGACTATCATGAATAAATAAATAAAATCTTTAAAAAATAAAAAATAAAAAATAAAAAATAAAAAAAAATAAAAATAAAAATAAAAATAAAAAAACAGAGACCCTGTCATGGCTCCCGCCACCTTCTCAGTATCTGTTCCTGGTGGCCCTGAGAGCCTGCAGGCCAGGGGCGGCCAGAAGAGTAGGAGGGGGAGGAGGAGCAGGTGTGTAGGTGGAAGTGTTGCTGTAGCTCATTCTCCCTCGGGAGGAGGAGGAGACTACAGGGGTAGGCCCAGGAGCAATGGCATCCAAAGAAGAACAAGGAGTACAAAATCTCAGCATGGAAGATGCCAACCGGGAAAATGCAGGAAAGCATGAAAGGGAGCAAGTTGCTAATGATGGAGAGCCCTTGGCCCTCCCCTTTGGGAGCTGGTGAATGTCATCTGCCTCGATAGGGGGTTCCATCCTGCAGAATAGGTGGGAGACGCGTCAGAGGCTTGGAGAGCCATAGGCAAGGGTGAGAAGACGTAAGGCAGTGGAGGGAAGGGCAATGCCATCGTGGTCCACAGGCAGTTAGCCCTGACCCTCCTCACCCTGACCATCATAAGGAGTTTGGCCTTATGCCTTGAGTCTTGATGTTTCCCCCAAGTTCATAGGAAGACGTACCTGCTTTCTAAGCTCACACGTTTACAATGTTCCCTTCAGTGTTTCATGTTTCTTGTGGGTCTCTTGTTACCAGCTCCTAACTGAATGTGGGGAGGGGTTGTGTGTTTGTTTTAAGGAGGCTCTTTGCCCCACGTGGGGCTTGAACTCATGACCGTGAGATCAAGAGTCACACGCTCTACCGACTGAGCCAGCCAGGCACCCCTTGAACGTTGTGTTTGACTCAGTCTGTCAGATTGTCAGCAGGGGAGGTTTACCCTACTGCCTGGAATGGTGCTCATTACATTTTTTGAAGTTAATAAAACAGTTTAAAAAAGAAAAAAAATACCCCCCAAAACCCCCTCTCTTGACCCCATGGCCTCTTCTGGGTACCAGCCCGTTTCTCTGCTCTCCTTCTTCATAACAATTTTCTGGAAATACTGTCTCTAGTGTCTCCAATTCCTTTCACCCTCTTCGCTCTTAAACCAGTTTCAATCAGACTTTCGCCCTTTCGCCCTCACCTTGGATCCAGAATCTCTCCTATCAGGGTCAGCAACCTCTATGCTGCCAAATCCAAAGGTCGAGGCTGGTCCCCCTCCATCTGATCCACCAGCAGCCTGACGGGGCTCTCACTCCCTCCTCCCACTGTACTTTCTATGCTCACTTTCTCAAGAAACCCCACTCTCCTGGGTCTCCTCCTGTCTGTGTCTCTTCTTCCCACCTGGACTGCTGGACACCTACCTCGGGGCCCGGTCCTCAGACCTCCTCAGCCACCCACCCTTGTCCCCTCAGGGACAGCAGGGATGATACCTCCTCTCAATAGCAGAATGCCGGGCAGCCCGGGTGGCTCAGCAGTTTAGCACCGCCTTCAGCCCAGGGCGTGATCCTCGAGACCTGGGATCGAGTCCCACGTCAGGCTCTCTGCATGGAGCCTGCTTCTGCCTCTGCCTGTGTCTCTGCCTCTCTCTCTCTTTGTGTTTTTCATGAATAAGTAAATAAAATCTTTAAAAATATATATATCAGAATGCCAGCCATGTCATGATCCACAGCTGCCCGCTGTAGCCCACGGCCTGTGCCTGAACGTCAGACTGGATGTTTCCACACCTGAGCTTCCCAACCACCCACAAATGTGTTTTTCCTCTAGGCTCCCCGTTGTAATTAAAGGCTTCTCCATCCTTCCAGTGGTTTGGGGCAAAAACCTTGGTGTCACCCTTCTTGGCTCCTGGAACCTTGGGCCATCTTTGCCTCTTCCTCTCTGTACCCCACACACAGTCCTGAAACCTGACTGCTCCTCAGTACCTCCATCATACCACCCTAGCTGAAGTGACAGCCACCTCCTGCCTGGGTTATGACCATGCTCTTCCCTGGTCTCCTGCTCTAACTTAACCACTGCCCCCAGGGCATATATGTTCAATCTAGTGGCTAAGAGTAATGTTTTATAAACAGCAGTTGAATGACATCACTCACACCTCTGCCCATATTCCTCAGATCCTATCTCACTACGAAGCCTTTCAGGCACTATTCCCCATCCATTCCCCAGCCTCTACCCCCTCTGCCCCCTGGGCCCTTCTGGGCCTTTGCACTTGCTGTTCCTGCTGCCTGCAATGCTCTTTCCCTGAGACCCTAGCAGCAGACTCCCTCACCTCCATTAGCTTTCTGCCCAAATGTCACCTTCTCTGCAAGGCCTTCCCTGGCTGCCCTGTTGGAAGTAGCAGCCTCCTCCACCCTTGCTTTATCTTCTGCATGGGGTGTCCTAGATATTTTACCTCTTTGCTTATTTTCTGCCCACCCCTACCCCCAGCTAGTACCCCATCACATCAGAGGTCCTATCTTCTCATGTGCTTGTCACAATCAGAAACAATCTTTCTCATTTATGTATTCACTATCCCTCTCCCTCGCCTGACTATAAGCAGCCCCAGATTAGGCATCCTGCCTACACTTATGTCTAGCACTTTTTAGTAGGCACCCAGAAATTCTCAAAATGGGAAGACGGTCACCTGTGATGAATCCTGCTGTGAGGTAGAGCTGGCTAAGGGTGCGGCAGAAGGAGCTGGCCACCATGCCCAGGCTGGCCAGCGCACCTCCCAGCATCACCGTCACTCTGCAGCCAAAGCGTCCCACCAGGATGCTGCATAGGGGTCCTGTGGGGGGAGACAGCCAGCAGGTGGTAACTGAATGAGGAGGGCTGGAGGAAGGGAGAGAGTAAGCCTGGGAGGGGGTTCCAGCAAGAACTATCTAGGTGGCTTGAAAGGCACAGCCCTGGGGCCTATAGGCCTAGATTTTGATTGCCACCTGGCCACAGGCTGGCTATGGGTTGGGGCAAACCCAATCCCTCTCTGTGCCTCCACTACAAGAGGTCACCCTGGATGACATCTGACCAGCTATGAGGAGAAGAGGAGAATTCCTGCATGTGTTCAATTTCACCCCAACAGGGATCCCCAGAGCAAAAGACTGAGGCCCTTCCCTACACTGACCTGAAGCTGATTCCATCCAGGTAAAATAGGATTGCCTTATGACTTGCATAGATGCCTCTTGCTGGGGGTGATGGTGGGGGTGGGGGTGGTCTGTCTTAGCAGGTGAGGGTCCCAGGGCATCAAAACCATAATGAGCAGCTACAGCCCCTGCCTGCTTCCCATTCTCAAGAGGTCTGGCCACAGCCCTCCTGCTACCCTCCAACCCATCCAGGGTGGGCAGCCTGGGGCCCTGAGCCACTCTGCACCCCCCTGCATTGGCCTCCGGAGTGCTCAGGAGAAAACTGGGTGGGGTGCTTTTTCCCCCTCTCCTCACTTCCAGCCAACACTGCACCCAGATGTTTGGCTTCTGGTGGAGAAAGGCCTGTTCTCCTCCACCCCACCCCCACCTTGAGCTGCTTTCTCACCAGCCCAGACCCAGAGCAGAAATGAGCCAGTCCCGGCTGGCTGCTTCTCAACACCTTGCAGGGCCCCATTCACCAGATGCCCTGCCCCCAAGTACACGTAATGGAATTTCTACAGAGTTACTTTCCCAGAGTGCAGCGAAAGGGACAGGGAAAGAGAGAAAGAGTGTGTGTGTGTGTGTGTGTGTGTGCGCCACAGAGAGAGGATGCGTGGGTGTGAGCCAATACGAGTAGGGGAGTGACAGGAAATAAGCAGCTCATACTCAGAGATAACCAAGCAGAGGGAGAGGGAGAGGCAAGACTTTGCAGTGAATGTGACCACTGCCCCACGTGTCTTCCATCATCCCCACCCTAAACTTTAACCTGACTTTGGAGAGGTGACACTGGGGAAAGCCCCAAGTTGTGGCGTCAGGGGTGGGGGCTGGGACCTGTCAGGGGTGGGGGCTGGGATCTGCACTAGCCTTAGATAGCTGAGGGCACTGGGAGGCAGGGCGTTTCCTCTGCCAGGTGCTGCTTCTGCCCTGAACTCTCTCTGCAACCATGAACAGGCTTTGTACTTTGTCCTTGCTTGGTTCCTTCATTTCTAAGATGTAGGGGGGTAAGGGGTGCTTGGGATCATGCATAATTTCGAGTTTAAAATTTCTCTGATACTCTGAATGAGCATGGCCTAAAGAGGTGTATTCCAGACAGGAATCCCAGGCCGACTGAGGTGTTGGCATGCCTGCTAGGGGCTGGTGAATCTACGGAGTTAGGATCCCCGCTGCATGCCTGCTTCCTGGGCTCTGGCGCAGACCCCTCTCTAGCTGCATGCAAGGAACCGCCAGAGATTATCACTTCTGCCCCAACCCTGCAGGTGAAAAGGTCATGTGGTCTGGGCCAGTCCCAGCCTCTCCCAAGGCCCCAAAACCATGCCCCGGGGTGGCAGGTGCAGGGGTCATCTCAACGAGGCCATCTAGCCCAGTCTGACCTCTCTCCCAATTGGAGGGAAGGACCTGGAAAAACAACCAGGCTGCTTGTGCCAGGTGGAGGGAGTAGCAGGAGGGAGGTAGGGAGCTGGGCTCAGCCGAGTTAAGGAAACACAGGTAAGGAAACACATGCATGGGGAGAGCCCTGTGGGGCGTGAGATCTACCTCCAGGTGACCAGCACCAACCCCCTACCACCCCCATCAGGTTGCTGTCTATGGAGTCTCCCTAAAGAGCTCTCAGGAACCAGGGGCAGGCCCCTGAGCCCAAGGCCATTTCAGGGAGCCTCCTGGACAGACCTGGCCTTCCCCCTTCACTGGAGTCAGGGTGAGGGGGGACACATTTCTGGAAGAGCCAATCAAGAAATCAGGTGGGGAGCTGCCTTCTTTCCACCTCCCCAGCCCTTGCAACAACCCTTCTGCTTCCTGGTGAGAGATAGGACTCTTGCCCTGCCCCCATCTTGCCCCTCGTGTCTTCCTCAAGCCCCCTGTCCCATCTGGAAGCTCCTAACGGGGTTCTCCAAATACTGCTTGCTCGCGACTCATGGGATCCTCCCTATGATCCCATGTAGGAGGTGGGTAGGGTGTTGGATGTTACCTCCATATTGCAGAAGAAACTGAGGTTCAGAGAGGTCACCAAGCAGCTCTTCCTCAAGTCTGTACTCACTGCCTAGCACTCCTACAGTCTTCATGTATCCTCCTGTGGCCACCAGCCACGGAGAGGACTGGCTTTGTATCTAAGGTGCCTCCATACCCTTTCCCCAACTGTCCCCAGCCCAGCCCAGCCTAGCTCAGTACAGCCCAGCCCTGCAGGATTCCAGCCAGGGGGGCTGGCCCTGCTGAAATCAGGTGACATCTTAGGAATTCACCCCATGAGACAAAGCCAGTGGCCTCAGAGAGAGAGAGAGATCCAGGAGGCCAGGGAGGTTGTGGCTTCTTCCCTCAGCCAGGCTCTTTCTCTACCCTCCCTCAGCCCTTCCCCAGGCTGCTCACCCCCAGCATGGAGCATGGCTGTCAGGATGGAGGGGAACCACGAGGTCTCACTGTTGCTGGCCTGGAACTCATGCTGCAGTTCAGTGAAGAAGATGCCAGTGCATGTGGGGAAGCCCAGAGTGAGACCCTGGGTCACCAGGGAGGCCAGGAGCACCACCCAGGCCCAGCAGCCCTCTGCACGCTCCGGGACCTGGGGCATCCTCTGCCACGAATGCCGCTACCACTGCCTGGGCCACCTGTGGAGGGGACAGAATGGAGCTGCCAACCCCAGTTCACCTGCCACTTTCCCTGGGTGGCTGAAACCATCCCTTCCTCTTGCCCCAGCACCTCCTGGGAGGTGGCCAGACGCAAACACGTTGGCCTTGGCATTTCCTTTCACCCACTTCCCAGAGCCAGCCTGGCAGGAGGGGCAAGCAGGTGAGCCATCAGTGGGACAAGGCAGGTGGGTGGAACTCTTTCTAGACTTACATGATTTGGTGGTCAGCAGGTGGGACTTCCCGGCCCAGCCTCGGGGGCCCCCTCCCACACACAGCAAGCACTCAATAACTGCTGATAGGGTGGAACAGACCTCTAGAGCCAGCGTAGTCCCAATGTCCCCGCAGACACGCACAGATGCATTTTCAAACATTCACAAGCAGGCTCCCCGCACACAAACACAGACTTTCGCAACGCCGCCTTGACATCAGGGTCCCCTGTTGGTGCCGTTGAGACATCTAGGTGAGTAAGCTGGTGCTGGGCGTCGCCAAGGAGTGTACACAGAATAGCTTTCCAAGGGCACCAAACAAGCAGCTTTCAGGAAAAGACATGGGTCTCATCCAAAGGTCCTCTGAAATCACCCCTTCCACAGGGAGCTTGTGGCAGAGTCAAGCTCTACAGCGATGCTCAGTAATGACCCACCACCTGTCAGGGCTTCTCTGAGCACCACCCTCCTGCCCCCCCAAACATGCACATATACATGCAGATACACACACAGTCACACATGGGCATATACCAAGATATACGCTGACAAAGACACACGCACAAACACACACTGCATAGACAGAGACACACAGAGCCTTATAGGCAGATGCACACACACACACACACACACACACACACAGAAAAGTCTAGAGACACGCAAAGTCACTCACGCAGACATGCACAGACATATACAGAGACACACCTACATGGACCCAAGCCCAGAGACAAATGTACACAGACACATGATACACAGACATACGGACACACACACAGTCACACACTATGCAGACACACACACGCAGGGTCACACACCACACAGATGCTCTTGCATACCCCCCACCTTCGGCTCAGGCCTCTCTCAGCTTATCACCACCATCCAGGCTGCTCCTGCATCACACAGGTTGCCATAACCAGGCCTCAAAGCCCCAAGGCCCACTCCCCAACCGCAGGGCCCTTTTGCAGTCCCCTGATCCCCTAGGGCCCTCGGCCCTCACCCACACTCAGGGCTGGGGTGCTGGCAACCTTCACCTCAGTGAAGGCAATGGATCCCTTGAGCTACAGTTCCCACAGCCTTCTTCCTTTTAGCCCCAGGTCCTGGGAGAAACCAAGGAAACTCAGGAAACTATCAGAAATATGCAACCCCATCTTTCTGCCCCGCCCTGTGCTCCACACCTTCCTCCCCACCAGGCCCAAGGGCTTTAAAACAGCACCTCAATGGGATCCACCCTAAAGGCCTCCTTCCAAAGAGGCTCTAATCTTTCCTCTGGGCACCAAGCCTCCTCCCACTCCAGAGGACCCCCAGGAGCCCTGTCCAAGGTGAGTGGCCCATTCAGGCCAGCCTTGCAGAGTACACACACATGAGCGTGTGTGTGAGTGCATGCTGCAGGTGCGTCATCCTGCCATCCTGGCTCCTGTAAGTGATACTGGCCCCAGAGTTCCCTCAGCCCCAATCCTGGCCCAGTCTCAGGCTCAGGCAAACTTTAGATACAGTCCTCTTCCAGGATTTCTGTTCCCGTAACAAATGAAAAGGCCACCAGTGCAACCCGATCCCCTCTGTGATGGCCTGAATGTCCCCTGCATAGCCTCTCCATAGCTCACCCCTCGGTCTTCCAACTTTCCCTTCCTCCTCCCAGAAGGGCCACCAGCCTTCCTCCACCACCTTCACGTCCTCCTGCCCTACCCCTGTCACTTTCAAGCCCTAGAACCCTACCGGTTTCCCTTCAGAGCAACACAGTCGCTGACCTAGAGGTGGCAGAGAGGAGGTAGATGACAGAGGGGACACAGGATGGGGCCTAGACCCCAGTCCAGTCCCACCCCCCCACTCCCCAGCTCTGGTCCCTTCTCACTCATGCTGTTGTGCCCTTATAGAGAGAGGCCCGCCGCACACCCTACCCCAGAGAGGCCTCTTTAGTGCCCTTCTCAGCAGCCACTTCTCTGGGCAGCCCTTTGGAGACTTTGTCCAGGATTCCAACCTTCACTCTGCACCCACTTTCAGTCTAAATCTTTCAATGGGGCTGACTTTTCCCAGCTTCTCCTTCCCCCAGGCCTCCTGGGACAGTCAGAGCCCAGGGAACCCTAAGCACCTCTGCTCTCTCTTTGCACACTGGGAGCCCTGCCTCCTGGGTCTGTGGTCCCCTGGCCTCCCTCTCGGCATTCCCCTGCAGAATCTGCCTTCCATGAGGGAGTGTCCCCTCCCAGACCTCCAGCGACTCCTAGTCACAACAGTTTTTTTGGTTGATCCTCCAGCCCCCTCCTCCACAAGGGGTCCCTCCTCGTGAACGAGGCTGCTGAGGTTCCAAAATCCTAGCCAGAGAGAATCCAGTTGGTCCTTCAAGATTCAGCCCTGACAGAGTCCTGGGAAGCTCCCCGGACTTCCACCCCTGGCTGGACTAGGCCCCCTTCCTCTATATCTCCCTTTAATTGTACTTTTCACACCACATTGGAGTGGATCATTCTCTTGTCTATCATTGTTGCCCCCCTTCCCCCCCCACCCCCTACACTATGAGAGGGGACCTCTTCACACTCACGCACCAGCCCTTGGGTGAGCACAGAAGATAATATTAATGTGACCCACCTGTGTTCCCCAGGGGGTAGGCAAGACCAGGACCAAGGGTGACCTGGCTTCCTGGCAGGCAGGTCCATTCCAGAAGACTCAAGCAGAGCAGAGAAGAGATGCGGCTGGGGGCTCTGGCTCCTATTCCACCCCAGAAGGGACTTGGTCTCTCCTTTGTACTGGACACCATGAATCATGATCGCAGCCTGGTATGTGGCTGGAGCAAGAAAGGAAATGCAGCTGGAGACACTTCACTCTCACTTCCAGGGACTGGAAGTGAGCAGCTCTTGGGAGGAGCTGCCCACCTCAGCCCTCAGGGACCCCCTGCCCAGAGTTGAGACTATCTTCATGTCCAAGTGTCAGGAAGCTAGATTTGTGGGCAGGGCACAAGTTCAAATGGCATTTCTTGTCCTCCAAACATTGCACACATCCCTTGGCTTGCTTTTAGAGCTTCCCATCTGATGACAGAGCCCTCACCAGGCCCTCAGAATCCCTTCTCTGCCCCTCTAAGCTTGCAGCCATGGTCAGGGGAGGGAGCCAATGCTCTCATGCAAGGTTTGGGTGTCTTGAGTGGAAGGGATGCTCCCTCTCCTCCTGTGAGAGGCAAAGGCGGCACCACAGGCTCCAGAGCAGGGCCCGGAGACCCCTGCCCTTCCCAGACCCCGTGCCAGGCAGGGCCCAGGACACCAGGTGGCAGTGGTAAGAGAACCGCCAGAACCTGCTTGGGCTTGGGACTGACAAGCCCTCAAACCCCTACACTTGGCAGGGGCTGAGGTAGGAACAGGGCGTTCCGGACCTCCGCGAGCTGGGACAAGTCACCCTCCTCCTTTCTGTCCCTAAACGTGCCCCCACATTCCCGCAGGAGCTGGCTGACCTCAGCCTGGAAGGGGGATGGGATAGGCAACAGAGCCTTGGTGACCTCTTCCCGGCCTGGCCCCGTCCCTGTCCCTGCCCTCGTGGGCCCTTCTGCTTTCCCACCCTCCCCAGGACGGATTTCCCCTGGGTGGGGCTAATGGGACGCCCAGGCGGCGCCCGCGGGATTTCAGGCCAGGCCTTGCGTGGTGCCCATGCTGCTCCCACGCCCCACCCGCCCCACCCCCCGGGCCAGGAGTGTGGGGGTGGCTCGGAGAACCCCCCTCCGGCGTGCGGGGCCTCAGCCATCGCAGGCGGGGGCAGCTCGGAGATGGGACGAGGCTCTCCCGGACCCTCAAGCCGGAGCCGGTCACAGGCGGGAAACCGCCCGGGAGGCCCACGGAGAGGCGGGTCTGCGACGGCGCTAACGGGGACCCCAGCGGGAGGTCACCTGACGGACAATGGGAGGCCCGGGGCGCCCGCTCACCGGCTCGCGCGGCCCGGCGGTGGGGCGGCTCCGCTCCCGCCGAGCGCGGCTTCCTGCGGCCCGGCCCGCGAGGGATGGAGGAGGCAGGACGCCGGCGCTCCCGCGGCCAGGAGCCGCGCCCTCGGGGGGCGGGCCGCAGGGCGCCGGGGGGCGGGGAGGGAGGCCCGGCTTCGGGCGGGAGGGGGCGGGGGCGGAGCGTGGCCAGGGCCTGCGCCCCTCGTCCCAGCCAGCCCCGGGGCTCCGAGTGGTCCCGCCGGCGGCTCCGGACGCCGGCTCCGCGGGAACGTGTGCGTGTGATTAGCGTGTGATTACCATGTGATTTGCATGTGATTTGCATAGCCCGCAGGCTATTTCCGGCTCCCTGAGAGCGTTAGGGCTCCCAGGAGTGGGATGGAGAAAGCGTGTGATTTAAGGGGCTCCACCTCTCAGCGGGGGTGTCGGGTAGGAGCCCGGGGTGGAGGAGCCGTCCTTCGTCAACTTTCTTTTTATTTTTTTTAAGATTTTATTTATTTATTCATAGACACAGAGAGAGAGAGGCAGAGACACACAGGCAGAGGGAGAAGCAGGCTCCATGCAGGGAGCCCGATGTGGGGCTCGATCCCAGGAATCCAGGATCACGCCCTGGGCCAACGGCAGGCGCTCAACCGCTAAGCCGCGTCCCATTTTTATTTTATGTTTTAAAAGATTTTATTTATTTATTCATGAGAGACACAGAGAGAGAGGCAGACACAGGCAGAGGGAGAAGCAGGCTCCCTTCGGGGAGCCCCAAGGGGACTCGATCCTAGGACCCTGGGATCATGACCTGAGCTGAAGGCAGATGCTCAACCACTGAGCGTCTTTGTCAGCTTTAGCCCCCCCTCAATGATCCTTCTATTGAAAGCCTGGAGCTTGAGGGCTACACCCAGAGGAACTCAGGCATCTATAGGCAAGCCAAGAGGTCTACCCTTCAGACCTTGGTGCAGGGTAGAGGATGCCCACCACCTCTGCCTGCGCCCCTCAGAACTGTAGGCCCTTTTCCATCTTTTTCCTCACCTAGCCAGCCCTTAATACGTATTATTTAAAGGTTATTTGGTTATTACAAAGTTATGGTAATCAAGACAGTGTGGTCCTGAGGCTCCTGGCTGGGTCAGCTAAAAGAGTTTGAGACTCTTGGTCTGGGGGATCCCCAGTTCAAGTCCCACCTTGGATGTCAAGATTACTAAAAATAAATAAACTAAAAAAACAAACAAAAAAACAAAAAAACGGTGTGGTACTGGCATAAGGATAGACCTATATATCAAATGGAATAGAATTGAAAATAAACCCTTATATTTCTGATCAGTTGATTTTCCACAAGAGTGTTGAGACAACCCAGTGTGGAAAAAATGGTCTTTTCAGCAAATGGTGTTAGAACTACTGAAAATTCACATGCAAAACGATGGGCCTGGACTCTAAATGCACACTATTTAAAAAAAGGGGGTGGTGTCATAACTAAAACTATAAATCTCTTAGAAGAAAACAGGAGTAAACCTTTATGACCTTGAACTAGGCAATGGATTCTTAAATATGATATCAAAAGCTCCAGTGACAAAAGGAAAAGCCACATAAATCAGATGGCATCAAAATTAAAAACTTGTGTGCCAAAACACTATCAGGAAAGTGAAAAGATAACTCTCCGAAAGGGAGAAAATATTTGTAAGTCATATATCTGATAAAGAACTTGTATCAAGAATATACAAAAAAACTCTTTACAGTTCAACAATCAAAAGACATATAACCTTATTTTAAAATGGGCAAAGGATGGGACACCTGGGTGGCTCAGCTGTTGAATGTCTGCCTTTGGCTCAGGGCGGGATCCCAGAGTCCTGAGATTGAATCCTACATCGGGCTTCCTGCATGGGTCCTGCTTCTCCCTCTGCCTGTGTCTCTGCCTCTCTCTCTGTGTGTCTCTCATGAATAATTAAATCTTAAAAAAAAAAATGGCACCTGCCAAATGGCTCAGGTTGTGATCCTGGAGTCCCAGGATGGAGTCCCACATAGGGCTCCCTGCAGGGAGCCCCCTTCTCCCTCTGCCTATGTCTTTACCTCGCTCTCTGTGTCTCTCACGAATAAATAAATTTTATTTATTTATTTAAATTTTATTTACAGAGAGAGGCAGAAACACAGGCAGAGGGAGATGCAGACTCCCTACAGGGAGCCTGATGTGGGACTCAATCCCAGGTCTCCAGGATCACATCCTGGGCTGAAGAAGGCACTAAACTGCTAAGCCACCCGGGCTGCCCTAAAATATTTTTTTTAAAAACGGGTGAAGGATCTGAGTAGACATTTCTCCAGAAAAGACATACAAATGTCCAACAAACACACAAAAAGATGCTCGGGACCACCGGGTAGCTCAGCAGGTTAAGCGTCTGACTCTGGATTTCAGCTGGGGTCTTGGTGTCAGAGTGGTGAGTTCAAGCCTCGAGTTGGGCTCTATGTTGGGCTTGGAGTCTACTTAAAAACAGAGAGAGATTAGAAAGAAAGAAAGAAAAAAAAACAGAGAGGGATGCCTGGATGGCTCAGTAGTTGAGTGTCTACCTTCGGCTGGGGTCATGATCCTGTGAACCCAGGATCAAGTCCCACGTCGGGCTCCCTGCATGGAGCCTGCTTCTCCCTCTGCCTTTGTGTCTCTGCCTCTCTCTCTCTGTGACTCTCATGAATTAATAAATAAAATCTTGGGATCCCTGAGTGGTGCAGCGGTTTGGTGCCTGCCTTTGGTCCAGGGTGTGATCCTGGAGACCCGGGATCGAATCCCACATGGGGCTCCCGGTGCATGGAGCCTGCTTCTCCCTCTGCCTGTGTCTCTGCCTCTCTCTCTTTCTCTCTCTGTGACTATCATAAATAAATAAAGTTTAAAAAATAAAATAAAATAAAATCGTAAAAAAAAAAAGCAAAGAGAGAAGAGAGAAAAAAAAAGAATGCTCAACATCATTAGTTATCAAGGAAATGCAAATCAAGGCCAAAATGAGATAACACTTCACATCTACTAGGATGGCTTAACTTCTGGGTGAATTATGTAGGAGATACTTGTATTAGTTATAAGATCCATGTTAGGAATAGGTCATCATCATGCCTATATTTCTTTTTTTTTTTAAGACTTTATTTATTTATTCATGAGAGACACAGAGAGAGGCAGAGACAGGCAGAGGGAGAAGCAGGTTCCATGCAGGGAGCCTGATGTGGGACTCGATCCTGGGACTCCAGGATCACATCCTGGGCCAAAGGGAGGCACTCAATCACTGAGCCACCCAGGCGTCCCAACCGTGCCTATATTTCATTTCTTGCCGGTGCTGGGGTCTCAGTGCTATGGTTGGCTCTTACATGAAAGGACATTCCCTGGATACAAACATTGGGAGAAAGGAATGGGATCCATTAAACTGCATACATAGTGGGGGTGGGGTGGGGTGGGGTGCCTGGGTGGCTCAGTCGGTTAAGCGGCTGCTTTCAGCTCAGGTCATGATCCCAGGGTCCTGGGATGAACCCCAAGGCTCATGTGACTAGGGACATAGAATTGGAAGGGTCATCATCCTACAGATAAGGGAACCAAGGCATCTGCTCAAAGAGAGAAGGAGGTACTTGCTCAAAGTCATAAATCTTCAGGAATTTTTTTTTTTTTAAAGAAGCTTCTTTTTATTTATTTATTTATGTCACACACAGAGAGAGAGGCAGAGACACAGGCAGAGGGAGAAGCAGGCTCCATGCACCGGGAGCCCGACGTGGGACTCGATCCCGGGTCTCCAGGATCGCGCCCTGGGCCAAAGGCAGGCGCCAAACCGCTGCACCACCCAGGGATCCCCTCTTCAGGAATTAATAGTAAGTAATTAGTACTTAATAGCATAATCACCATCCATTAGTAATGATATCAACCACCACCACATTCTGTTGTTGGTTGGCCGAACACCCTGAGATCTTTGCACGTGTGTGGTTGTTCCCTTTCCCTGGAACACTGTCTTGAGGAGCCTTGCCTTTACCTAACTGGCCCCCGGTTGGTGTGTTCAAGTGTCAATTTAGAAGCCCTTTCTTCCAAGAAGGCCTCTCAGACCTTATAGGTTGAGGCATTAATCCTGCTGAGTGGCATGTGGCTCCCACTAAGCTCCTGGAGGCCTAGGAGCTTTCTTGTTAGATGATCAATCCTTCCCCAGCCCTTAGCAGAGTGTGTAATGCAGAATTATAACAGCTATGGGAAGGGTCAACACGTATGGAGTGCTGTCTGGGTACTAGCTCATTGGCCGAATGAAGGCATGGAGTATTGGCCATCTAAGTAACTCCCCACTTCCTGGGTCTTAGCACCCTGGGTCCACATCCTGGGAGTCTTTAAAAATATTTTTTAAGTGTGGGACGCCTGGGTGGCTCACCGGTTGGACGTCTGCCTTGGGCTCAGGGCGTGATCCCGGGTTGGTGGATGGAGTCTCACATTGGGCTCCCTGTGGGGAGCCTGCTTCTCCATCTTTCTGTGTCTCTGCCTCTCTCTCTCTGTGTCTCTCATGAATGAATGAATAAATAAATAAATAAATAAATAAATAAATAAACCTTAAAAAATATATTTTAAGTGTTTAAAAGTTCCAGAATGGGATCCTGGTTTCTCTGTCCTTCCTCCTCTCCTCCTGCTCTTTGCCTCTGGCTGTGACCCTCTGGTGTCCCTGGTTTTGTCCCTGTTGGAACAACGGGGACGACCTATCTGGTCTGTTCTGGACACTGCTGGTGGCTGTGACTTCTTGTTTACAGACTTCTTCCTTCTCCACCAGCATGAAGGAAGCTTCTCTGTTCTTTCTTTTCTTCATCCCTCTGCCTGTTTGCCCTACTCTGCCCAGGGCATGGGCAGCTTGTTGGCTGGCCCCAGAGGTCTCGGTCATGCCACCCAGCTGGCTGTTTGCCTAAAGACCTCCTGAAGTCAGATTTTATAGGCACAGTCTGTCCTGGAGCTGCCATAAATGCTGGAAGTGATGTTGGGCACCCACAGCTTTCAATGCCCACACCACTCTAGCCCCCAGTCCTTGGGGGCAGAGATGTCCTGCTGTCTCCCACTGAGGCGCAGCATGTGCCTAATGCTAGGACCAAGACAAGAGAAACCACAGGGTGACTTCACACCACCTAACTTGGGATTGTCCCTGAGTCCTACCCTGATTTCAGGTGTGTGGAAAGGGCAATGGTCATAAATCAGGCAGGCAGGCACTTCTAGAACTACAGCCTAGACACAGCGCTCTCTCCTAGCCTAGGAGGGGGCTGTTGGAGGGGGGCTCCCTGGGCTTTGGGGGCACTCCTTCATCTTGAGTACCCTCTTCCTTCTCCTGCTTCCTCCTTCTTGCCTCTTACCCAGACTCTCTCCTCCAGGCTGGTCCCCTTTCCCCAGAGCTACAGATCCAACTCCTTGTGATTTTCTGTCATCCCAACTCAGCCTGTCCCCATACCATCCTTGCCATCTTCCTTTTCCAATAGGGAAAGCATCTTCATTCTCTGACTTGGTCCCAAGCCTCCCTCCCTCCCCTTCACCTCCAACCTCATATCCAGTTAATCCTTGATTCCACTGACTGCTCTTTCCCATCTTGCTCATATGTCTTATCTCTTCCTGATGCTGGGGCCTCAACAGGCCCACACAGCACTGACACCGAGCCTTAATAGGATCTCTCTACTCAGCCTCTCTGCCTGGACTGCCAGATTCATCTTGGAAAAGCACCCACCTTTTCAGGGGCTGTACCTGTAAGCCTTCTCTGGCATTGAGTTCCAGGTCAACTCTGCCCACACCTTGGCAGGGCTCTGAATGCACACCGATTTCCCAATACTCCCAGCCCACACGCCCATAGCTCACCCATTAGATTCATCTCTTCATCTACCCCACCTCACCTGTGTTCCCGTCCTTCCTCACTTCCCCTGCTCATGTCCTCATTTCACCTCTATGACCTTCTCTCTCACTCCCACTCAGTCCCCATCAGTCAAACCGGATCAGGCCACTTTGGGGAGTGGTGACCTGAGCACACTGAAGAATCAAGTTCAGAATCAAGTTCAGCTTGTCTCCTGCTGGTCCTTCCCCTCACTTTGCTCCAGTCTTGACTGGTGTTTGGTCATCTTCCTGTTTTCACGCAGGTGCTACCCCACTACCTTGGACACCCCCTACACGCTGTTTATAATGACACAGACTGAGTGCTACCTCTTCTAGACGGTCATGCCTGGTGGTCCCTGATGATACAGCTTCCAAAGATCCAGGAACACCTCAGGGATTATCAGCTTTAATATCTCTAGCATCTGGCACAGCATCCAACACTTAGCCTTCAACTGGTGCTCTGTTGGTTTCCTGGACCATCACAAAGGACCATGAACCGAGGGGGTTTAAGACAACAGAAATGTGGGGCACCCAGGTGGCTCAGTTGGCATCTGCCTTCAG
Organism: Canis lupus baileyi; assembly: GCF_048164855.1. NCBI lineage: Eukaryota > Metazoa > Chordata > Mammalia > Carnivora > Canidae > Canis > Canis lupus. The sequence continues at coordinate 55,678,309 of NC_132853.1, read as the reverse complement.
CTCAGATCATGACCTCAGGGTCCTGGGATCAGATCCTTCATCAGGCTCCCTGCTCAGCAGGGAGTCTGCTTCTCCCTCTTCCTCTGTCCCTCCCCACTGCTTGTGTTCTCTCTCTCTCTCTCAAATAAATAAATAAATAAATAAATAAATAAATAAATAAATAAACAAATCTTACAAAAATGAAAGAAAGAAGAAAGAAAATTCTTTCACAGTTCTAAAGGCCAGAAGTCTGACATTTAAGATGTTGTTGAAGTTGGTTCTTTCTGGAGGCTGCTGGCTATCCTGGGTTTGTGAGCATTACCCCAATCTCTGCCTTCATCTTTTCTCTGTGTCTGGTTGTCTCTGTGTCTCTGTTTTCTTTTCTTTTCTTTTCTCTTCTTCTTCTTCTTCTTCTTCTTCTTCTTCTTCTTCTTCTTCTTCTTCTTCTTTCTTCTTCTTGTATGTGTGTGTCTGTTTTCTGATAAAGACACTAGTCATTGGATCTATTCCTATATGATCTCATCTTAATTATGTCTACAAAGACTCTATTTCCAAATCAGGTCACATTCTGAGGTTCCAGGTGGACATGATTTTTTTTTTTTTTTTTTTACGGGGGGGAGCATTATTCAGCCCTGTATCCAGGGTTGCCCAGGATGCATTTGTGGCCAGATGGAGCCACCCATCCTCAGGGAACAGCCCCAGGCCCACCTCCAAGATATCTTCCCTGGTGCCCCTGGCCTGCACCTTCTGCACTTAGTCTCCTTCCCTTGGGAACCCTGGAGGTTTTAGCATTTCCTGCTAAGGCTAAAATTTCTACTGGGCGCACATCTACCCAGAGGAATTCTGAATCATCATGCAGATTAGCTGTTGCGCAAGATTGATATTTAAGGGAGATCAGGGGGTGCCTGGGTGGCCAGTTGGTTAAGCATCTGCCTCTGGCTCAGGTCAGGGTCCTTGGATCAAGTCCTGTTCAGGGGTGAAAATCTGCTTTTCTCTCTGCCCTTCCCCCCTGCTTGTGTGCTCTCTCTCTCTCTCTCAAATAATTAAATAAATATATTTAAAAAAAAAATAATGAGCTCAGGTGTCTCCTAAAATGAAACAAAATCAAAAACCTATCTTCCTTCTACTCATATTCCCCTCCAGCTCCAGCCCCAGCCCAACTTGATACGAGAGGTGTCTTCTCTTCCTGGCTCTGTTTCTGCAACTCCCCTCCTCCCTCTGTCCTCCTCCCTCCTCCCTCATCCTCAAAACCTGAACTTCGGGATCCCTGGGTGGCGCAGCGGTTTAGCACCTGCCTTTGGCCCAGGGCGCGATCCTGGAGACCCAGGATCGAATCCCACGTCGGGCTCCCGGTGCATGGAGCCTGCTTCTCCCTCTGCCTGTGTCTCTGCCTCTCTCTCTCTCTGTGACTATCATAAGTAAATAAATAAAAACAAAAAACAAACAAAAAAAAAAACCTGAACTTCTAGGGACGCCTGGGTGGCTCAGCGGTTGAGTATCTGCCTTCTCAGGGTGTGATCCGTGTTCCAGATTGAGTTCCCATCCCGCATCGGGCTCCCTGCAAGGAACCTGCTTCTCCCTCTGCCTCTCTATTTACGTCTCTCATGAATGGATAGATAAAATCTTAAAAAAAAAAAAAAAAAAAAAAAAAAAGCTGAACTTCTGTCCCTTCTGGTCATTCTCATGTCACCACATGCAATGGACATGCATCTGACCCCACTGATGCCTCCCTCCTTGAAATTCATTCTTTCCTTGGCTTGTAGGACATCATTCTCTCCTGGTTTCCTGCCACTTCTCTTGCCACTCTTGCTGTTACCCTTAACCTTTGAATTAAATCAGAGTCCTGGAGAGTCCTACAGACTCTGACCTTTGTCCTGTCCTCTTTCACTTCACACCTGTGACTCCAACCACCACCTGTATACTGATGAACCCACATTCCAGATATCCAACCTGGCACCTCCACTTGTGTCCCACAGAGGAACCCAGACACAGCATCAACCAGTACTTGCCATGGATGCCTGTCTACACTGCCCCTCCCCAACACCCCAAGCCAAACCCGGTCTTTCTTCAGTGCTCCATTTCAGTAAATGGCAGTGCCAGCATCCCATGAGTTTCTGTGACCTTCTGTCTCTCTCATGCCTTGTATCTAATCTATAACCAAGTCCTGCTCACTTTACCTCCCAGTTCTCCACTCTGACCACTTAACCTCATCTCCACCACCAGCCCCAGACCAGCCTCAGCACTGTAGCTGAGCTGATCTTTCTGCAAAGTAAGTCTGATCTTGACCCATTACTCACCCTTCTTAAGACTCTACGGTGGCTTTCTAGGACTTGCAGGATGAAGACGAGCCCCTGGTGTGGCCACAAGACTCTCAAGACCTGGCCCTTGCCCGCCATTTCAGCCCCAGATCACTCTTCCTCACTCACTGCCTTCCAGCCACCCTGGCTTTCTCTGCTTGCCATGTTCCTCCAGCTGTGAGGTCTTTGCCTCTGCTGTTCCCCTTGCTAGGACTGTCCTGAGCCCTTTTGCCTGGATAACTCTTATCTCATCATGACTTAAACATCACTTCCTCCAGGAAGACTTCCTTTATTTCCCTGGCTAGGCTGGTTCCCCTAGTTATTCCTCCTAGCACATCTACCTCTGCTTTGTGACCTTTTCACTATTGTGCATTTATATTGATTTAAATCAGGAATTGAGGGGCAGCCTGGGTGACTCAGCGGTTTAGTGCCACCTTCAACCCAGGGCGTGATCCCGGAAACCCGGAATAGAGTCCCACATCAGGCTCCCTGCATGGAGCCTGCTTCTCCCTCTGGCTGTGTCTCTGTCTCTCTCTCTCTCTCTGTGTCTCTCATGAATAAATAAATAAAATCTTAAAGAATCAATCAATCAATTAATCAATCAGGAGTTGGCATACTTTTTCTGTAGAGAGCCATATAGTAGATATTTTAGGCTTTGCAAACCAATCAGTCTTGGTTGCAATACTGCCATTATTGGCAAAAGCAGCTACATATGTAAACAAATGAGCAGCACTGTGTTCCAATAAATCAATATTGGCAGATAAATTGGATCATCATGTAATTTCCATGTGTTACAAAATATTCTTCTTTTAGGGACGCCTGGGTGACTTCGCAGTTGAACTTCTGCCTTTGGGCCAGGCGTGATCTGGAGTCCCTGCAAGGAGCCTGCTTCTCCCTCTGCCTATGTCTTTGCCTCTCTCTGTGTGTCTCTCATGAATAAATAACGTCTTTAAAAACATTTCTTTTAATTTTTCTTCCATTTAAAAATATAAGAACCATGGTGCGCCTGAGTGGCTCAGTTGGTTAAGCGTCTGCCTTCAGCTCGAATCATGATCCCAGAGTCCTGGGATGGAGTCCTGAGTCTGGCTCCCTGCTTGGCGGGGAGTCGGCTTCTCCCTTCCCTCTCCCTCTGCTTGCTGCTCCCACTGCTTGTGTGCTTTCTCTGTCTCTGTAAAATAAATAAAAATCTCTCTCTCCTCTCTATCTCGCTCTTGCTTGCTCTCTCAAATAAATAAATGAAGGGGCGCCTGGATGGCTCAGCGGTTGAGCGTCTGCCTTCGGCTCAGGGCGTGATCCTGGACTCCCTGGATCGGAGTCCCACATCGGGCTCCCTGCATGGAGCCTGCTCCCTCTGCCTGTGTCTCTGCCTCTCTCTCTCTCTGTGTCTCTCATGAATAAGTAAATAACATCTTAAAACTAAATGAATGAATGAAATATTTTTTTAAAATGTAAGAACCATTCTTAGCTTGGCAATGGGCCACACAGTTTGCTGATGCCTGGTATGCGATGGCTTCTTGGTCAACCCTTCCTCTGAAGAGCTTTTACCTCAGTGTGTGGCTAGATACACTCACCACTGTGACTGATCTTAGGGTCTCTCCTCCTCCACTCCCTGCACTGGGGTAGAGACTCCGTCTACCTTGATTCCCACAGTAGCCCATGGGGAGCCCCCCAGTGCCTGGCCCACAAGAGCCCCTAAGAAGCCATTTGAGGAACACTGGAGCAAACTGGGCTGAAATTTAGCCACTGTTGTCACCTCCCAACTACGCATAAAACACAAAAGCACTAAGGCACACGTCCTCCAAGCAGAAAGAATCCAGTCATAAATGAGGAAGAGTCAGCTTCCAGAAACATTTGGCAGGGAACCAAAAGCCTTTTACTGGGTGCCCTTGGGCTTCTGACACTTTGATTATTATTTATTTTGGCAAGGGTAGGCCACTAAATGAATGTTGTTTAACTTTTCATTTGCAGTACCTGTGCACATATATATCCTAGTAACAACAGGGAAACTGGGGATGGCTATTCTGAGAATTGCAGGACATTTGCCATCCCCGCCGACTCCTCCTTCCTGGTCCAGCTACTCAATTCCAGATATGTGACATGCCCATCTAGGATGAGGCAGGTGAAGCACTTGCCTGGAGCTCAAAATTTACAGGATACCAACAAATTTCAGTAATCAGGGTAAATAATTTAATGCAACAATTATCGAAAATCATATCAACAAACTATGTCCAAAGGAGTCATCTGGTTTCATGAATAAAATTTTATTGGAGTCAGGGTCAGGCTTAGTCTGAGGGGTTACAAAGCATCTAGTACAGATACTGGGTAAGGTCTGGTCTTTCTTTACAATTTTGAAATTCTGACCATCATGGATTTTTTTTTTTTTTTTAAGATTTTATTTATTCATGAGAGACACACAGAGAGAGGCAGAAACACAGGCAGAGGGAGAAGCAGGCTCCCTGCAGGGAGCCCAATGTCGGACTCGATCCCAGGACCCCGGGATTATGACCTGTCAGAGCCAAAGGCAGAGGCTCAACCGCTGAGCCACCCAGGCATCCCCCATCATGGATTTTTGCATTAATTTTGATTTTGTAAAATATTGCATTAAAATATTTATCTTGGTGACTGAGGTTTTTTGGGAGCCTTTCTTAAATTTTGAGCCTGAGGTGAATGCCTCACTTGCTTCACCCTAGTCCTGGCCCTGCCCCAAATGCATGTTTCCCAGTGGCCTGGTTTGGGAAGCACTGGGACTCATATAATCTTTAACAAATATGAATGGTATTCCTCTCCATGCCATTTTGCAGGTCAGGAAACAGAGGCTGAGAGGGGTTTGTGTTTCCCCCCCACACACACACACACCTGCTGGAGGATCGATCCTCAGCCTCAAAGAATCTCCGGGGTAGAGGGGAAGTAAAAAATGGGAGCCAAAGGAGGAGTAGGAAGGCCTTTTATTTACACCTGGACACAGAGTGTGTGCAGACTTAGCAAAATGCTGGCAAAGGGAGGGGAAAAAAGTCAACGAGCAGCGTGCCAGGCCACTCACATCCAGCCTGACCTGACCCAGGAAAGGACCTGGGTGGCCCCTTCCCCTCCAACCTCTAGAAGTTTTCCTTCAGTCCTTGGGTCAACGTTTATTAGGCACCCACTCTCTGGCAGGCATGTGTTAAGCACTGGAGACATGAAATATCCAGGCTGCTCCTACATCCGATGGAGAATTCTCACATGAAACAGGTGGATGCCAGGAGGGATGCATCCAGAGGGTGTTAAGGAGCAGAGAGGAGGGAACACCACTTGGCTTAGGGAGACGGGGTTCAAGACTGGCTTCTTGAGGGGCGCCTGGGTGGCTCAGTGATTGAGCATCTGCCTTTGGCTCGGGTTGTGATCCCAGGGTCTTGGGATCGAGTCTCACATCGAGGTCCCCACAGGGAGCCTGCTTCTCCCTCTGCCTATGTCTCTGCCTGTCTCTCTCATGAATAAATAAAATCTTAAAACAAAACACTGGCTTCTTGGAAAGCAGAGCATCTTAGCTGTCTTAAAGGACTGCACAGTAGAATATGACAAGTGATGTGGAGGGCTTACAGGGGCGACAATGGAAGAGTGCTCTAGACAGCGGAGATAGCGGGAGCAAAGGCCAGGAGGGAAGACCCTTCAGAGGGTAGGGGTGGTATAAGGGCTGGTAATGAAGTCCATGAAAGCTACTGGAGACTGATGTTTGTGGCAAGGATCTGGGGAGTGGAGTTGGGGTGGGACTGAGCCAGCAGGGCAGGCTGGAGACAGCCCACTTCTCCTTAGCAGGTGGGGCCTGGTCCATGTTGCCACCAGGGGCCTTCCTCACAGGAAAAGTGCAGAGTTGAGCTTATGTTCTCTTGGGTGGGGTGCTCCTGGCAGCCATCAGGTACCCACCATATGCCAGGCATACTCTGCCTGAGGTTCCCACAAACATCCCCTCCCTTTACCTCCAGCCTGAGCACACCATACCTCCCCTAGGGTTCAGGGTTCTTCCCTAGGTTCCTGCCACCTGGTCCTGCTTCTGATCCCTCCCCTCTGTGGGACAACATGATGAGATGGACCCTGTTGTTGCCAGCATCCTTTAGCCCCTACCTTGACCCTTCTGCGTTCAAACGTGGGGTAACATGGAGGAAGCAACATCTGTGGTTTTGGTTGGGTTGCCACGTGTCGCTCACCTCTAGTGGGAATCAAGGAATTAAAGCCAAACAAAGCCACAGGAGCGGTTCCTGGCGGGCTCAGTTGGAAGTGTGTGCAATTCTTGATCTCAAGGTCATGAGTTTGAGCCCCACGTTGGGTGTAGAGATTAAACAAAAAAACCACACGCCACAGCTATAGGACATATTTGTAGAATGTAATGTTATACAGCCAGTGAATAAGTAATTTTTGCACTTTGAGTAACTTTTGCGTTTTGAAAGTACACAACAGGGACACCTGGGTGGCTCAGTGGTTGAGCCTCTGTCTTCGGCTCAGGGCGTGATCCCGGGGTTCTGGGATCAAGTTCTACATTGGACTCCCCGCAGGGAGCTTGCTTCTCTCTCAGCCTATGTCTCTGCCTCTGTCTCTCATGAATAAAATCTTAAAAAAAAAAAAGTACACATGGGGCAGCCTGGGTGGCTCAGCAGTTTAGCGCCACCTCCAGCCCAGGGCCTGATCCTGGAGATTGAGTCCCACGTCAGGCTCCCTGCGTGTGGCCTGCTTCTCCCTCTGCCTGTGTCTCTGCCTCTCTCTCTGTGTCTCTCATGAATAAATAAATCTTTAAAAAAAAAAACAAACCCACAATAATAGGGATGCCTGGGTGGCTCAGCTGGTTAAGCATCTGCCTTCTGCTCAGATCATGATCTCAGGGTCCTGGGATCAAGCCTCATACCCAGCTCTCTGCCCAGTGGGGAGCCTGCTTCTCCCTCTTCCACCCCTTGTGTACTCTCTCTCAAATACAATCTTGAAAATTAAAAAAGTTAAGAGTAGACTTGAATCCTGACTGCTCAATTAAACACCTTCATGATCTTGGACAAGTCACTTAATCTCTTCTCAGTTTCCTTATCCATACAATAAGGATAATTCATACCTATTTATAACATTATTATGAGGATTATGTGAGTTCATGTTTGCCATGAACATTTCATTTGCCATGAACAGAGGCTGGCATATAGTAAACACTATGTGTTGTTAAATAAAAGCATTGCTTTGATTAAAAAAATGCAAAAAAAGATTAATTTAAAAATTACCCAAGTCATACAGGAACACAATCTATTTGTAAGGAACAACTTGGACATTTTTAAAGCGAAATAATCCCTGGAGACAGATTAGTTTACAGCCTGTCTGGATTCACAATAAAAATATTTGAGTCTAAAGCAGCAGCAGGAAGGCATCAGAAGTGTGTGGGTGGCATTCTAGGGACAGTCCCCTCCCTGGTCTCTCCACAGTGGGGGAAAGGGAAGGGATAGGGTTCACAGACATGGATTATCCAAAAGCACTGGCTGATCTGGCACCCAGGAGGACGCCTCTAGCATATTTCTGCCGTGAGGCACATGTTAAGCCCTGAGCAGAAAATGCTGACATTTTGGCTTGCTGGCTAGCCTCCCTGATGTGCAGGCTTGCTTGCTATTTGGGTTTTTGAAATACTAAAAAGCTTTTGAGGACCCTCAGGACTATCACTGTGATTTCCTAGTGGCCTAGGAACTGCAAATGAAGAGCTGTTTAGGAAAGCAAATACCCCTATTAAATTCAGATGTGGGGATAGCTGGGTGGCTCAGCAGTTGATTCTCTGACTTTGGCTGGGGGTATGATCCCAGGATCCCGGGATCGGGTCCCACATCGAGCTCCCTGCATGGAGCCTGCTTCTCCCTCTGCCTGTGTCTCTGCTTCTCTGCGTGTCTCTCGTGAATAAATAAAATCTTAAAAATAAATTCAGAAGTGGGGATGTCTGGGGGGCTCAGTGGTTGAGCCTTTGGTTCAGGGCGTGATCCCGGGGTCCTGGGGTTGAGTCCCACATCAGCTCCCTGCAGGGAGTCTGCTTCTCCCTCTTCCTTAGTCTCTGCCTCTCTCTTATGAATAAATAAAATCTTTTAAAAATACAGATGTGGATTTCAACCAACATGTGCTTGAGGGTATGAGGATGGTTTTGGCATCACAATAGCACCCCAGGAGGAGCTGGTAAGGATAGCTGCCTCCTTGTCAGCTCCCGGATGGGGAAGGGCTCAGAGATCTATCCATGTGGCTAACCAGAACAGCTCTGCTGTCTCCTTGTACCCCACCTCAGCATTTCTTGACCTTAGCCCAGGAAGAATGAAGATTGCGGGGGGGGGGTGGGGGGGGTAGGGGGGGGGGTGGGTGGGTGTTGGAACCTAGATTGAGACATTTGGATATGAAAAGACCTCTCCTGAACACTGGAAAGGTGTTCCTTGGAAAGGTGATTCCTACCTATCAGCATGCTCAAGGAAAACAAGAATGACTGGAATTGGTGCTGAGTGAAGACACCAGAAAGGAAGATGGGTAAGACACAGCTTGCTTAGAGGAGCCAATGCCCCAGCCTGAGAGACCTTGAGCATATACCCTCTACACCTATTGCAGTCTGGCCCTGCCCTGACCCCTAAATGACCTCTCCTGACCGGAAACTAGGATCACTAATTTCTCTTCCAAGGGGCTGGGTGGGGATGGAATTCAGGCACACCCTGTGGGGTGCTGTTTGGCCCGGTTCTGGACTGCATTGCCGGAGGGGTTCTCTCCCAGGACTTGTAGCATTTCCTCTTCGGAGTCAATCATTAACCTGAGAGCCCCCCCACAAGAGAAGCGGGAGGAACAAGAGGCTGGCTGAAGCTGGAAATGCTGAGGTGGCTTCCCTAGAGGGGCCGAATCCCCAGGCCCACTCCTGCAGTTGCAAGGCAGTAACCTGGCGGGGATCCAGCCTCTCCCAGGAAGGGCAGACACCCGCACACCCAGCCAGGCAGGTGGGATGGCGGAGGCCTGGACGTGGAAGCAGCCCCTTTGCTTTTGGGCAGTGCTACATGCTATGAGTAGAGTGGGGTGTGCCCATCGCTGGGAAGACAGCCTTCAGCCACACAGAGGAGGGCGGCGGGGTGGAGAGCCTCAGTTCCACATCGGCTCCAGACTGAAACACCAGCAGTGTGAGACTGCGCTCTGGACAGTAGGCCCTCAGCCTTGCTTCTTGAGATCAGCCTGGGTTCCACGGCTTAACCTCCCAGGCCCCCATTAAGCAACTGGGATAGAACACCCCTAAGCCATCTGTCTGTCAGGTGCCACTCTCAGCCCGGCCACCTGCAGGGGAGGAGCAGAGAGAAGCCACCTACTCCAAGCCCCCCCACTCAGGTCTCATGGCCTTTGGGAACACGTCCGTGGGCCCCTGAGGCTGAGCAGCCAGGACCAGCCGAGAAAACCAAGGCCAGGGGCCTCTGATGGGCTGGTCGCCCGCGGTGGGGGAAGCTGTGCTTCCAGGTCAGGAATCCCCCCAGCTCCGGAGGCTGCTGGGATGTGGGGGTGCGGACACCCCAGCCTGGCTCGGAGCCCTTCTCCTGTGGCTGCGGGAACCGAGGGGGTCGCCTGTTTCCTGGGATTCCCGGGGCCACCCCCGCACAGCACAGACCTCCGGGGGGCGCCCCCCCACCCCCACCCCCGGCGCCCCTCCTCCAGGCCCAGCCAGCGCTCGGGGTCCAGGTTTATTGGCCGCACCTAGGCCTCCGCCTCCGGGCGCTGCTTGAGCGTGACCGAGGCGCCGCTGCTGACCATGACCGCGGGGTAGAGCGGCTCCAGGAAGGAGCCGAGGAAGCGGTGGAGCAGGCTCAGGCCGCCCGCCACGCCGTAGAAGGACAGGCAGCCGGCGCCGCAGTCGAGCGCCACCCCGAGCGTGCGGTGGTAGCCGCCGTGCAGCACCGTCTGCGCGTTGTCGTGCCACACGGAGAACCTGAGCGAGTCCCACTCCAGGCACCACGAGTAGGGGTTGCGGCCCAGCAGGTGGACGGTGTTGCGGCGCGGGCGGCCGCCGAGCGGGGGGCTGCGGCGGTAGGTGAGGCCCAGGCACACCCACGAGTTGGACACGTCGGCCTCCCAGTAGTGGCGGCCCTCGGACAGGCCGCGCGAGCACAGCACCTGCGGCCACTGCCTGAAGCCCGGGACGGGGCCGCCCGCGCCGAGGGGCTCCAGGAGGATGCCCAGGTTCAGCACCGAGTGCGTCTCCTTGAACAGGAACAGCTCCTCGCTGGCCGTGGTGGGGTCAAAGTTGAGGTTGCAGTAACCTGGGGGTGGGGAGGTGGCCGGGAAAGGGACCCCGGTGAGCACCTTCCCCGGCCCTCTCTTCCCCCGGGCGCGGGCGGGAGGACACAGGATTGAGCCAGATTGACAGAGGGCCCAGGGCTCCCGGACTGGACGGGGTGACTCAGGGATTCCCCAGAGAGACCCCCCACCATATCTCAGGGAAGTCACTGAGATGTGCCTCCCAGTCCCCACCCCCCAGGAGAGCGGCTGCAGAAGCATCAAAAGAAAGGGGACTTTTGGGGGCGCCCGGGTGGCTAAGTCAGTTAAGCATCTGCCTTCAGATCAGGTCATGATCTCAGGGTCCGGAGGTCTAGGCCCGTATCAGAGGGAGAATCTGCTTCTCCCTCTCCCTCTGCCCTTGCCCCTCCCTGCTCGTGCTTGCTCTCTGTCTGTCTCATGCTCTCTGGGTATCTCTCCTAAATAAATAAATAAATAAATAAATAAATAAATAAATACTTAAAAACTAATAATAGTAAAAAAGAAAGACATTTTTGTATGAGGAAGAAATGGGCAGAGTCATCCAAGCTGGCTTGGCGAAACCCCCGGGGACACGGGCAGGCACTCAGGCAAGGGCAGAGGTTGTGCCACACATCAGAGCCCAGGGAGGGTGGCAAGCCAGCAGCTGGGCAATAAGCAGGTCCTTGCCCCACCCATGGGGGATAGTCCTCCTCTCCTCTCAGGGCCTTGGAATCACAAGCTGAGACCTCCTGAGATCTCCAGTCCCAAGAGGAAGGTCAGGGCAAGAGAGAGCTGGCATCTCTCTGGAGCCCTGGTCTGACTGGAGGTGGGGCTGGGACCTCCTTTCCTTCTCACCCCTGGGTCTGGACCCCCGTACTGAGGACTCACATTTGAGAAGTATTTTCCTGTCCACAGCTGGGGGCAGCACCTCATAGGAGTTCATCTTAATGCCTGGGGAAGATGGAGGGGCTTTGCTGAGGATACTCTTACAGCCCAGCATCCTTGCAGAGAGAGATGTGGGCTTCCGGGAGGCTGTAACACCTGGGGAAGGTGCACACGGGCAGGCAGGGCTCTCTACGAGTGCCTAGAGCCCCTAAGCACTGCCCTGTAGGGTGGTCCCACCCCAGAAAGCAGGTGAGTCTCCAGTGGCCCCAGACTGCCAGGTACTGACCCTTCAGGAGAATCTGATTGATGAAGCTGAGACCCACGTCCATCAGCCGGGTCCGGAGCTCGGCCAAAGTCTCTGGCAACTGGAGGAAGGTCTGTTTCTCCTCACAGTTGGTTCCCATCAGGGGTTCCATGCAGGCAGGGAAGTGCTTCAGCCTGGGGAACTCCTGAATTCGGGGAGTGACCAGCAGTGCCACCTGTTAGCCAGGGCTTACGCAGAGGCCAGGAGCTCCTGCTTAGGCTAGGGTCCCCGGGGTCCCCAGGATCATGGGGCAGGTGGAGAAATTGCTGCTTTTCAAACCTAGACATCTCTCTCCCTTCCTCCTGGTTGTGATGTGAGATTAGGGCTTTGCCAAAAGCATGGCTGTTGTAGCCTAATGGTTTAACCAAAGTGTATTAGATAACAATGGGAGGAAAAAAAAAGAAAACAATGGGAGGAGGATTTCTTTTGAGCTTTTAGTTGCTTAGTGAAAAACTTTGCCAAAAGTTTCTTGGTATGTGTGTGCCTGTGTGTGTGTGTGTGTGTGTGTGTGTTGGGGCAACTGTGAGCAACAGCTCTAGAAATCCACCCCCCCCCCCACATATGACATCAGCTGAAGAAAGGAGGTCTATGCTCTGAATTCCCCAGCAACAGTTTGGGTAGCCTTGGGCCCCACGTGGAGAGAAGACTGCTGCCACCCAAACCTCTGCTGGCTACCCTGCCTGCTACCCTCTTGTAGCAGCAATGGGCTGGGGACTAGGCCAGGGCTGGGGAAGGAAAGGGGATTTCATTCCAGGCTATATGGATTGTTCTGGTCTCACTTCCATCCCTGGTCTGGGAGAGTCTAGAGAAACATAGACTGTGGCAGATGCCTGGAATCTCAGCGTCCACTCCCTTCTGTTCCAGGGAAATGAAGGCAGGAAGTTAGGATCAGGCTGAGTGCTGAGGTGGAGGAAGAAGCCAAGGGTGCTGGTGTAAGCTCAGGACCAATGGCCTGGAATGGGGAGGCCCCCAGAGGCCAAAGAATGGACAGAGATGCAGCCCCAAATGCTGATCGCTTATCCTGGATCTGGGCAGATCTGGTGTGTCTGAGGGTGGAGGGGGAATGGAGGCTCTATCAGAGCCCTAGGGCCTTGAAAGGGGTGGGTGGGCCTTGCCTGCAGAAATTGCTGGTCACTCCTGTTGGCAAGCAGGGTGCGGAGCCAGATGCTGTCCCCTTCCAGCTTCAGGAGCCGGTTGTGGCTCTGCTGGATGGAGCTGCCCAGCTTCCCCAGAGCGGCCGCCTCCTCTTTCTCCACAAAATCCAAGACCTTCATCTGCAGCTGTTTGACCTCCTGGATGATCTCTGAGAAGCAGGTGTTCACCTCATCACGTGTTGTCTGGATCAATTTCTGTGGGGGGTGTGCGTGGGGTACATGGTGTGTCGAGAGGCATCTCCCAGCCCCAGCCTGGTTCCCCCATTGTTAGGGCGTGGAGCCTGCCTAGGCATCCGGTTGCTGACCACTGGGTTCCAAGCCCTGAGAGTGCCCCTCAGCCTGGTGCAGGGTGTGTGTGTGTGTGTGTGTGTGTGTGTGTGTGAGAAGCCGGGGCCTGGGAGAGGGCAGGCCAGCCTTACCAAGAGAAAGGCCACCTGCCCTCGGTGCTTCTGGCTATCAGAGTTGATGATCAGCATCTGGTTTTCCACATTGGCCTGGACCTTCCGAACCTCCACCTGGGAGTGAGAGGGAGGAGGAGACGGCCCTTGATTCAGAGAGGTGGCCTGGGAGAAACCCTCCTACAAGCCCAGAGGAGACACGCTGCTGACGTTGCTAAGATGCCCAGAGAGAGAAAGACCAGAGCTGGAGGCCAGATGGCCCAGGACTACCCTTACTCCCTGAGACTCTCCTCCCATCTTTAGGAATCAGGTTCTCTGCTCCTGACAGTGATGACCACAGGGTTTCAGGTCACAAAAAGGGGCTGTGGAGGTTTGGTGGCTTGAGAGGAGGCGGTGGGTCGAGGAGGGGCACGTCAGATATGGAGCCCGGAGATACCTGGCCCAGGCAGCATGTGTCCCAAGTCCCTCTAGAGAGCAGCCTTCATCTCCACCTGTCCCAGCAATGGGCATTTTCTTGTTTAAAACAGATGATAGAACTGTGCCATTCCAGGTGCCTGTCCATGAACTGTTGGTGGCCCACACAAAATAAGAAGCTCAAGCCAGACTATCAGTCAACACACTGCTTGCTTTGTTGACAAAGTCTGGCTATGGAAAAAGCGTCAGCTGAGCTCAACAGTGTGGCGAATGGTTTATATTCCGGCCTGAGCTCCTGGCCGCAGACCGTCACTGGGTGGCCACATGGGAAGAGCACTCTTACTGAATACACATGATAGAATGTCTGAAATAGAAGTCCTCCACTCTAAGAAAAGCAGCACAAATATGTTGAACAAAATGTGAAAGGAGAGAAAAGGTGGGGATCTGCCCCACCTACCATGACAATGTTTTCTTTTAGACTTTCCTTCTTCTGTGCCAGAAAAAAAATGAACATAGAACTCACGCATACAACGTCGGACCCTTGTTCCTCAAACTTGCCAGCCCTTTCCCATGTCAGGGCATGTCTACTTTTATGACTGTCCCTCGGAGGGTTATGTAACTTCCCTCCAAGGACAGGTGTGCCCAGGCTTGGGAAAGACTTTAACACTCAGTGAGAGACTCAGAACCACGAGGTCGGGGCTCCTGCCCCCCATCCTGACCCTCCCCCGATCCCTGCCTCACCTCCTTGCGGGCACGTTCCTCCTCCAGGGGGATGGTGTCGTGGTTCTTGTGCTCCTCCAGCAGACAGGCCCCGCACACGCAGCAGCCTTCTGTGCGACAGTACAGCCGCCGCAGCTTGCGGTGCTTCCGGCACAGGCGGCTCTTGAGGTCCCACACGGGCTCCAGCAGCTGGTGGTCCTGGAACACCTGGTCCTCGAAGTGGCTGCGCAGGTGCTTCTCGCACAGAGAGGCCATGCACTGCAGACACGACTTTACTGACTTGAGCTTCTGGGGTGAACAGAAGTCGCAAGGCACGTCCCGAGGCCCGGCCAGGATCTGTGAGGACCCCAAGGTCTGGTCCTTGGCCTGGGTGAAGCAGGTCACCATCTCCTCCAGGATGACATTCTTGCAGAGGCGCGGTCTGGATGGGAAGCTCTCTCGGCACTGGGGGCAGTAGAGGGTCTCGCCCGCAGTAGCCTGGTAGTCCCAGAAACCTTGGAGGCAGGTCATGCAGAAGTTGTGCCCGCAGGCGGTGGTGACTGGGTTACGGAACACCTCCAGACAAATGGGACAGAGGACCTGGTCCTCGAATGTGCGGACACTGCTGTTACTCATCAGGAGCTGGGCTTGGGGAGGGGGCTGCAAGGTGGGGTTGTGGTCCTGGAGTGGCCCTGAGAAGACAGAGCAAGCCTTAAAGAAGTCAGAACAGGAGCTGAGGGGACCTTGGGACACCTGGGTGACTTAGTGGTTGAGCATCTGCCTTTGGCTCAGGTTGTAATCCTGGGGTCTTGGGATTGAGTCCTGTATTGGGATCCCCTCAAGGAGCCTGCTTCTCCCTCTGCCTCTGTCTCTGCCTCTCTGTGTGTCTCATGAATAAATTTTTTTTTTTTTTAAAGATTTTTTTTTTATTTTTATTTATGATAGTCACACAGAGAGAGAGAGAGAGAGAGAGGCAGAGACACAGGCAGAGGGAGAAGCAGGCTCCATGCACCGGGAGCCCGATGTGGGATTCGATCCCGGGTCTCCAGGATCGCGCTCTGGGCCAAAGGCAGGCGCCAAACCGCCGCGCCACCCAGGGATCCCTCTCATGAATAAATTAAAAAAAAAAAAAAAAAAAGAAAGGAGCTGAGGGGCCTTTTAGGGGTACTCCAGTCCTTCCCATAGAAGCACTTGTCTGCCTAGGGGGTACAGAGGGTGTGTCACCAGTCAGCCCACAAAGCGGGGCGTAACATGGGGATTGTCTTCTCTGTGTCGCAGCCCTAACTCCTGCAGCAAATCTTGGACAAGCAACTGGATGAGCCGAAAGAAGTCACATCAGTGCAAGGGAAAGGAGCCACTTCTTTGGCCCTTCAGAAGAAAAGTAGGAAGCACAAGTACTTACATGAAACTTTCTCCATGTCAGGGAGGGCTAGAGGCTCGGCTGCCCTGCGGTGGGACGGAAAAGAACCCCTGGGCACTCAGGTGCAGGGACCTTGCCCTGGTCCCACTTCACTAGCTGTTGGGAGGGTCCCCGTCAGTCCCATGTGCCCCCACCCTGGTCCTCTCCATCTCTCGGGATCTGATGCCTGCCTTCTCACCTTTCCCTTTGGCTGCTGTTTTGTGATCTCCCCATCAAGTTAGCCCCCCTCCTCGGAGACTGCCCTCAGCTTTGTTTCCTGACATCACAGTTCAAGTGTGAGCAGCCCTAGCATTCTGCTTGTGATGTCAGCAGGGCAAATGGTGTGCCGCTGGACATGCTCTGGTGCTGATGTGTTCTGTCTCTCCATGGGTGATCCTTTACTCCAGAGCCTTCACCCCAGGAGGCAGAGTTGCTGCTGCACCTCAGGCTGCTTGCAGTGGACCTAAGGGATTCACATCACCACCCAGAGAGGAAAGTGGCATCTACGCGGCAGTAGGATCTCGGGCAACTCTTTCATCTCTCTGGACCGTGGTTCTTGTGAATCGACAGCGTTGTTACAGGAGATGATATTTCAAAGCCCCTTCTTTGTCTAAAGTTGAATGATCAACATTATCTGATTGGTGATCCTAAAGATTGTTGCTTCCACTCTGGTTCTGGTTCTCAGAAGAAAAAAAGGGATGAGTGAAGTAGAAGGGAGATTGTCATGGCTCTATAATTGCTTCTTTGTCAGTTTCCGTTTCCCATTCCGTCCCCCATCCAACAGGACAAATGCCCTGAAAACTGGCAGTAGATCACAGTCTTGCTCCAATACGCTAACGTAGCCCTGTTTGTTGTATAGAAATAGAGGGAGGGGATCCCTGGATGGCTCAGTGGTTTAGTGCCTGCCTTCAGCCCAGGGTGTGGTCCTGGAGTCCTGGGATCGAGTTCCATGTCGGGCTCCCTGCATGGAGCCTGCTTCTCCCTCTGCCTGTGTCTCTGCCTCTCTCTCTCTGTGTGTCTCTCATGAATAAATAAATAAAATCTTAAAAAAAAAAAAAAAGAAATGGAGTGAGAAGGCATTCCTTTCTCATTTTCCCATCTCAGAGGAAAAATTTTCAACATTTTTCCATTAAGTGTGATGTCTGCTCTAGTTTTTTTTTTTTTAATTTTTATTTATTTATGATAGTCACACAGAGAGAGAGAGAGAGAGAGAGGCAGAGACACAGGCAGAGGGAGAAGCAGGCTCCATGCACCGGGAGCCCGACATGGGATTCGATCCCGGGTCTCCAGGATCCTGCCCTGGGCCAAAGGCAGGCGCCAAACCGCTGCACCACCCAGGGATCCCTGCTCTAGGTTTACTGTAGAGAACTGTATCTGATTATGCAGACTCCCTTTTTCTTCCTGGTTTGCTAAGTGTATACCTGGAATGGATATTGACTTTTTTTTTTTTTTTTTTAATTTTTATTTATTTATGATAGTCACAGAGAGAGAGAGAGGCAGAGACACAGGCAGAGGGAGAAGCAGGCTCCATGCACTGGGAGCCTGACGTGGGATTTGATCCTGGGTCTCCAGGATCGTGCCCTGGGCCAAAGGCAGGCGCTAAACCGCTGCGCCACCCAGGGATCCCGACTTTTTTTTTTTAAAGACTTTATTTATTTATTCATGAGAGAGAGAGAGAGAGAGAGAGACAGAGGCAGAGACACAGGCAGAGGGAGAAGCAGGTTCCATGCAGGGAGCCCAATGTGCAACTTGATCCTGGGACTCCAGGATCATGTCCTGGTCCAAAGGCAGGCTCCAAACTGCTGAGCCACCAAGAGATCCCTGGATATTGACTTTTATCTAATTCTTCCTCTGCATCTTTTGAAATGATCATAAGCATTGCCTCTTTTATTCTGCTAATGTGGCAATTTTATACTTACTGATTTTCATTCTTCTAACCAACCTTGCATTCTGGAATGAACTCTAGTTGTTTGTGACGTGTTATGCTTTTTTTTTTTTTTAACATTTTATTTATTCATGAGAGACACAGAGGGAGAGAGAGAGAGGCAGAGACACAGGCAGAGGGAGAATCAGGCCCCACGCAGGAAGCCCGACGCGGGACTCGATCCTGGGGATCACGCTCTGAGCCAAAGGCGGTGCTAAACCGCTGAGCCACTCTGGCTGCCCACGTGTTATGCTTTTTATATAAGCTGGATTCAATTTTTTAAAAAAAGATTTTATTTATTTATTCATGAGAGATACACACAGAGAGAGAGAGGCAGAGACACAGGCAGAGGGAGAAGCAAGCCCCATGCAGGGAGCCCGACGTGGGACTCCATCCCGGGGACCCCAGGATCATGCCCTGGGCTGAAGGTGGCGCTAAACCCCTGAGCCACCCAGGGATCCCCTGGATTCAATTTGTTAATATTGTCTTAGGATTTTTGATTCTGCGTTCATGAGAGAAATTGGCCTGGAATCTTCCTTTGATGTAATGCCTTGTCAAGTTTTGGTGTTAAGGTATGCTAGCTTCATAAACTGAGTTCAGGAGTGTTCTTTATCACTTATTTGAAAGATTAAGATTGATATTATTTCTTCCTTGAATGTATGGCAGAATTTGGTGGCAAAGCCACCTAGGCCCTGAGTGTTTTTTGTGGAAGGGTTATTAATTAAATACTCAGTATCTCTTAGAGATTTAGAATTATTCATATTGTCTGTTCGTTCTTGTATCCATTTTGCTAAGTGGTGCTTTCCTAGTAATTTGTCCATTTTATCTAAATTTTCAAATTCTTTTGGTGTAAAGTTGTTTATAACATCCACTTATAATTATTACTCTAATACAAAACTTGCACCTTAACCACTTTTGTGTACAATTCAGTGGGTATTAAGTATATTCACAATGTATAGTGATCTATAAATAGTGATATAGTCATATAGATAGTGATCTACATCTAAAAATTTTTCATCACCCTTAACAGAAATTTTGTAACCCTTAAGCAATAATTCCGCTGCCCCCTCCCTCCCGCCCAAATAACTTATCTTTCTATCTTTATGAATTTGCTTATTTTGTATGACTGAAATCATATGATAGTTGTCCTTTTGAGTCTTATTTCACTTAATGTTTTCAAGGTTCATCCATGTTATACCATGTATCAGAATTCCTGTTTATGGCTGGATAATATTCCACTATACCACATTTTGTTTGTTCATCTGTTGTTGGACACTTGGGTTGCTTCTGCCTTTTGGTTATCATGGATAATGCTGTGAACACAGGTGCATAGATATCTGAGTCCCTGATTTCAATTCCTTTGGGTATCTACCTTATATAAGGCACTTATAATCATTATAAAGTGTGGGGGGTGTGTATTTGTGTCTCCTTTTTACATTCCAGATACAATTTGTATTTTTTTTCTTGATGAGTCTAATCATTCAGAGTTTGTCCATTTTACTAATCTTTCTAAAGAATCAGCTCTTGGTTTTGAGTTTGTATTGTGGGTTTGTTTTCCATTTCTTTGATTTTTGCTTTCTTTATTATTTCTTTCCTGTTACTTTCTTGGGTTGAACTTGCTGTTCTAAGTTCTTGAGATGTTTATATAATGATTTTTAGCCTTTCTTCCTTTGTTAAATACTTTCCCCCTTTATTATTATTATTTTTAGATTTATTTATTTGTTTTAGAGAGCACAGGGGAGGTACAGAGGGGGAGGAAGAGAGATAAGCAGACTCTGTGCTGAGTACAGGGCTCGATCCCAGGATCCTGGGAACATGATCTGAGCTGAAATCAAGAATCAGATGCTCAGCTGACTAAGCCACCCAGGTACCCTGCCTATTTCTCCTTTTACTTCTATTAGTTTTGGGGCTAGATCATTAGATGTACACAAATTTATAATCATTGTTTTTCTGCTGAATTGTGGTTTTACCATTACTGTTTTTTTTTTAAGATTTTATTTATTTATTCACGATAGACACAGAGAGAGAGAGAGAGAGAGGCAGAGACACAGGAGGCAGAGGGAGAAGCAGGCTCCATGCAGGGAGCCCGACGTGGGACTCGATCCTGGGGCCTTCAGGATCGCACCCTGGGTCGAAGGCAGGCACTAAATCACTGAGCCACCCAGGTATCCCCCCCATTACTGTTTTTTATTATTCAGTTTTTTCCTTCCTATTATCTTGGTGGTTATACTTTTTTATCCCTCCCTCTTTTTTGGTAAGCTCTATGCAAGTTTGAGAGCCACATCTTCTACTGACTAAGCTAGCCAGGCACCCTGGTTATACGTATTTTTAAATTTATTTATAGAAGATTTTATTATTTATTTAACAGAGAGGTGGGAAGGGCAGAGGAGAGAATGAAGCTGACTGGCCACTGAGCAGGGGGTTTTGTGTTTTTGTTTTTTTTTAAGATTTTATTTATTTATTCATGAGAGACAGAGAGAGAGAGAGGCAGAGACACAAGGCAGAGGGAGAACCAGCCTCCATGCAGGGAGCCCGACGTGGGACTCCATCCGGGGTCTCCAGGATCACTCTCTGGGCTGAAGGCGGCGCTTAACTACTGAGCCACCCCGGCTGCCCACCCCTATAGCTTTTTAATTATTATTTTTTAGGTAGTTACCTGAGAAATTGTAACGTGCATGTATGCCTTGTCAGTCTAATATAAAGCATTATTTTTATCTTTTCTTAGATATAAGGCAAACCCTTAGAATATATTTATTTATTTTAAATATTTTATTTATCCATTTGACAGAGAGAGAGCAAGTGTGCACAAGCAGGGGGAGCAGGAGAGGGAAAGGGAGAAGTAGGCTCCCCCACTGAGCAGGGAGCCTGATGTGAGGCTTGATCCCAGGATCCTGGGATCATGACCCAAGCCAAAGGCAGATGCTTAACCAACCACCCAGGCACACCTATTTATTTATTTTAAATATTTTATTTATTTATGTGAAAAAGAGAAAGAAAGAGAGCTTGAGCAGGGGGAGGGGCAGAGGAATAGGGAAAGGGAGAAGCAGATTCCCTGCTGAGGGTGGAGCCTGACTGGGGTTGATTCCAGAACCTTGAGATCATGACCTGAGCCGAAGTCAAATGCCTAATCAACTGAGCCACCCAGCTGCCCCTACTTATTTATTTATTTAAAAAATTTTTTAGAGATTTTATTTATTTATTCATGAGACACACACACACACACAGAGAGAGAGAGAGAGAGAGAGAGAGAGAGGCAGAGACACAGGCAGAGGGAGAAGGAGGCTCCATGCAGAAGTCCAACGTAGGACTCGATCCCAGGACTCCAGGATCATGCTCTGGGCCAAAGGCAGGTGCTAAACCACTGAGCCACCCAGGGATCCCCCTATTTTTAATTTTTAAAAAAGTAATTTCTACACTCAATGTGGGGCTTGAACTCACAATTCTGAGATCAAGAGTCACATGCTTTTCTAACTGAGCCAACCAGACACCCCCTGAAGAACACTTTTTAGTATTTCCTTCAGTACAAGGTCTGCAAGTGACATGCTTTTTTTTTTTTTTTTTTTTTTTAAGATTTTCGTTATTTATTCATGAGAGACACAGAGACAGAGACATAGGCAGAGGGAGAAGCAGACTCCCTGCAAGGAGCCTGATGTGGGGACTCCATCCCTGCACCCTAGGATCATGCCCTGAGCCAAAGGCAGATGCTCAACTGCTGAGCGACCCAGGTGACCCAACAAATACTTTTGATATAAAGATGCCTTTATATCGTCTTTAATACTGAAGTATATTTCTACTGAGTATAGAATTCTAGGTTGGCAGCTATTTTCTTTCGGTGCTTGGGAGATTTAATTCCACTGTGTACAGGTTTATATTTTTCTTCTCTTTTTTTTTTAAAGATTTATTTATTTATTTATTCATGAGAGATTGAGAGAGAGAGAGAGAGAGAGAGAGAGAGGCAGAGACACAGGCAGAGGGAGAAGCAGGCTCCATGCAGGTAGCCCAACACGGGACTTGATCCTGGGACTCCAGGATCATGCCCTGGGCCAAAGGCAGGCACTAAACTGCTGAGCCACCCAGGGATCCCCGGTTTATATTTTTCTATTGAGAACTTGGCTGTAAGTCTTACTGTGGCTCCTTTGAAAGGAACTTCCCTCTCTACTTCTGGTGGCTTTTAGATTTTCTCCATGTTTGTTTTCTTTTTCTAAGATTTTATTTATTTATTCATGAGAGACAGAGAGAGGAGAGAGAGAGAGAGAGAGAAAGAGAGAGGCAGAGGGAGAAGCAGGCTCCAAGCAGGGAATCCGGCATGGACTCCATCACAGGTCTCCAGGATCACTCCCTGGGCTGAAGGTGGCACTAAACTGCTGAACCACTGGGGCTGCCCTCAGTTTTATTATAATATGTGTGTTTAAAAAAAAAATGTGTGTTTTATTTCTCCTGCTTAGGATTTGTGATTCCTTTTTTTTTTTTTTTTTTTTCTAGATAGGCTCCATGCCCAGTGTGGAGCCCAATTCAGGGCTTGAACTCATGACCCTGAGATCAAGACCCAAACTGAGATCAAGAGTCAGATGCTTGGGATCCCTGGGTGGCGCAGTGGTTTGGCGCCTGCCTTTGGCCCAGGGTGCCTGCCTTTGGCCCAGGGCGTGATCCTGGAGACCCGGGATCAAATCCCACGTTGGGCTCCTGGTGCATGGAGCCTGCTTCTCCCTCTGCCTGTGTTGTGTCTCTGCCTCTTTCTCTCTCTCTCTCTCTCTCTCTCTGTATGACTATCATAAAAAAAAAAAAAAAGAGAGATGCTTAACCAACTGAGCCACTCAGATGCCCTGGGATTTTTTTTTTTTAAGATTTTATTTATTTATTCATGAGAGACACACAGAGAGAGGCAGAGACACAGAAGGAGAAGCAGGGTCCATGCAGGGAGCCCAGTGCAGGACTCTACCATGGGATTCTGGGATCATGCCCTGAGCTGAAGGCAGATGCTCAACCACTGAGCCACACAGGTATCCTGTGCCCCAGGATTTGTAGTGGTTCTTGAAAGAGGATGCTTTCTAAGTATCTCAATGGGGCTTGATTCCAGCTGGAGATTTTCATCCCTCTGCCTCTGCCTAGGTTCTAAAGATTCCCTGGCCATTAGAGCAACTGCTTGGCTATATCCCTCCTGCCTCCAGCAGTTTCCTCTCCCACTCAGTGTTCTGCAGGCCTCCATGACTCAGCTTTGGTCATCAGTGCCTACTGCAGTTCTGGGCATGCAGTGGTTGTGCAGCAAATCACAGAAAATAAGTGGATGTCTACTCTATCCCTGTGATAGAGGTGATAGACCTGAGCAGTACTAGCTGTAGGTGATAGGCTAACCATCATTCTGCCAACCAACTTCCTGCACCTTCTCCAACCTCAGGGTCTAGTTCAAGAACTCTCTGAAGACTTCTAATCCTCCTTTTTCAAATATGTACTTACCAGCTATCCATCACAACTGAACAAAGCAGGACATATTTTGAGGATGTTGTGCTCTTTGATTTGCGAATTGTGTAGATGGTGCATGTGCAAAGTTATCAGAATGAAATGTGAGCAGAAGCAAAAGCCTGGCCTTGCACATAAGGAATGATCCAGAAAAATGTAAGGGTACTTGGTCACAATTTCCTTCCAGGGAAGCTAAGACATACACACAATCTGGGATGCCTGGCTGATTCAGTCAGTAGAGCATGCAACTCTTGATCTCAGGGTCATGAGTTCAAGTCCCACCTTGCACATAGAGTCGCTTTAAAAAAAAAAAAAAAAAGCCTTTTGATAAATTCCGCTTTAAAAGGGTGGGGGGACCTGGGTGGCTCAGTTGGTTAAGCATCTGACTTTGGCTCAGGTCATGATCTCAGGGTCCTGGGGTTGAGCCCCACGAGGGAATCCCCACTCTTTGGGGAGTCTGCTTGTCTCTTCTTCTCTCTTCTGCTTGTTCTCTCTCAAATAAATAAAATCTTAACACACATACACACACAATCTTCTCTCCATGTTGTATATTGTTAGAAATCATTAACAGAAAAATGACATCAGCTGAAAATATACACATTTAGATATGAGACTTAGATTCTGAACTGTCAAGTTTGACTTGGGGAAGATAAACACGGATGAGGTAATAGCCACAAAAGAAAGCCCACAAGGGCAAAAGCTACAGCTTGCAAGAGCAAGAACTAGAATTTGTTGTATTGAGTTAAATTTCCACCATAAAATTTCATGGAAAACAATGATCTTAATAAAAATATTTTAAAGTAAAAATGAAAATGAAAATAGAAAACAGAGAAGCAATTTAATTGCACTGTATAGAAAACTCATCAAGGAATTAAACTGGCTTAATGGAGTTATAGTTCACTCTAAGGGAAAGCTTTAGTGATGAAAATATGTGTGGTGTGATCCTTTTTTTTTTTTTTTTTTTGGTATAAAGATTTTATTTATTTATTCATGAGAGACATAGAAAGAGAGGTAAAGACACACAGGCAGAGGGAGGAGAACCAGGCTTCACGCAAGGAGCCCGACGTGGGACTCCATCCGGGAATCCAGGAGTGTCCCTGTGTGGTACTATTCTTTTCTTTTATTTTTTTTTAAGATTTTATTTATTCATTCATGACACACACACACACACACACACACACACACACACACACACAGGCAGAGACACAGGCAGAAGGAGAAGTAGGCTCCATGCAAGGAGCCCGACATGGGACTCAATCCCGAGACTCCAGGATCACACCCTGGGATGAAGGCAGGTGCCAAACCGCTGAGCCAACCAGGTGTCCCTGTGTGGTGTTATTCTTATTAAACATTTCATTCAGGGCAGCCCCGGTGGCCCAGTGATTTAGTGCTGCCTTCAGCCCGAGGTGTGATCCTGGAGACCCAGGACCGAGTCCCACGTCAGGCTCCCTGCATGGAGCCTGCTTCTTCCTCTGCCTGTGTCTCTGCCTCTCTCTCTCTCTCTCTCTCTCTCTCTCTTTCTCTCTCTCTGTGTGTGTGTCTCATGAATAAATAAAATCTTAAAAAAAAAATAAACATTTCGTTCTGGGCTATCACCTGGGCTTTATGACTGAGGAGATTCAGGCAATACTCAAATGATCTATTGCAAATGCTGACGCTGTATGGAGCCTCCAGCTAGCCCTGACTGGAGAATTGCCATGCCAAACTGCAGGGTTTGGGAAAATATCCATGCCTTCTTTTGCAGCTAACTTGTCTCCTTTTGAGAACCAGGTACCTAACTAACCATGGGTCAAGTGATCATGTGGCCTGAACTGCCGGTCACAAGCTAGATGTTGTCTCACCATCAAGCCAATTTGAGTAGTTAACCCAGCCCAGAAATAGATGTGACCTGGGAACAGTCTGTTGGCACGTGTTTCACGCTGGGGAGAGGGCAAGATCACCTCTGTGTAGAGTAGCTGTTATCGTGTTATGTAGAAGCATAAAGCTTTTTTACTGTTGTATGTTCAAATATGCGTAGAAGCTCATGTATGGGTGCTGAGCAGTCAAGGTGGGAGAGCTGGCTGTTATTACCTCCAGCCCCAATCCATCCTCTGGACTCTGCACCGTGCTGCTGGAGCTGCGAAGCTGCCAAGTGCAGTTCGCTTTCACCAGCCCATCCCTGGGCAGGTTCACTTGTGGGGAAACATGAGAGGGAGACTGTAAGGCTAGAGGCAAAAAAGAAGGGACATGCTCCTTCCTGTTACTAGAGAACCACAGCAACACAGCTTCTCGCTGACAGCGATAGCCTGGTCCCAGAAGTGTGGTCCTAGAGGCAGCCTCACTGAGCCCCCGGAGATGGCACATCTCCTGCACAAGGCCCCTCCTCCAAGCCTCTACACTTTAAGATCTTATTTATTCATGAGAGACACAGAGAGAGACAGAGCAGAGACAGAGATGGAGGGAGAAGCAGGCTTCCCACAAGGAGCCCCACGTGGGACTCGATCCTAGGACCCCAGGATCACGACCTGAGTCAAAGGCAGATGCTCAACCACTGAGCCACCCAGGCGCTCCCAACCTCTACATTTTAATAGTCCTGACCTCTTCTCTTAGCTCTCCTGCCCCAGGAGCAAGAACTATGTCCATCCGGCAGTCACTACGTCTGTGACATCTGTGTCCCTCAGAGCCCTTCCCTCCTCTTACCACCCGTTAACAACTGCTGTGGTCTGTCTGCCACTGGACCCTGGCCGATGATACAAACACATACCTGGGCAGTCCGGGTGGCTCAGTGGTTTAGCACCACCTTCAGCCCAGGGCGTGATCCTGGGAATCTGGGATCTAGTCCCACGTCGGGCTCCCTGTGTGGAAACTGCTTCTCCCTTGTGTCTCCGCCTCTCTCTCTCTGTCTCTCTCATGAATAAATGGATAAAATCTTTAAAAAACACATACCTTGTTTGCTACCTTTGTGTGTAGTGTCTCCTCACTGTAAGCAGCCCACGGGAGGGGACGATCTAACACCTTCCAAGGGTCCCACACCCTGCCTGGTCCAAGTGACCGATGCTTAGCTTGCTGGTTACTTGTCTCACGTTTATTCCTTTCTCTACCATGCAGAGAAAACGGGCTCCTGGCCACATTCTTCCAGGAAGACCTCTTTTCCCTTAAAAACGGCCTCATCCTTTTTCCCTTTCCCATCCCAGCTCCCTGGTGGGTAGCCCATCTGTCCCCACCTCCTGTTTCTCACCATTTTCCTGGTCCTGAGGAGGAAGGCCCAGCACCCTCTCAGGCAGCTTCAGCAGGAGAAATAACTTTATAAGAAGCCCTGGTAGAAAAGGTTTAGTGAAAGTCATCTCCTGAGAAGAGTTGGAGAATCATCAGTAGTGATGGGAAACCAAGGAGATTCAGAAGTTTGTTTCATGTCTTTATTGACAAAAAAAGTCACAGCATTTCAGACTTTAGTTAAATACACAAACAATAACAAACGGCACCCACAAGTGACAGGCATGGTCCCTCACCTCTGGGTCAAAGGCCATGCTGGAGGGTGTGGGTGTCTTCTTGGCCTTACTCCCCCAGCATCTCTGTCCCTACCTCCCCTACACCTCGCTGACACCCCTGAGATCAGTTAAGACTGCAGAAACGAAGTCACTCTAGAGGAGGTTGGGCCGTGCCTTGCTGCCAAGGAGAAAGCAGGTTCTCAGGGAAAGACAGAAGCGCACTATTGTGGCCTCTCCTAGGAGAGGCCAGGCTGCTTCATGAGCTGGGCCTGTATCGCCTGCGGCCTCAGGCCTGGGCACAGAACAAAGAAGGAAGACACTCTCCTGGCAGCACTGGGCAGTTGGAGAGAATGTGGGTCACTGGCCATGTGACACCCCCAAATCGATGGCCAGACCTCTCTCCGAAGTCATCAGCCAGACTCTCCCAGGGGGAAGAGGGCTTTCAGGAAAAAATACTGACTCGGTTCATAAAGGGCTGGGGTGAATACTTTTCCAGAAACCTTAAGAAATGAATCATCCTCAGATTCAGGAGCCCTGGAACAATCGTCATTGGGTTGCCATGAGGAGGGAATCCTCAGTAAAGCCAGCCCTCTAGAACAGAAATGTCACTTCTGTTTGTTTCTCAGAGCGCTCAGTCAGGGGCTCAGTCTTTCTATAGGATCCACTGTGGGACTCTGAAAAGAGAAATGAGTAACCATGTGTTTCTGAGGGGCTTGCCCTCCTCCACCCTCTGGCCCACCTTGCTTCACTCCTTCGTGCAGGTTTGGGAGCACAGGCCGATCGTCAGGCATGCCCTGGGCAAGCAAATCTGATTGGGCTCCAAGCCCCAAATGAAGCTGTTTTCCCTCCTCTGAGTCAAACGTCACTTTTTTGAACTGGCCAAGGAGCCCCTCTTCTAGAGTCCTCTGTCCTATTCTGGTGAGAGTAGCTTTTCCTTGACATGCTCAATCTTGTTTTTTTCTGAAAGAGGACAGGATGATGCCTGGACCTTTTTGAAAGGTGACTGCTTTTATTGCAGGTTGAAGTTCCTCTATCATTTTATAGTTGTAGAAATCATGGGCATGGGCCGTAGTTGAGGTGCCAGTGTCAACACATGTGCTTTCGCTGGTGTGTACATACACACGTTATCAGCAGACATCCCTACACACATTTCTATCCTGCTGTATGCATAGAGAGAGAAGGTCAAAGTGAGAATCCTGGAGAAGAGTCACACCATCTGCACACGGGCAGGTCACAAGCTCGGAGGACATTTGGCACAGTCTGTAAGTCATTTCCAAAAATTACAGCCCCAGACCCACCTAGTAAGCAGCTGAGCTGTGAAGCAGAGAGAACCTAAGCTGTGAAGGAAACCAGGAGTGACTGGCATGAGTGGCTGTTACAGATGGAGTGTACCATGGCACCTTCCCCTTCTCTGGGCCATTTGCCCATACTAGGAAAGTCATCTAGGGAAAAATAAGGATTCTCTGGCCCTTTGCATTCAATGACTGCTCACCAACACTCAAAAGTTCAGAGAGACGATCCAGACACAAGCTCTGTGGGCCCAGCCCAGAGGAGGGCTTGACTGCCCCCTCAGTCAAACAAGCGTTTGATTCTTGATGACATGGCACTCTGAAGAAGGAAGTGATGCTAAGGGGTGAGGGTTGTCCTCAGACTGCCCAGCAAACACACTCTACTGGGGATGGTGTGGGGTCACTGACACACCTGCCGGGCAAATCTGCCAAGGTTAGGAACCAAGAAGAGACACAAACAAATACTCAATGTCCAGTCAAGGCATTTCCAAGAGACAATCACAGAGATAACAACACTTTTGGATACTACAACATAACACATTTGGCAACTTTCAAAGAAATGCTATCCCCACCCCAAGCCATCAGAGGATCCCAAGTCCCTTTAGTCTTAGGTCCAGTTTAAAAAGTCAGAGAAGGAAGATGGGCCGACGGAGGTGGAGTGAAGGCTGCGGACCAACTACCTGAAGCTCCCATCTGTCTGCGTGGCCGAGGGCAGGAGGCTGCCTGCCTCAAACCTCCTCTTGGGGAGAAAGCAAGCTACTGGAAGGTCTGGGCTGCTGGAGGCAAATGAGGCAAGGATGAACATGGGAGCAGCTGAGTGCCCCAAACCCAGAGCAGGATCCCCAACCTCCACCCACAACCAAGGACATGCCATCGTCCCCTTCCTCAGAGGTTTTGTTTGCAGGAGTGGGGGTATCCTGGCTACTCTATCCTTTATCAAAACCCCAATTCGGTCTGACAGACTGAAGCTATCATTCTTGGCATCTGCTGCACATTAATTTGGGGTGCACAGAAGGAGGGGAAACATAGTGTTACAGAGCAGCTGCCAACGTCCAACGTGGCGCTCAGGCAAAAACATGGCACAGCTTAGGGACGATCCTCTTACACGTGCTCCAGCTCCTCTGAAGTGAGGGCATGTACGAGGAGCTAGGCCTTCCTCTTCCCTTCCCCCAGATGCCCATAAGGGCTCCCACTGGGAACCCAGCCCAGCTGCGGCTGTAAAGATTGATAACACTGGCTAAGAAAACAAAAGCAGGTTTCTGAAAAGGTATTCGCAGCCAGAAGTTGCTTCTGTCTTCAGGTTCCTGTGGGTGGGGGCAGGGGTTCCTTTGGTTTTGACCAGAACACTTCTCCACTGGGGGGCCAGGCTCAGCTTTGCTTTGCAGTAGCTCGGTTACTGTACAGCAGGATTTAACTTCACGAGGTGCTCTGCCGGTTGCTCTCCTAATGGTTAAGGATCTGCCCTTTACATCCGAGATCCTCTCTCCTGAAGAATCTGCAAGTGGAAGATTGGGGAGAGGGTTGAGGCTCGGACTTTGGAGCAGACTTGCTTTTAGGCTGAGGCTGCTTCCCAAGGGACCCCGGCGAGGATGAGCAGCACAATCCTCATTATCCCAGGAGGCAAGGCAGGGCTGCAGCCCAGACCTCCCCCGAAGCCCTTCAGTTGTAAAAGACTCTTGCTAAACACCGTGGGGCCCCAAGTTTACATGCTATTGGACCACTTCTCCCACAGTAAAGGAAACGGTTCAGACACACCATGTGCTGCTGACTTGGGAGTGTGTGTGTGAGGTAACAGTGTATGATTTCCTGGTAACTTAGGGTGGGGAGGTCACAAAGGTAACCCAATACCTTTTCTCTTGAGGCAGAAAAAAAAAAAAAAGAAAAGAACGGTTTCGAAGGATAAACACAAAATATTTTCCAATTTTGAGTTTCAGGATTCTCATGTTGGAGGAATTAGTGGCAATACGATTGTTTTGTGGATTTGACAGGGTAGGTAAAGTCTATGCTATTTCAGCGCCTGCCTCCTAACTGTCACTGCTCCATAAATCCTGATGTAAATGACAAAGACCAAAACGAAGGCAAAATGGAAAGCTAGCTTTAGAAGGAAAGGGAGGAAACCACGAGCAACAAATCAAACAATTCAGGCAAAGCTCCCTGAGGGGCGGGGAACAAACAGGACGGAGACCTAATTCTGGTGAGGCGCTTTTTTTTGTTTGTTTGATCTTTTTTTTTTTTAATTGGAGTTCGATTTGCCAACATATAATAGCGTATCACCCAGTGCTCATCCCATCTAGTGCCCCCGTCAGTGCCTGTCACCTGGTTGCCCCAACCCCCCACCCACCTCCCCTTGTCCATTTCCCAGAGTTAGGAGGCCTCCGCAACAGGCCGATGGTGAGGTGCTTCCTTACCTTTGCCTTCTCACTGGGCTCTATGACGATGCCATTGGTAGAGTTATTTAGTTCTCTGGAGACGACACAAAGGAATTCGGCCTGATCCTCATTTCCGTAGTTATAGGAAGAGCCAATGCTGATTAGCTGACAGAACAAAAACACGATCAACAGTCACTTTCCAGTACTGACTGAAACACCACCAAACCCAGCCCTCCTCCTGACCCAATTTGTAGTTTTGCTTCTCATGGACAATGAAGCTCTGGGACCATCGTGGCCCCAGGGGACCACGGGATCTCAGTCACTTGCCAGCGCGTCCTCAGCAAGTCTTCCCCAGAGAAGCAAAGTCTGGGCTCTGCCATGGTCTCCGCACCCAAGCACTTGAAACAATCCCAAAGGCAGCAGCTAGGATTAACACGATCATATTCCTGCTAGCAAAACGCTGAGGTGAAAGGGAGTGTTTCTGTGAATGAGAACGGACACTGGCTGCAGCCAAACACCTACACGGAGCTGGCTCATCTTTAGGCGGAAGTCCTAGATGGGAGACTGGTACTCAGAAGGCTCTGGAAAGCACCGAGTGAATCACTGGAGAGTTACCATAAGCCATATGCTGCTGGGTCTTTTAACCTTTTCAGCAAATTGAATTCAGGATTTAATTCTAAATAAGAGGGGCACCTGGGTGGCTCAGTCAGTTAAGCATCTGCCTGTGGCTCGGTCATGATCTCGGGGTCCTGGAATTGAATCCTACATTGAGCTCCCTGCTCAGCAGGGAGACGGCTTCTCCCTCTGCCCCTCCCCTGGCTCATGTGCACTCTCTCGCAAAAATAAATAAAAAAATAAATAAAAAAAATCCTAGGGGATCCCTGGGTGGCTCAGAGGTTTAGTGCCGCCTTCATCCCAGGGTGTGATCCTGGGGTTCTGGGATCGAGTCCTGCATCGCTCCCTGCATGGAGCCTGCTTCACCCTCTGCCTGTGTCTCTGCCCTTCTCTTTGTGTGTCTCTCATGAATGAATAAAGAAAATACTAAAAAAAATTAATTAATTAATTTTAAAAAATTAAAAAAAATTTTAAAGTTCTAAATTGGAAATATACATGCACAGGGAAAAACGGGAGCCCAAGGGTAAGGTCATCTGGGTAAGCACAACAGGGCGTCAAGTCAGAAGAACATGACTGACGTGCTCTGTGAATGGGCTTTGGGCCCCTCTGCCTCCCTGTGCCTTTTTCTTCCTCATCTATATAACAGAGTTAGTATGGAGACGCCTGGGTGGCTCAGTGGCTGAGCATCTGCCTTTGGCTCAGGGCGTGATCCCAGGATCCGGGATCGAGTTCCACATTGGAGCCTGCTTCTCCCTCTGCCTGTGTCTCTGCCCCTCTCTCTCTGTGTCTCTCATGAATAAATAAATCTTAAAAAAAAAAAAAAAAAAAAAGAAAGAAAGAAAGAGCTAGTAGGGATGTGCCTTGCCCACCCCCAGAACATTAACAAGATGAGAAAAAAAGCCAAAATTATTCACTGGTTTCATAAAGAATACTTAAAACATTTAAAATAATATTCTTTGCAGGGGATTCCTGGGTGGCTCAGCGGTTTAGCGCCTGCCTTAGGCCCAGGGCATGATCCTGGAGTTCTGGGATGGAATCCCACATCAGGCTCCCTGCATGGAGCCTGCTTCTCCCTCTGCCTGTGTCTCTGCCTCTCTCTCTCTCTCTCTGTGTGTGTGTCTCTCATAAATAAATAAATAAAATCTTTAAAAAAATATTCTTTGCTTAAGATGTATATCAGGGAGGGATGCCTGGCTGGCTCAGTCAGCAGGAGGAGCGTGCAACTCTTGATTTTGGAGTCATGAATTTGAGCCCCATATTGGGCGTAGAGATTACTTAAAATCTCTGGGGGGCAAAAAAAGACATGTTGGGGAAAATACTTATGGAGTGGAAGCATGGCAACTTTTTGCAGTCCCCACCTAAGAACTAGGGTGGCATACGCAGGCTGAATGGAGTCGGCAGTGCAGGTAAGTATGAGGAATGATCCTGTACTGGCTCTGAAGACAGACACTTGTATGTTCAATCTTTAGCACAATGCTCTTAATGGGAAGCACAGCGGCTATTTGAGAAGATGAGTTTATGGGGACTATTCAACAGACTCTTCAACTCTGCAGAACTTCAACTCTGCATAAAAAGAGGCATGATCCACACAAAACTGTAACATACT
This sequence comes from Canis lupus baileyi, assembly GCF_048164855.1. Taxonomy (NCBI): domain Eukaryota; kingdom Metazoa; phylum Chordata; class Mammalia; order Carnivora; family Canidae; genus Canis; species Canis lupus. The sequence continues at coordinate 55,645,821 of NC_132853.1, read as the reverse complement.
CATTCTGTTCAAGTCCAGCCTCCCCGTGGCAAACACAATTCTGCCACCTAATGGAAGAAAACATTACGATTCTGACTGCGTGGCTTTGTTTGGATACTTCTGCCACAGTACAAAGCTCAAAAAACAGAAATGCACAGACTGATGGGAAACGGCCAAGCCACACTTCTCATCACGTCTGACTCCTTTCGCATTACATCTGTTCATGTTTTTCGGGATGGGTTATGTATATGTTAGCATCCTCACCCTGGGGGAAGGAAAGGAAGGACTGTTGCTGAATCCTAGCCCTCTTTAGGTGCTTATTCTGGAATGTGTCAACTGGGTGCTTTTGAAAGGAATCCCTCTGAAGGAGAAAAAAAACCAGAGAGGCACTTTCAAGCCTAGGCATGCTGGCTGGCTCCCTCTGGGTACAATAATCAAATCGAAACTTGGATGGGAAGCCGGGAGACATGATACTATTCCGAATTCTCCCCAACTCAATCTGTAAAACTGAGCAAATAATCCACGCCAAGTGGCTCTTTCCCATGTTTCTGAACAGGTTCGCACCTGGCCCTACGAACCCCTGGGGTTATTAGCTGTCTACAGGCGGTGATGATTTGAGGCGTGTGGCCTCCTGCGCTGAGGCGCCATGGTGGCTGCCACTTCGGAAACATACCTGTTCGAATTTCCAACCATCAGACATAGTGGAGACCATCTGTGTCAGCTCCTCTTCCTGGCACTGCAGGACTCTGTACACATGCTTCACAGGGCCCTGCAACAACCAACAGACTTTGAAGAACGATTTCAAGGACACAACAGTTTACAGTTGCCCTGGTGCGGCTCTTTCCAAGAATGAACACTGAAAAGGAGTTTGCTTGGACTTTTTTCTAGACAGCCACACACAAGCCCCTCTTATAAGCAGCAGTCATTTTTCAACATAAACTTATACAAACAAACAAAGAAAGGCAGGCTCAAGGCTATGAATTAGTAGGTAAAATAATTCTGAAGTTCAGAAAAATGAATTATGTGTTTAGATTTCATCTATTTCCTGGAGTAGAAAACAAAGTAATTTTACTTTGGACAAGAAAGCATCCTCTTAAGTTATTCATATCTGACATATATGCTGAAAATGTAGACCGTACTTTGGTTTAACAGAGTGATACCTTATTATGGGAATAATATATTAAATAGGAATCCCACAATATACCAATGTTCAAACTACTTTTCCCTCTGCTGACAGTACCTGAAAGTGTTTCTGTGTTACATGGTAGCATTCCTATTACAAAAGTGCTCACTAAAAGTATTTGGTCTTTGTTCCTGGTTTCTAGCACAGAATTCCTAAAACATTGGAATTTCTTGATCGATATAAGTGCCTTTTTTGTGTTAACAACCTGTCCCTAGAAAAACCAAGCACCATTACAGGGTTAGAACATCCAGTCCTACCTGCTGACCTTGGTGTGAGGGAGAGGGGGTGAAGGCTGAATTCGATCACCAACAGCCAAGGATTTAACCTACTTAGTTGTGCTTACATAAAGAAGCATCCTTAAAAACCCCCAACATTGGGGTTCAGGGAGCTTCCAAGTTGGCAAACACAAGCAGGTGCTGGGCAAGTGTGGCATCCCAACTGCACAGACATGGAGGTTTCTGCACTCAGATCCAGCCCCATGTCTCTCTCCACCTGGCTGTTCCTTTGTCTCCTAGAGATAAACTATAATAGTAAGCAAAGCATTCTCCTGAGTTCTAGGAGCTGTTCTAGTAAATTACTGAACCCAAAGGGGGATGTCATAGGAACCCTTCAATTTATGCCCAAGGTGGACAGAAGCGCAGGTAGCCTGGGTACCTGGGACTTGGCACTGCTGTCTGAACTAAGGGCAGTCTTGGATTGAGCCCTGAAATCTGTAGAAATAGTTACTACATGTCAGTTAGTGTCAGGACAGGATTAAGCTGCTGGACACCCAGTCCGTGTCAGAGATTCAGACAGAAGTCATTTACTAGCCCATTCAACTCTGGAGCAGAAGTTAGAACCAGAAGTGAGAAGGCCAGATGCCCCAAAGTTGTAGCACCAAGGCCCCTACACTTTATCCACAGCAGAACCCCTCACATTTAGAACTTGGCCCACAAGGGATTTAAAGGCAGAGTCCAGTGAGGGCAAGGGTTGCTGCAGGAGGCATGCTCACCAGATGAAAGCTCCTGTTCACAGGAGGACCATCGGTGGCACACAGGGAGGTTCAGTACTTGTCAGTCGTGGACCTGTCGGTGTTGGGTCCAACAGCTGCATGTCCCAAAGGACATGAGGCATTTGTTAGAGCACAAACAGCAACGAAAGCTCAGAACAATAATGTTCTATCACAGACAGATTGGTTATATTCACACGATTTTAAGAAAATAGGAAAAAAAAAGAAAAGAAAATAGGGACTATTTCCTCAAGAATGATAGAAACTTGGCTTTCGTACTTTTCCAAAAGGATGACTGGGCTTCAGTTATCTGGAAAATCATTTTTTTTAAAAGATTTTATTTATTTATTAATAGAGACAGAGAGAGAGGCAGAGACATAGGCAGAGGGAGAAGCAGGCTCCATGCAGAGAGCCCGACGTGGGACTCGATCCAGGGTCTCCAGGATCACGCCCCGGGCTGCAGGCGGCGCCAAACCGCTGCGCCACCAGGGCTACCCTGGAAAATCATTTTGGAAGAATTCATTGCTGGGGAAAGCCTGGCTCAGCAAAAGCAGCTCTGGATTATGGAGTGCTACAAGCCCTGAGTGTTAGTCCCATCTCCTGTCTTCTGTGGGACACTGCTGTCACTGGACTTGCCCACGTCAGGCAGTGCTCGTTGGGTTGGAGGCAGCGCCAGGGCTTGGGTTGGTCTGCCCTCAACATTGCACTCTTTCTCCCGTGCTCTCCCCTTCCAGACTGAGTGCGACTATCATTACACGAGATGCCAAGAACATTCACTCCACATAAAACATAGAACAAATCTCCGAAAGATTTCAATTGGCTTTAATCACACATTTTGGAAAAACCAAGTGTTTTATGTTACAAAACTCAGAGTATCATGAAAGATCTATGATACTGGCCACAAACTGTCCAAGTGCCAGGTATTTAAGATGTATGTATTACCTCTTTTAAATTTTTCTCTTCCAAAGTAACCCATAAGTGTTCTCAAATGCACTAAGATTAATGACCTAACAAAAAATATTATCAGAGACAGTAAAGTAGTAGAGTGGTGGCACCCCTAGGAGACAAGAGAAGACACTAAAAGAAGGTGAGGTAGGACACCCACATCTTGGGCTTTTACCTGTCAAGATGTGTCTCCTTAAAACATAGGCAAGTTAGGGGTGCGTGGCTGGATCAAAGGAGTATGTGGCTCCTAATTTCAGGATTATGAGTTCCAGCCCTACGTTGAGTGTAGAGGTTACTTAAAAATAAAATCTTTATAGAAAATAGACAAGTTAAAGGAGATAATGTGTTTGAAGGGACAACCACAAGAATACACACATGGCCAACTCTGTCTTAGGGCCATAGGTGACACATGCAAAAGAGGCTGTTTTTGAACAACCTCAAATCCACTGCTCAGAGTTTCACTAAATAAAAAGGACAGATGGAAAGATCAATTAACATAAAAAAGGCCCTGACATCCCTAGAACAGAAAGAGCTTCCAACTGGGACTATAACCACAAGCCTTCAGAACCTAGAGGACTAATTAACTTAATCGCTGTCATCAAACAGATCTTACAATGCTCTCAAGGACTTAGCTAATGGCGAAGAACCGAGAACATTCAGGGTTGAATGGCTTCAAATTACATAATTCATGGTACTATCAAAATTTACACTAAGCAATCAGAAATTTTTTTGGAATGTGGAAAATTGAGGATAAAGTTAGATTTCCAGAATGTCCTGCTATTAAATATCTACAATAGAGAAAGATGCCACATACGTAAAATTTGAGACCAAATTCATATGGTAAACTGAAAACCAACTATAAATTCATCTTTGAACATTAAAGAGAAGGCTTTCAGCCATTAGTCAAGAGGAAAACTAAATAAGCTTCTTTTCATTTTTGCAAACTACTAGAGATAAAGTGAGCAAGAGAGGTCACTTTTTATTATAGGTGTCAGTTACCAACCAGATAATTCCATTTAGAGCCAGAAAACATGAACTGTATGTAACACAGAAAGAGCAAGGAACTTTTTTTTTTTTTTTTTTTTACTTTTTGTTTTGTTTTGTTTTGACTTTTGAAAAGAAACATATTGCCTTTTTTTTTTTTTATCATATTGCCTTTTTAATCACAGGAAAATTCTACATTGCAATAGATGAATCTTAGGGAAGCATCCATCACCAGGATCTGATGGGATAAGAAGTCATGCTACAAGACAGATGGTCACAGTGGAGTCCAATGCTGCCCTCTGTCATGGCAGTTGTACTTTCTTAAAATAGAGCCTACACAGGAAAGGGAGCATCTGTTTTCCCTGCTAGACTTCAAGCTTCTAGAGGGCACAGATCCTCTCCTAGGAGGCAGAGAATCTCAAGAGCCTAAAAGATGCCACTGTGGCTACTTGGGACATGTGATGGGAAATCAGCTCTGTGTGTCCTATTGTCTTCCCTTCTCAAACTAGGTGGCAGATCGTATGTTTCTTTTTGTTACTCTATCTATTGAGTTAATATAAAAACCGAGACTTCATAATAAACAGAGAAGCTTGAGATTATTTCCTCAGAAGCATGATTCACAAGCAGCTCTAAAGTCTAGGCCACAAGACTGGTTTCACAAGACTGGCCACTATCAGGAGCTGAATGTGACAACGGTTACACTTTAAAGGCTGGTCCTAATAAAGAGTGGCCAACAGGTGGAAGCAAGAGCTTGCTGGGCCTTTATGTGGAGGGAGACAGACACTCTATCTGCAGAAACAGGTTCTGGATCTAAGGTGCCATGGGCTCCTCCTGCTGCCACATGGTCAACAGCCACAATCTCTCATTCTTCTAAAGGGATAGAGTGGCTGTTTAGTTTTGTTACTTTTTCTTCTCTATTTCCTTGTTCTGACCAAGTCTGGTGATGAAAGTACTACCCGCCTGGTAGATGGACCGTGTTCCACACAGACCTCCAGTTTTAAGGGAGACGTAGCTCTTGCCTGATTAGACATCATCCTTTTCAAATCCCACTCAGACACAGTGACTAAGAGAGCCACTGACACCTTTTCCCTTTAAGAATTCAAAACCCCCCCCCAAAAAAAAAAAAAAAAGAGAATTCAAAACCCATGGGACACCTGGCTGGATCAGTCTATGGAACATGTGAATCTTGATCTCAGGGTCATGAGTTCGAGCCCCATGGCTGGGTGTGGGAGATTAAAAATCTTATTAAAAAAAAAAAAAGTTCAAAACCCATTACCTGAGAAGTTCTATTCTCATTGTCCCGTATCCGTTCCTTAACCAGCCGCACAAGAGATGCAATGTTGTAAAACTCCGCTTCTTCCAGCACACCTAGGACAGAGACCAAACTGCAGTTAGAGATGTGTGCATTCCCCAGAATACAGCAAGAAGAGGCTGAAGTTTACATGCTTGCTAAGAACTGCATTTTTCAAATGGAAGCCTAGTCTCTCCCCTCCAGCCTAGGAAACATTCTTTGCTGTTCAGAATATACCCATTTCCTTCTCCCCAGAGTGAGTGAGTCAAGCTCTAGGTCTGCTCTGTTCACTCTGTTTCATCCCTGTGGTTTCCCACTTGGCACCTTCCCAGACTCTCCCTGTACCTGCCCATTAGCTGCAGGATACCTTTCCCATATGTCACTTAGTTCCTGGAACTGGTCAGATTGGAGAACTCCTGAACTTGCAATGCTTACCCAGTTTCTCCTAAAAATGACCAGGGGTGGCTGTATGTGTATAAATTTATGTGGACCAAATTTAATAAGGTGCTTATTATTTGAACGACATAAAAGGCAGGCACCGAAAGAATGCTGTACTAAATAAAATCAAAAGCCTTGGACGGGACAACCAAGTGGGATGTGATCTGATATCAGAAAAAAACACTTGCTACAAAGAACATTATTGGAACTAATAAAATTGTAATATAAGCTGTAGATAAAAATATTTATCAATATTAAATTTCCTATACTCGAAAAGTATACTATACCCTTGTTCTTGGGAAATACACTCAAGTATTAAGAGGTGAATCTGTAATTTAGACTCAAATAGTTCAGAAATAAAAACTATGATGGGGAGGGATGAGGGGCAGGAGGAGGGAAAGAGAATGGATGATAACACAAATATGACAAAAAATGTTAAAAGCTGGTGAATCTGGGAGTTCTTTGTGCTATTCTTGCCCTTTTCTCTGAGTTTGAAAATATTTCAAAATAGAAAACAATTTTTTTTTTTAAGTTTTTAGAAAGATGCTGAAGATTCTTCTTTCCAAGAAACAAGATTATCTGTGAGGTGGTAATTGTTAAAGCTGGATGGTAAGTGTATGGAATTTACTATTTTTTGTATGCATTTGGAATGTTAAAAAAAGAGTGCACACAAGAGTCCTCTTTTTATTGGCTGAAACAGATGTGTTTCATGGCCACTTCATTAACTAGCACAGCCATTACAGCTTTCTTACTCAGAGCTAAAGCTTCCAGGTCAGGATGCCCTGGATTTAGGGACAGGCCCCAATCTTCAACTGAATGCTTTTGGTGAGACCACATCAAGCCTTTTAGAAAGATGTCTAGACCCACTTATGGTCCGGATGCCCTAAAAACCAAAAAGATGAGGCAACCGATGATACACCTGACAATGGACTGGAGAATGAATTAGGTCAGCTGCAAGAATTTACAAGGAAGCATGAGACCAGTCTTAAAAGAAATGAGGCCAAGTCCTTATTATTTTTTATAGCAGCAAGTTCAAACTGAAATTGAAAATATAAATAATTAATGTCAGAGATGTGATGCTTCAGGCTACGGACATTCACACTAACAAGCATATAAGTAAAAGTAAAAAGGGATTCTGACATTCTGTAGGTTTGGAGAATGCTCCCAAAGCTATCTGCAAAACTGAGTTAACTATTTTCCTTCTCATTAAGGAGGCTGAACGGAGTCCAGTGGGGATCCCTTAAGCAGTACTTCCTAAGATAAGACTAGGTAACTAGAGACTCCTGGCTCACTTTTATAAACCTTTACTACATCTGCACATGAGCTCGGTGAAAATCTCAAAAAAAAAAAAAATAAATAAATAAATAAATAAAATAAATAAAAAATTCAAAGGTTTAAAGATATGGCCTGAATTTTGAAAATGCCCAGTTCAGACATTGTTCTTACCTTCTTCTGCCAGCTCCTTCGTAATGATGAGTTTCCCATGGCGGAGGTAGTTTAGGATAGGACCAAAGTAGGTGGGGTCCCTGTCAATCAGATAGGCCCCTGTCTCGTCCTGCCAACCAAACACAAAGGTATCACTTTGGAGCGTTCAGACGAAGTTGGGGCAGGGTTTCAGCCTCTCTGTCACAATTCCTTGGTGAGAGGGCAAGTTTCGTTAGACGCTGCTTATCACAAACTACTGGCAAGAAGGCTAGGTTTATGTATCTTGTATCTTGCGCTCTGAGATCATTTCAGGTGGGGTGTTACAGATGTCTAGTCAAATCATCTATGTGTTTCCTTGAACTTCCAAATCTCTGCTTGGACACAATTACCACCATTATTCTCGGGAATATCTGTTATAAAGAAAGTGGAAGAAAATGCCATAGTTTGATCATTTAAATCTTTGCTTGAGATGGACATTCACAGTTGTCTACTGCCCCCGAATCACATTCTTAATTCTAAGAAAACCTCTGTATGGTTGGCAATACTGAACTCAAGCCAGCATCAGTGGGAGTCTGCATTGCCAGCTGTAACTCACACACCCCAGTTCTGTGCCCAGAGGAAGCTTGGCACTGCCAGGACTTGGCACTGAGCAGCTTTAATCCTACTCATCTTTACAGTAAAAGGAACAAGAAGAAACTGGCTTCTATTGCAACGAGAGAGATTTAGGGTAGATAAAAATAATTCCTTTATAAGCAAAGGTTTTGGAATCTCCTTAAAGTTAGGGCAGGACAGGTCTCCATCGATCTGAGATCAATCAGAGGAGAGGCAGAGGGTGAAAAAAATAACATCAGCCAATCTCTACCCAAACCCTACTGTTTCAATATAACCGGCTGAGTACTATACAGGACAGAAGGTGGTGTAAGCTATGGTCAACGTCTTTAAGCTGGCAACTAAATGATGAATGTGTTAATAAACAACACCTCAAACTGGAAACGGGTTGGAAGTGTCTCCGTCACCTCTCAACTTTTGGTTAGCAGCCATGCATCTTGCTCAACAGCATTCTTCAGTTTTCATTTTCCGATGGCCTTAACCAGTCAGCTTAGGTTTGCACTGGCAACTGTGCAAATCTCTTTCTGAGGCATGTATCTGAGCTCTAATTTGGTCCTAAAACACTGTTACCAGATACGTATGAGCTCAGGGCCCAGGACCACAGGAGAGAAGTGTGCTATCACGAGAAGCACTTCCTGCAGCTGTCAGACCCAGGCTTTCACCCAACTTGGCAGAGGGGTCCGAGAGGAAGTCTGAGAAAGCTAGGAAGATGCCTTCGCTCAACCCTGACCCAGTTCTGGACGCATCTGGCAGAGGCAGTGAGGGGCTGACGAGGAGCCAGGGGAACACTCGTGGAGATCTGAGGGGCGGGCATGAGAGGTGTAGAGAGGGATACGGAGAAGGGGTGTGGAGCGGGTTCTCGTAGGAGCGGGTGGGCACTGCGTGGGGAAAGAGTCGCTGGGAGCGAAGGGCGGGGTCAGAGGGAAAGCCGGGGTGCGACTAGGATGGGGGGGACAGCCCCCAGGGCCAGCCTGGCGGGGGGTGGGGGGAGGGGGGGTCCCGGCCCGGAAAGCCCGCCGGTGAGGAGGAGCGTGTCGCAGGAATTCGGGGACGAGCTCGGAGGCACGAGGGGGCTCCGAAGGCCGGGGGCGCGCCCGAGGGCGGGGCGCACCTTGTCCGAGTCCAGCTCCGGGTCCTCCTGGCAGCAGAGGCGACACAGGAAAGACTTGGGCTCCCGGCCTAGGGTCTGTCTGGTGGTCACGAAGTAGGTGCCGCCCACGTTCAGCCGGACCCAGCGGGCCGCACCGCCGCCCCCTGCCCGCTCTGGCGGTCCCGGACCCGGCTCCAGCGGCGGCGCGGCGGCGGCGGGCTGGCGGCCGTGCCCGCGGGGCGTGGGGCCGGCGGGGCGAGGGCTGGGGGGCCCGCGGCCCGGGCCGCCCCCGTCGCCCAGCCCGCTCCCGCCACCCCCTCCCAGCCCCGCCATCGCCGGGTCCAGCTGCAGCTCCGCCATCTTGGGCCGCCGCCGCCGCCGCTGCTGCCCGCGCGCCGCCGGGCCGGCCCATCTCTCGGCAGGGAGAGCCGGGCCGGCCCATCGGCGGGGGTGGGGCTGGGGGAGAGGGACGGGAGCGCCCCCAACCAGCGCCCGGGGACCCGTGAGGGGGAGGCGCTGCGCCCGCCCTCGGGGGCGGGACTTCCGGAGCCAGTCTCCATTTCTACGGGCTGACTTGAGCAGCAAGGCCCGCCCCTTCGGCTTTGGGATTGGCTCAGGGACGCTTTCCGGTGACCCACTTCCGTCCCTTGCTGCTGTGGACTGTGGGCCGCCGGGGTCGGTGAAGGTGAGTGGAGTTCGGGGCGCAGGTCCCGGACACCGGCGGGCCGCCCTGTTTTGCCCTCTGCAGTCCTCGCGTCGACCATTGTCGCACTCCCGGCGAGGAGGCCGGGCCCTGCGGTCGTCCGGCTGGCAGAGCGCCCGGGTGTAGCTGCCGCCGCCACCGCCGCTCTGCTGCGCTCTCCGGTCCTCTCCCCTCCCCCGCGCGCGGTCGCGGCGCCGGGCTGTGACCCTGCCTCCTCTGACCTCCTCCAACCCGGGTCTCGTTCCGCACAGCTTGTGTCGTTCGGTCCGTCCCCAGCGCGGCCGACATCGACATTCCGGTTTGGGGGCTGGGGGAAACGTGACCCCGAGATGATGTTAACTTGTTGAGGGGACACTCGGTCTTCTCCTGAGGCTTCCAACATTGGAGCGTGCGAAGCGCTCGGGGCTCCTCGAATGCAGGGTCCGCGTATCCTTTCGACAGATACTCAGCACCTCCTGTGCGCCTGCCTGACTGTCGTTCTGGGCGCTGGGGATTCAGCAATAAATAAAGGACAAAAATCCCATCATCTACGAAGCCTACCTGCACTGGTGCTTGGAAAAGTCTTGTAAGGGCGCTTATTCTTCTGGCGTCTTTACAAGGCACCTGCTGGGGTGTCTGGCTGGCTCAGTGGGTGGAGCATACGACTCTTGACCTCTGGGTTGTTAAGTTCGAAACCCACCTTGGGTGTAGAGGTTACTTAAAAGTCATCTGCCCATCACCTCCATTCCTGGAAACCGGCTGTTGCTGAGAGGGAGGGGAAGCAAGGGGCAGGTGTTGGACTAGTTCCTTTTTTAAGATCCTGAGAATTTCTTCCACCTCCTTTGGGATCCACCCCATGGTGTGTAAAGGCCTTTGACATTTCAGTCTTTCTCCCACTGTCTGACACTGATCTTAACTTTAGTCAATTTTCTGATTTTCTTAGTTTTAAAAAAATGGCTGTAACTACTTTCCGTTTTCTTTCACATTCACATATGTACTGAATACCTCTGTTAAGGGTATTGGTAGAAAAAAAACGGGGTTATGTGCTAGTGCTGCAGAAGATAATCAGAAATAAATAAGAAAGTGCATGGGATCCCTGGGTGGCGCAGCGGTTTGGCGCCTGCCTTTGGCCCAGGGCGCGATCCTGGAGACCCGGGATCCAATCCCACGTCGGGCTCCCGGTGCATGGAGCCTGCTTCTCCCTCTGCCTATGTCTCTGCCTCTCTCTCTCTCTCTCTCTCTGTGACTATCATAAATAAAAAAAAATTAAGAAAGCGCAGGTGTTATCAGTCAGGTAGGGAGTGGGTGGAGAGCCCCTGAAACTTGGTAAGACTGTAGGGCAGATTGATGTGCACAATTTCACTTGGTACTTTTAACAGCCTTCTGAGGTAAGAAGGGCTGATTTTATCTCAATTTTTCAGGTGAGGAAATTCTGGCCTAGGTTCTGTTCTATTTAAGGTTTGTTGAAACTTGCATATATGTTTAGGTTCTGTGCACTGGGTAATGTGAGTAAAACACATGCAATCAGACTGGAAATGTATTTAAATGATCACTTTTATGCAATGCGTACAACTAGAAGTATTTCCAAAGGTACATGAAGAGCAAACACTAGAGAACTGGGCTTTTACAGTTGAGTAGGAGTTGGAGAATAGAGGGGGACAGCCTCGGGGCAAATGATGTGGTTATATGCCAGGTTGCATCCCTTGAATTTGAAAAGCTAAACTTTCCTCCTTATTTAGGATTCCTGATCCCTATCCTTTTAGTTTATAAATATACTCCTCAAGCTCTTAGAATGCTGATCAACTTTCTAAAGATTTGCATGTTTTTAAGGTGCCATTTAGAGGATTCTCAGTAAGAGCCCTGTTGTGATCTGACCTGTTTTATTTTCCAGGATCTCAAGATGGCTGGGCGAAAACTTGCTCTAAAAACCATTGACTGGGTAGCTTTTGGGGAGATCATACCCCGAAACCAGAAGGCCATTGCCAACTCCCTGAAATCCTGGAATGAGATGCTTACCTCCAGGTCAGTACCATTCTGAGAGGGACCTCCTTGCTACTGAATGTGGAAGCAAAACAGTGATTTGGAATTACATATGAATTCCTTATGGTCTTCTGATATAAGGAAATCCACGCATAGAGGCGCTTGGATGGCTCAGTTAAGCTTCCGACTTTGGTTTTGGCTCAGGTCATAATCTCATGGGTTATGAGATCAAGACTCATGTCAGGCTCCCTGCTTAGCAGGGCATCTATTTGAGATTCTCTCCCTCTGTCCCTTCCCCCCACTCAAGCACACGAGCTCTCTCTAAATAAATGAATCTTTTTAAAAAATGCATGCATTTTTCCAAGTGAAAGTAGTTTTTTGACATTCTATGATCTTCCTCCTAGAGAAAAGTGTGATGATAGCTCTAGGCCATAGGGATAACAGGGAAAGTACTGTGTGAATTTTCTCTTGCTCATAGAACAATATTAACTTCTGCTTTTCCATGTGAGCAGGTTGGCTACTCTTCCTGAGAAACCACCTGCTATCGACTGGGCTTACTACAAGGCCAATGTGGCAAAGGCTGGCTTGGTAGATGACTTTGAGAAGAAGGTGAGAGACTTCAGGTGGCTAATGCACTGGTCTTGTAGTGTGGCTTGTGGGTGCGGAGCAAAACAGTAGGTAATTACACATGCAGGATGACAGCATGGAAACAAGGGTGCTGTTAACAGTCAGATCCCAAAGGAAGCTCAGGAAAGATGGGTGTGATCAAAAGTCTTGAGGTAGTAGATTTATATGGTAAATATGTGCAGAGAATTCAACGTCTTCATTCAACAAGTTTCTTACCCAAAGAAACAGTCCAGTATAGCCTTAATCAGGGAGCCACAGGGCTGTGGAGTTAAGTTTCCATCCCAGGTCTTCTCAATTATTTTTTAGCCCCTCACCTGTCTCCCTAACATCTTTTCTACCCTTTCACTATTTTCCTCCTTTTTCTGCTCTTTTTTGGCTTAATGTCTCATCCACTGAACGTCTCCTGACATTTACATGTTAAACCTCAGTATCCAGATTTTATTTGTTTATTCATTTGGCAGAGCTTTTCAAACAACTGCTCTCTGCCAGGTACAGTGTTCATTGTGGGCTGTAGGACTAAGCAGTCTTCTAAGAAGACTGTGTTCATCACCATGGGGTAAATAAACATTACTTCTGCCAGTCAGTCCATTAGGGTTTCATTTGAAAGAGAAGTCAGAGTTTCTTCAGGAGTACAAGGTTCTAGGAGGCCATTTTTGAGGTCATCAAAATCCAGCTGTCCTTTTCAGATGAAGAAACTGAAGCTCATCATAATAATTGTCCAGTTAGTGACAGGACTCAGAACCTTGAGTTCCTGTTTTCAGGGTAATACTCCTACTACAGCATGCTAGCTAGATGCATACTGGTTTCCTCTTGAAATGGAGAATGTGTTTTTATCTATAAGGATTGGTGGGTTTGAGCCCTTTCTTTGGATTCCCCAGTGTATTAATAACGACTGCCCCTGGGGCACCTGGGTGATTCACTGGTTGAGCTACTGCCTTTGGCTCAGGTCATGATCCCTGGGTCCTGGGATCGAGTCCTGAATCGGGGAGCCTGCTTCTCCCTCTGCCTGTATCTCTGCCTCTCTCTGTGTGTCTCTCATGAATAAGTAAATAAAATCTTTAAAAAAATAACTTTCCCTGTGTTTGTAGTTTAATGCCCTGAAGGTTCCTGTGCCAGAGGATAAATACACTGTCCAGGTGGATGCTGAGGAAAAAGAAGATGTAAGTAGTCTGGACTCTATTTATTCTAAAGTTTTCTTACATTAGAAGTTAGGTTAAGGTAGAGTGAATTAAAAGCAGTAAAATAAAACTGTAGAAAATGCAAGTACTCTATGGTGACAGTGCTTCAGTAGTTGCCTGGGACTGGGAGGGAGGGGGCTGATAAATTCGTTCACTGTCTTGATTGTGGTCATGGTTTCACAGGTGGATACGTATATCAGAACTTCTCAAGTAGCCTTCTTGCAGTATGTGCATTTTATTGTTTGCTGGTTATACTTCCACAAAGCTGTTAGAAACAAGGAGTTAGAATTGGGTAGGGAAATTATCTAAGGTAGTATTCAAATACCTAACTATATGCTTGAAAGTATGAAAACCAAATGTGGGGGGCGCCTGGGTGGCTCAGTTGTTGAGCATCTGCTTTTGGCTCAGGTCATGATCCTGGGGTCCTGGGATCAAGTCCCACATCGGGCTCCTTGTAGGGAGCCTGCTTCTCCCTCTGCCTATGTCTTTGCCTCTATGTGTCTCTCATGAATAAATAGTCTTAAAAAAAAAAAGAGGGCAGCCCGGGTGGCTCAACGGTTTAGCACTGCCTTCAGCCTAGGGTGTGATCATGGAGACCCAGGATCTAGTCCCACGTGGGGCTCCCTGCATGGAGCCTGCTTCTCCCTCTGCCTGTGTCTCTGCCCCTCTCTCTCTCTCTCTGTGTGTCTTGTGAATAAATAAATAAAATCTTAAAAAAAAGAGAAAGCCAAGTCAAATGTGGGAACCCAGGTGGCTCCACCAAAAGAGAAATCTGGCTAGGAGATCAGGCGGCTTGTCCTGACATTTAGTCTGTGAAACACGGGCACTCTGTAGGTTGCCTAGGTGAATAACTTGCTGACAATCCTTAGTCCTGCTAGAGTAAGCTGGTTCTCCTGTATGGGCTTCTTTGTGCATTTAGGAAAAGCTGTAGTTTGCTTCCCAAAGCCAGCATTCCCTCTGGAGTCAGGACAGCCACATATTCTGCATACAGAGTGGGAAAGCAAGAGTGTGGGGCTCTGGGACTTTTGTCTTGGGAGCCTCAGAGTCAGGACAGTACAACTTGGTTTCAAAACAGTATCTCCCTTCTCTTCAAGGTGAAAAGCTGTGCTGAGTTTTTGTCCCTCTCAAAGGCCAGGATTGAAGAATATGAAAAAGAGGTAAGGATCAGCCTTGGCCTGTGCATGTAATATGATTTCTCTCTTTCATGGCCACCCATCTTTCACCTAGCAGCAGTAACCTACCTTGGATTCTTTTTTTGCATTTCTGTGGCCCTGTTTTACCTTGACACAATTCCCTTCTTTTCAGCTGGAGAAGATGAAGAACATAATTCCATTTGATCAGATGACCATTGAGGACCTGAATGAAGTCTTCCCAGAAACCAAATTAGACAAGAAGAAGTATCCCTATTGGCCTCACAAGCCAATTGAAAATTTATAAACTTGAGTTGAGGAGAAAGCCCCGGCCCTCATATTATAAACATTGGACATTAAAAATAATGATACGGTGTTGTGTGTCTTGAGGCTCCTTTGCAGTTGAGATAATTACAACTCTGAGATGCCCTCACTAGAAGTGGACTTTTTGTTAAAATGGAAAGATGAGCCTACAGGTATGTGCTGGTGTAGTTACCTAATGGTTAGAGTGTGTAGGAGCCAGTTAGCCCTCAGGGCTGCTTATATCTTAACAAACAACAATAGGGCTGATGACAGTGCTTTTCACTGAACTATGTTAAAAAGGAATCCTCTACTCTCTTGAGCTTCCTCTTTGCTTTCAAACCACTGGTTTCTAAGCACTGCTTCCTTGTACTTGTCTCTAAGTAAGTCAGAACACAAGGACAGACAGATGGTCCAACTTGCAGATGTAACAGCAGGGTGAGTGGCAAGCAGGGATCTCCTTTTCTGTGCTTCAGTTCCTCAGCATAAATGTGGTATGAAAGGACATTTTGTTGCAGAGTTAAAACATTACAGTTTTGTATTTGAACATAGAAAATTATTTCAATATCATCATTTTGTTTAAAAATGTTCATACTATTGATCCGGCTGGCTCAGTTGGTAGAGCACAGTGACTCCTGATCTTGGGGTCATGAGTTTGAGGCCCACATTTGGTGTAAAGATGACTTAAAAAAAAAAAAAAAAAAGACAAAGTAAGGTGAGATGGTAGAAAGCATTCTATTGCCCTTGAAGTCAGAGGATCTGGTCTGCCTCCCACTTTACTCTTAGCATTTAAAAATTTTTTTAATTTAAGTTAATTAGCCATACTACATCATTAGTTTCTCTTTTTGAGCATTTAATTGCTTGTTTAAACTACTTGTTTACTGTTTTAGGACTTGCCTTTTCTCATTCACAAACCTCAGGATCATAATGAAAATTAAATGTGGTAACCCGGGAAGGTTCTAAGTGAGCAGGAGTTCTGAGCAGAGGCATCTGACCTGATAAGGCTTACATCCTGTAGGAAAAACCTGCAAGAGGAAGGGCAGCATGCACAGACCCAACAGTCTTTTGAGATTGCTAACAAAGATGGCAGATGGACTAATGGAGAAGAGCAATGATGGCTGAGGGTACCTAGAAAGCCGTGTGGTCTTAAATGACATAAGCAGAGGAGAGCCTGGGCCCCATCACCCCTGATCATACGGGCAGGCACTATGCTGAAGATAAATTGTGGTTGAGGGCCAAGATGTGTTCCATGGAGAGGTGCTTTAGTTACAACAGTCTGATGCAGGTGTGCCTTTAATGTACAAAACAGAAATGAATACCACACATTCCCTCTCCACTGTGAATTAATTGGCACTGAGCCATCTCTCTGAAGATTGAAGGATTCAGACAAGTGAAACATGAGGAATCTAATAAAACATTCAGTTTGCTTTTGGAGTGTGGTTAGAACTCCCATTCAAGGAAGGACCCAACAGTCGTCCCTGGGAAGTTTGGTAACAAGAGTCCCTAGCATTGGAGGGAGAACCTTTGGAAGACTTACTGGAAGAGATACCAGTGAACAACTGAACATGCTCTCTATCCAAGACATTTGGGTAGAATTGGGACACTTTTAAGTTGTATAGTCTCCTGGGTGGTTTGAAATTTTTGCATTGAGCATGCATTGATTTTACGTTGAAAATAATTACTAGTGGGATGCCTGCCTGCCTCCATTAGTGAAGTGTGTGACTCTTGATCTCAGGGTTGTGAGTTCAAGCCCCATGTTGGGTGTAGAGATAACTTAAAATATTAAAAATCACTAGTAAAATGGGACTATGCTTTTAAAATTACCAGAGAAAAATGCATCCTATATACCAAGAGTTAAAGATAGAAATCAGCAAAGTAGCGTAAATAAAGAACCAAACATACTTAAGATAATTATGAATTAGTAAAGACCCCCTATTAGAAGGCATTGGGTCAACCCAAAATCCAATCACAAGCTGTCCATCCTTAAAAAAAGGTATCAAGCGTTCCAATTCATTCAAAAAATGCACTGAAGGAAAAAAAATATGCATTTATCCTGCCTTTTTGAACTACTGTATTGGGACGCCTAGGTGGCTCAGCGGTTGAGCGCCTGCCTTCAGCCCAGGGAGTGATCCCCGGGGTCCTGTGATTGAGTCCCACATCAGGCTCCCTGCATGGAGCCTGCTCTCTCTCTCTCTCTCTCTCTCTGTCTCTCTGTCTTTCATGAATAAATAAATAAATATCTTAAAAAAAAAAAAACAACTATTTCAGGCACCTGGGTGGCTCAGTTGGTTAAGCACCTGCCTTCGGCTGAGGTCATGATCCCAAAGTTCTGCCCCGCACTGGGCTCCTTCCTCAGTGGGGATCCTGCTTCTCCCTCTCCCTCTGCCGGCCACTCCTGCTTGTGTGCTCACTTGCTCTCTCAAAATCTATTTATTTATTTATTTGCTCTCTCAAAATATTTAAAAAATAAACTATTTCAACTAATAGACATAATTAAAGTTCTTCACAAAGTATTCAAGCCAATAAATGTGGAAAAAAGTAACATCAGAAAAGTCACTATTTTGTAATTCCTAATGAAATAGTTTTTTTTAGGCCAAGCTCCTCACTGGGTGAAACCATTACATGAAAGGTTGAGGAACTTGACCATGAGCAGGCTATCCGTTTCTGATGCCAAGCCTATCTCCTGTACCTTCTGATACACTAAATTAAACATAGCACTGTTTGGAAGGTGTTTTTGTTTTTTGTTTTTTTGGGTTTTTTTGTCAGAAAGTTGAACCTGACTTTAATTGAGGCATTGAAACTAACTTCCAATTTAGAGGAAATACCTGGGATAGAAGAACAAGTTAAATGACACTATGAAGTAAAGATAAATTAAAAATATGGGACATTTGACCTTTGTTTTTTAACAAGTCAGTGGTGCAGGGTAAGGTAAGAGGGAAAGCAGGGGCAGCTT